>NC_060139.1:628224167-628532717 GCF_021461385.2 Schistocerca piceifrons | reverse complement strand
TGGATAGCAAAACTTCTTAAGGATATACCCCCAAAGACTCTGTTCAAGAAAATAATGGCACAGAACCCGAAGGTCTCAACAGAGGGTTGGAGAACAATCAACCAAAAGGTTGTTCCAGGCAGCTAAACCCTTGTGAAGGAAATCGGCAAAAAATCCCTGACGGCAATGTGAGAACAGGACGTGAAACTGTACTTGGGATTATTGCAGGCTGCAGTTGGGACAATCAAAGACATTAGAAGTGAAAATGGCGGCAAGATAAACCTGCAACACAGTAAAGGGGCAACTGCTGACCTCAGTTGTCTTTTGGGAAGACAGGAGGTGGATGACACACTGATCCAGGAATCCTATCTACTTAAAGGGGCCATTTCAGATCTCGGAGGAACTGGAGTTAAATTTATTTATGCTAGAAATCTAGAGAACTCCAGAACATACATTTATGTTAAGAATGGAATTTCATTCATGATGATGGAGGACTTCTGTTTCAAGGACCTCGTGACTATCAGGGTGAAACAACCTGAAGAAGGAGATATTGCACTGACATCAGCTTACCTCCCCTAAGAGGACAGTATGCCTTCTTCCCAGGAAGTGTGGAGACTGGTAGATAGCTGCTCACAGCAGAATGAACTGATGGTTGATTGTCATGACAATGTCAACAACCTGGTGCAGGGAAGCAGTGACATCAACAGCAGAGGCGAGCACCTATTCGAATTTCTACGAGAAAATGATCTGGAAATTTGAATAGGGATATGGAACCTACCTTCAAGAAGAGAAGGGAAGAAGTAATTGACATAACTTTTGTATCCATTCTAGTGGATAGTTATGTCAAACAATAGCGTGTGTCAATGGAACCATCCTTATCTGATCACTTGCACAAGTTTGAGGCTGAAATAGGTGTTAAACAGACCATGGCCTATAGGAATCACTGGAAAACAGATTGCAGCTTATATAGGAAAGACCTAAATTACATTTATCTGAAGTCAGAACTTTGATAAGGAAACCAGTAGACTTTGAGGAAATGGCAGATGCAGGGACATCTGCTATTATGACCTCATCTTTAGAAACCTGCTCATCACCAAGAAGTGCAAAAACAGAAATGTACCTTGGTGGAACAACAACCTGGAAATTCAAAAGAAGAAAGTAAGAAGACTGTCAACCTTGCATGGAAGAAAGGACAACGAGCAAAATGACAGAAAGCCCTTGTCAAATACAACCTCATAACCAGGTAAGCAAACCTACTTTTCAGGACAGTGTATTGTGAGAAGTGGATGGTACAGCTACTTACACTAGACTTAATAAAGTCCTCACTACAATACCAACTAATATAGGAGGTACTCTAAGGAAGGAGGATGATGGTTACACAATGCAGACAGTTTAGTCAAAGTAAAACTTGGCAAAGTTGGCAGTATTGTTAGAACAATGGCACAATGTGTACTGGAAATTGTGGAAAATTGGAATCTCAAGCTCCTCAATGAAACTCTACCAGCAGAGGGGGTAGTGATGTATCTAGGTGTAAACCTGAGTAGGAAACTCTCATGGGCCCCTCATCTAAGGAATAAGAAAAAAGTACTAGAAGGGCCACCGCTAAAAGCTGTGGTCTAATCCCAGGAGTATGCAGTGGATATACACCACTGTAAAAAGATCTATGATAATTTAGTGGGCTACAGTATGGTGGAATAAAGTACAACAGAATGTGGCTGCTGAGAAGCCTGGCAAAGTGCAGAGATTGGCTGATAAGCCATCTTCTTCTTAAGTTGCCAATCCTAAGATTGATTTGCAGCAGCTCTCCATTCAGTGCGATTGTCGGCCAGCCTCTTCAATTCCGTGAAACTTCCGCATCCTAGGTCCTGCATTATCTGGCTTATGTACTTTCTTCTAGGTCTGCCTCTTGCCCTTTTGCCCTCCACAAGGCCTTCCGTTATAGTGTGGAGAAGACTTTCATGTCTCAGAATGTGTCCCATCCATATATCTCTCCTCTTCTTGACCGTCTTCCAAAGAACTGGAACTTCCTCCGCTCTCTGCAGGACTTCTTCATTTGTCATCCTGGCCGTCCATGGAATTTTTAACATCCTTCGCAGACACCACATTTCGAATCCTTCAATCCTTCTTCTTTCGTCCTCTCCAAGTGTCCAGGTTTCGCTGCCGTAGAGAAGCACACTCCCAACAAAGGTCTTTATTAATCGCTTCCTTAACGACAGACTTATCATATTTGATGTGAGGAGTCCTTTCCTTTTATAGAATGCAGTCTTTGCCTGATTTATTCTACTTATTACATCTTTCCTACTACGACCATCTGATGTTATTCTGCTTCCCAAGTAGACAAAGTCTTGTATTTCTTTCAGCTTCTCTCCATTCAGCCTTATATTCGTAATTGCTTGATTATTTTGTTTGCTTGCAACTAAGATTTTTGTTTTTGGCTTATTAATTTTCATGTTGTACCGTGTAGCAAGAGTGTTTTCCATTTCCTCCAACACTACTTGTAATTCTTCCTCATTTTCCGCTAGGACAGCAATGTCATCCGCAAAACGCAGCATATCAACTATTTTTCCCTGGATCTTGATTCCATTAGCTTGTCCTAACTTTTCTCTGACCTCGTCCATTGCTTTCTGTATGTACATATTAAAGAGGACAGGGGAGAGTGCACATCCCTGTCTCACACCCTGTTTAATTTTTGCTTGTTGTTGATGTTCCCCACATCTCACTATTGCCACCTCTTCTTTGTATATGTTCCATATCGTTCTCCTGTCCTTGTACTTAGCTCCAGTTTCCCTCAATATTTGGAATAGTTTTTTCCATTCAACCTTATCAAAGGCTTTTTCGAGGTCAATAAATGCTATGTAGGTGTCCTTTCCTTTTTCCATTCTTTTTTCTATTATGAGCCTTAGGGCCATAATGGCTTCTCGTGTACCTCTCCCTCTTCTAAAGCCAAACTGGTCTTCTGTGAGCATGCATTCCACGTTCCCTTCAATTCTTCTGAGGAGGATGGTCGTCAAAATTTTTGATGCATGTGATGTTAGGCTGAGAGTTCTGTATTGTGCACACGATTTTGCTGGCATTTTCTTTGGTAATGGAACAATAACACACTTTTTGAAGTCCTCAGGCAGCTCTCCAGTATCATATATTTGGCAGATTAATTTATACAATTTATCTTTTATTTCTGTTCCAGCTGCTTTGATGATTTCTGCAGGCAATGAGTCAATTCCTGGTGCTTTTCCGTGCTTAAGTGCCTGTAGTGCCTGATCAAATTCAGACCTTAGTATGCTGTCTCCTAGTTCATCTTTATCTACTTCGTCCTCACTTTCAATCATGTCATCTTGTATGTTGCCTCCATATAATTTCTCTAGGTATTCCTTCCACGTAAGTGCTATATCTTCATGATTATACACCATCTTATTATCCTCTCTTATTAGGGCATTACATCTAATCCTTTGTCCTCCTGAGAAGAAGCGTTTCACTGTTTTGTATGCTAATTCAAGGTTCCCTTTCTTCAGAAGGTCTTCAACTTCTTTGCATCTGTCTTCAAGGAATCTTTCTTTTACTTGCTTCAACTTCCTGTTGATTTTGTTCCTAAGCACTCGGTATGCCGTTTTCCCTTCTTCCGTTTCATTATTTTTGAGCTTCCTTCTTTCCTCAAACATAAGTATTATTTCATCAGTTATCCACTCCTTCCTCTTTTCAGGTTTTTGTTTTCCAATTATCTCTTAAGCTGCTTTTATTAGGCCATCTCTCATATTTTCCCAATGTTGTTCTACATTCTCTATAGGATGCTGTTGAATTAGATCCTTAGCCCTTTCTTGGAACTCCTTCTGCGTCTCACGGTTTCCAAGCTTCCCTATATCCAGTTTTCATTTCCTATTTTCTTCCTTATGCATTTGAACTTGAGTCGGCATTCCGCAACAACCATGTTGTGATCACTCACAATATCTGGGCTTGCGTATGCTCTAGAGTCTTTTAGTTGATTTCTAAATCTATTTTTGACTAGAATGTAATCAATTTGGTATCGTTCTCTATCCCCTGGTGACTTCCAGGTGTATCTTCTACGGGGGTGATGTTGAAACCACATGTTCGATATTATCAGTTGATTCCTGTTACAAAATTCTATAAGTCGGTCTCCTCTATCATTCCTTTTACCAAGGCCGTAGCATCCAACAGCTGGCTGTACCTCTTTATCTCCTACTATTGCGTTCCAGTCTCCCATGATTATTAAATTTGTTTCTCCTTTGATTCCTCTCAAGGCTCCATTTAACTCTTCATATACAGCTTCAACTTCCTCATCCTCCTGGTTTGTGGTAGGCATATAGACCTGTATCACAACCGTCTCTGTAGGTTTGGTATCCAGACTGACAAGTATTATCCTTCCTCCATATTGTATATATCCCTTCACTCTCTGCCCCAATTTTCGACTCATAACTACTCCAACCCCACCTGCTCCAGGTCTATCTTCTATCGTTCCTGTGTGAATTATCCTGTACTCATCACTCCAGAAATCTCCGCAGTTAGGCCATCTCATTTCAGACACTCCTAGTATATCCAACTTCATTTTCTTCATTTCTTGCTTAAGGTTTTCGAGCTTCCCCATCTGCAGTAAGGTGCGGATGTTCCACGTTCCAATTCTACTATAGATCTTTTTATTTCCTTTCTTCCTATGAACTGTTGAAACGAGATCTCTAGTAGTCCCCTCCCGGAGAACCGAATGAGGGGCTATTACTCCGGATTGCATTTTTACTAGAGCTTGTTTCATATTCATATTATGGCTGCTGATACTTGAGAAATCTAATTAGATCTTTAATGAAGTGGTTTCTCCTTGCCTTCTTCATTCTATGCCGTTGGCCATCATGTGGCTCTTCCGCCTTTAGGGACAAATTAGCAGCACACCCACTACTGGGTTGGAGACCTTGCTGGGCATGCCTCCATTGCACCTTTGGGTTACAATAGAGGCAGCAGCGGGGCATACAGGTTCAAAACTGGACATAAGTGGATTCCTTTAAGATATCCAGAACCTCACATCAATATAGTGTGTAGTAAATATAGGAATAGTAGGGCAAATGCTCAATGACTATACAATAATTCCACCTGCTTCAATAAAGCCTTCAGTATAACAAATGGAAGACTGGAGCTGTCCTGACATACATCTTTGCCAGCACACTGGTTGGCACTAGAAAACATTGTATAGCAAGTGCTGATATAAGCACTCCTATGACAAAAGAGGCCAAGACACACTCCCAGGCTACGAGCCAATAACAACCCTTGGACAGCATGCATATAGGCCACCAGTGCCGACCAAGCTATCTCAATCTCTGTACCTTGGTATGTCACATCAGTACTCAGTTTGCTTTCTCCCAGGTGAAAATACGCTTTTTCTGTGTTAAGTGACAGTATGCTTTTCCTTGGAACTGCAAAACTTATCAATCCTCTGAATGTTTATGGTTTTATACACCGGAGTAGAATTTTCCGCCCTTTAGAAAACAAAACTCAGTAAATAAATAAATAAAATAAGTAAAAAAAAAATACATGTATTGGAAAGATCTTTGATGAGCAGCAACAGGTATGCTGCATATTTTCGTATTATGAAAGTATAAATTCGAATTCCCATCAAACACCGCATGTTACTTTCCGAAGTGTTGAAATTGAGATTGCGATGCACTTTTGTAAGCCAGTCCTAGCTCATTCTCTTGTTCATTTTTTATTGCTGCAATATTATTCTGCAGTAGCGGGGTACAGTAATATCCTTTGTTAGAGTATTGTTTCTTACCAGTCAAAATTACAAAAATTTAACTGAAAACTAAAACAAAAAAAAATTCCCGGAATTCTAAAAAATTCCCACATTTTTCCCAGGTTTCTCCTGGATGAAAAATTCCCAGATTTTTCCCAGTTTTCTCCCGGATGAAAAATTCCCGGATTTTTCCCGGATCTCCCGGGTCGTGTACACACTGTGTGAGGGAACATTACCCATTGTATGTAGTTGCCATATGGACACTGACAAGATTCAAGAATTAATACATGTTAGTTGACTGCTGTTAACCACAAAACTTCAGATTGGACATCACTGAAGTTATGCACTCAATTGGTTCCTGTAATAAAGTGTATCTTAAATCACATGTGCATTTTGTGTTGTAGTGAGAGGAAACTGGCCACCCACCTTTCATACCACCCTCTCCTCATCCAGCCAGGAACCGCAAAACGTTACAAGATGGCACAGCCACAACAAGTGGTCATGCATCTGATCAATATGTTTTGTTTGCTTTTCATATACTCTAGGTTGCTGCAGGGGAGCTGTTGTTACAGTGATTCTATTTGCTAATTTGTTCTTGTTGTTGCATGAATTATAGTAGAGGAGCTGCGGAACTATCTATTTCTCTTTTCAGAGGCTTTACACATTGCTTTTCTGTTTGTCTTTTCATATTTAGTTGTAATTTATTAGCACTGCAATGGTTACCCCACCCTCTCCAACCCCTGCCACTGCGTCTCAGCCGCTGACTGCTCTTGCTCTTGAACTAAATCAGATTTCTCAGTTTCAGAAACAGCAAATCACCACATTGCTGTCTACTGTACAGCAATCGATTGCCACACAAGCTGCATCGGCTGCACAACCGACCAATCAGCCAATCCAAGTCCCACCGAACAACATTCCACCACTTCAGCACTTCGATGAAAAAGAGGAGGAACATCTCACCCAGTTCCAGGCCCACTGTCAAGTCCATCGAATTCAAGGTACTGTGAAAACTCATCATTTTCTGTCCATTGTGGGAACCCCTGTATTTTGCTTAATTCAAAAATTCTTCTCTATGTTGTCTCCCGATGCACTGTCCTATGACGTAGTAGTAGGTGCATTAAGTCAGTATTACAAACAGTAGATTCAGATTGCAGCAGCCAGATTTCAGTTCTTTTACCTTAACAAAAAGACAGAACAGATGAACCATCAGTGGTGTACTGACTTACAGGGTCTCACTACGAAGTGTCAATTCCAACTGTAGTTGTGGCAACTTTTATTGTGACATGATGATTCATGATGCGATCACATACAATGTCGCGATAGCGGAATTAGAAAACATCTTCTCAAGTATTCATATCCTTCCCTCCATCAAGTGTTGCAAATATTATAACAATTCGATTCCGGTGCTATAGCTGCTGATAAATTTTGTCAGGTCCCAATTTGTCAGGTCAAGTCACCTCTTGCCCTCAATGGCCCCACTTAGCTGCCTCAACAATTGCACACACGCACACGCTGATAGCCTAGTCAACACATAGCCAGGTCTGTAAATCTAGTGAAGTCTCGCCCTCGTTGTTTTGCTCACCATAAGCACTAAGACTGCCCCTTGCGCAATGCGACATGCTTCTCATGTGGAAAGAAAGGCCATTTCCAGGCAGTTTGCTTGCTACGGCAAAAGAACGCCATTCTGCCTGCTCTTGCAATAACAGGTCTCATTCACATTCTGTGGATGCAGTGCTTTCAAATCCAACTATAGGTTGTAGCAGTAATTCAAGTAAGGTTGTGCCCTCATCTCGCACCAGTGCAGTGCAATGCCATTCCAACAAACTATTTGTAACACTACAAATTGCTGGACATTGTGTTGCCTTTGAATTGGACACATGTGGTTCTGCAACTTTGCTTAACTGTGCCACATACAAATAGTTAGGCTCACCATGCACCTCACTGCATACAACAGGAAATTCCTTTACTTGGACAGTATAGTTTGCTTGCCACTTATAAACCTCACACTATGACAGTTGCATTTACTGTGTTGGAATAAAGAAACAGTGAAAATATTTCTGACTTAGATTCATTTGACTTGTTTGGCATTAGCATCCAAGACAATGTATTTTCAGTGACTGCTTTTAACCCAACAGACAGTGTAGCTAATTTGCTTAAGGAATTACCTGAACTCTTTTCTGATGGACTTCTGAATTTTGTAATGCACATTACCCCAAAAGACAACACACAGCCTAAGTTTTTCTGGGCTTGTCCCGTTCCCACTGCTTTATGAGACAAAGTAGCCAGTGAATTAAAAAAATTGCAAGACAATTGTGTGATTGCTCCAATACTTGCTAGTCAGTGGGCAAGTCCATTGGTTTTGATGCCCAAGCCTTCTGGTCGCATTCACATTTGTGTTGACTTCAAAACTACAGTCAATCCACAGATAATAATTGACACTTAACCATTGCCTTGGCCTGAGGAACTTATGGACAGGCTTGGTGCGAACTGTTTCTTTTCTAAGACAGATTTGTGTGATGCTTATTGGCAAATACCACTATATGAAGAAGTGTTTGCTGTTAATACTCACTTAGGGTTGTTCATGTATTTGCATTTGTCCTTTGGCAGTGCCTTTGCACCTGCCTTTTTCAAGATTACTCAGAATAGCTGGTTGCTCAAGTGCCGTTCTGTTCGAACTACCTTGACGATACTTCCATCTCAGTTCGTACGCCAGAGGAACACATTGCCAATCTGCGTACTCTTTTTCGAGTGTTGTCAGATGCAGGACTCAACTCACATGTCATCTCAAAAAGTGTGACTTTTTCCAGACAGAACTACAGTACTTAGGTCATATGATAAACAGTCAGGGTGTGTACACACTCCAGTCTCATTTGCTTGCATGCTGTGACCTGCCTGTTCTTCGCAATGTATGTGAACTGCAGTCAATGCTAGGCAAGTTGTCATACTACATTCGTTTCATTCCGAACACTTCACAGATAGTGGCCCCATTGCATTGCTTGTGTTGGAAAAATGTATCTTTCGTGTGGGCCAAAGAGTGCCACGACGCATTTCAGAAACTCAAAAATGCCTTGCTCAGTGATAGATATTAGTACATTGATTTTGCAAGTAGATGCTTCCCCTTATGGAATCAGTTCTATGCTTTCACACAGAATTGGTGCACAAGACAGACCTATTGCTTTTGTCTGAAAGCTGTTAACTCAAACTCAGTGCAGTTGTTCACAAATTGAAAAAGAAGCTCTCACTATTGTGTATGGTGTGACAAAATTCCATCACTATCTGTTTGGTTACAGGCCTTTGCAGTCCTTGTTTCATCCATCAAAGATGGTTCCCACACATGTTGCTCAAAAATTACGTTGGGCTTTGCTTCTATTCCAGTAACAGACCAAAACTGTGTACAGACCTACGCAGAACATGGCAATGCTGATACCCTTTCTCGCCTTCTGATTGGCCCCGACTCTGATTTTGATTCCTCTGCCGCATCTTGTTAACAGATTGATGCATGGGGCTCTAAACTGCTGCAATCTTTTCCACTGAATTACAGAAAAAAGGCGCTGTCCACAAAAGCAGCCCCTGATCTGAAGATTTTGTTGCATTACATTCACAAGTTTTGCCCTCACTCTTTGAACAATATTCAGAACTCAGTAGTGCACTGTTACTTTGCTCATCAGCACAACCTTTCAGTACAACAAAGTGTGATCCTAGTACAATCTGACAGTGGACAATAGTGTGTGCTCTTTCCCACAGTTTTAAAACAGGATGTTTTACGGCTGCTTCACCAAGGACATTGGGGAATTGTTCACACTAAACAGTTAGCATGCCAGCACTGAACTTGGCAGGGCATGGACACCCACAATGAACAGATGATGTCAGTGCTACACTTGCACAGATAACCAATCAGACATTTGCAGCTTGGCCTAATACTCAAACACCATGGCACCAAGTGCACATAGACTTTGCAGGACCATTTTGGAACACTCTTTGACTCATAGTGGTAGACTCTTTTAGCAAGTGTTGTACTAATTTTTTTGCATTGAAGGATTGCCTGAAGTCATTGTTACAGACAACGGGCCTCAGTTCACATCACATGACTTTGAACAGTTTTGTGGGTGAAATGGCATTTGTCATCTAACCAGTGCTCAGTTTCACTCCCAGCCCAATGGAGAAGCAGAATGCTTCGTACGCACTTTTAAACAACAGATGGCCAAGCTTCACACCTCCCACACATGGGAACAGGAATTGCAACTCTTTCTCGCCTCCTATTGCTCCCACCCACACGACGGACCATCACTGGTGGAACTTCTGCATGGCTGCCACCATCAGATGCTGCTTCACTTGCTCCACCCACCACAGTATACGGCACTGTCGATGGTCCACAAATATCGATTTGCACTGTGTGATCTTGTACTTTATAAAGTTTTTGGTCAATATCAGTGCTG
Organism: Schistocerca piceifrons; assembly: GCF_021461385.2. NCBI lineage: Eukaryota > Metazoa > Arthropoda > Insecta > Orthoptera > Acrididae > Schistocerca > Schistocerca piceifrons. Next base: position 628,522,571 of record NC_060139.1, on the reverse strand, counting down.
GAAACAAGGTGAGATCCAGAAACACATTGGCACATATATGTATCCAATTACAGGTCCCAATAGTTTGCAGCGCCATCACCAGAATCAAATTCGCATTTGTTCTTTGCCCCATGATTCTGCTGCTTTTCTTCCCCCAGATTCACAGCCTCATGGGACCACACGGCCTTGGCAGCCACCTGCTCGTATCGTTATGGCATCCCAGGACAAGCCAATAGACATCGCACCTTTGCCTCTGCCATCGCAGCTCACTGACCCAATGGACCTGGACCCGCCATCACCGCCATTGCCCCAGGGGACACCCTAAGGACTCGATATGTATCCTAAACAGTGTTCTCAGGAGGACGATCCTCTGCTCTTGCAAGCCAGATGGCGGGGTACAGCTGGGAATATGCCGTCCTCCACAGCTACAGCCCCCGGTTCATCTATTATGTCCAGCTTCCTGCCTCCACCCCCCCCCCCCCCCTGTCCTCCCACTGTCGTTCGCATCTCCTGTACATGACAACGGTGTGCCAGCACACCAGTTGGCACTAGAAAACATTGTATAGCAGGTGCTGAACTAAGTGTACCTATGACAAGAGAAGACCAAGCCATGTCCCCAGGCTGCGTGCCAATAACGAACCCTGGGCAGCATGTATATAGGCCACCAGCTCCGACCAAGCTGTCTCAATCTCTATACCTCTGTACGTTGCTTTGGGACTCAGTTCGCATTGCAGCTCAAAACATGACACTGCTCTAGTGATAGTCGCCCACACCTTAGCTAGCTGTGAGGAAATGTTAGTCACTGCATATCGTTGTGATATGGACACGGACAAGATTCAAGAATTAGTACCTGTTATTTGATTGCTGTGAACCATAGAACTTCAGACTGGACAGGCTTGACGACTCCATTTACTGGACCAGAACCTGCCCTAACCATCACAAAGATGACCGCAAAATCAAAACTAGATAGCTGGATCATGAGACAACTCAATTGGTTCCTGTAATAAATTGTATTTTAACCATGTAAGCATTTTTTGTTGTTGTTTTTGTTGTTGTTGTCGTCTTCAGTTCTGAGACTGGTTTGATGCAGCTCTCCATGCTACTCTATCCTGTGCAAGCTGCTTCATCTCCCAGTACTTACTGCAACCTACATCCTTCTGAATCTGCTTAATGTATTCATCTCTTGGTCTCCCTATACGATTTTTACCCTCATTTTGTGTTGTAGTGAGAGGAAACCGGTCACCCACCTATCATACTATCCTCTCCTCATCCAGCCAGGAACCACAAAATGTTACAACAGGGCACAGCCACAACAGAAATAGAGGCAGAATGAAGCACAACACTGTTCAGGAGACAAAGTTTGCTTTACTGACAGAGCAAAAACGGATGAAGGTGCTGGTGTTAGAGTATATGGGCATAGCTTAGACTAGATACAGCAGTCTCTCTAGAGAAGATGACCGCATTATTCCAGGTGAAAATTTCTGCTATCAGAGTGTGTGTGGAGGAGAATTTGTGTAAGTGCTACAAGGATTGTAGTGTCTATATTTATTCAGACAGCCAAGTAGCTTGGAAACCTCTATAAGCCCCTGAAATGAGATCAAAGATCACTGCAGAATGCTATGAGTCCCATGGGAGACTAGGGGAAAGCAAAAGTATAAACATGCTGTGGGTCCCCGATCACTCAGGAATTAGCGGAAATGAAAAAAACTGTTACACTGGCCAGGACAGGTGTGACTACTCCATTTTCTGGTCTGGAACCTGTCCTAACCATCACAAAGATGATGGCAAAATCAAAACCACATAGCTGGATCATAAGACAACATGTACAATATTGGACTATGATCCAAAAATAAAAACATGTCAAGCTAATGATGCCAAAGCCATGTTTCAAGAGAAGTTACGTAAGCCTGACTTTGACCAGGAAACAGATTAAACTCATGGTAGGCCTCATGACTGGTCTTGAGGACTTTAAGGAACATGTACACGTGATAGGTATAGAGGAAGAAGCTCCTAAGTGTAGACTATGTGGTGAGGAGGATGAAACTGCACCACATCCTATCTTCCAATGTAAAGCTCAGGAGGGCAAAAGACATGGAATATTAGGGTCAGAAGGACCTGAAGAAATGGTGTCTAATAAAGAACTAGTAAGGGGCATGCTACTACTTATTAAAGATACTGGTACGGTTTACTATAATCACAGGGAACAAAACTGCACAATAAACTCAATTTTGGTGTGGGCAACACTGGGCTAAGAGCACTGTTGCTATTGTCTCCACACATCAGTGAAATCAAATTAACCATTCATAAGTCTACAGCATGTTAGATGCACAATAATCGCATGTTAGATGCGCAATAATCCACGTAACTTGCATAAATGCATGGAAATAAATATTACAGCTCTCCCTCTTTCATTTCATTTAATTTTTCTCTTTAATTTCCATCTGAAAAATCTGCCAATAAGATTTAAATATGTCTGCTTGTGTCTGTATGTGTGGATGGATATGTGCGTGTGTGCGAGTGTATACCTGTCCTTTTTTCCCCCTAAGGTAAGTCTTTCCGCTCCCGGGATTGGAATGACTCCTTACCCTCTCCCTTAAAACCCACTTCCTTTCGTCTTCCCCTCTCCTTCCCTCTTTCCTGATGAGGCAACAGTTTGTTGCGAAAGCTTGAATTTTGTGTGTATGTTTGTGTTTGTTTGTGTGTCTATCGACCTGCCAGCACTTTTGTTCGGTAAGTCACCTCATCTTTGTTTTTATATATAACAAAATGTGATAAGTATGTTGTCCTAAAAATCAAAGTCAAAGATGAATGCACTTATGATCCAGTGATTAATATTGGGAGTACAAATTTTGGTATTTACTATTTTCTGTAGTTTGGTTTAGTCACAGTAATTTTTCAACTAGGTGCAACGTGATTTCTTAATTTATATCTTTTTTAGTTCCAAATAATGCCCTACTTTGATTCTTCTGATAAATGCATTGGAGCAACATTTCATGTCATTATAGAACTTGTGCACATATTCTTCCTTTTCTCTGTTTTGCACAGTTATCCTGATACTGGGACTTTAAAAACTCTTTGAAAGCTAAAGAACCAAAATTATTCTTTAAGTCAAGTGTCTGTTAGCCTGTAAAATACCATTATCTAGCATGGAGATGAGTAGTTTGAGGATTTACTCTCCAATTTGTATTTTGATTGGGACAGTGATTTTCCATTGATATCTAGACCAATGGCTTCCAGGCTACTAGAACTTATATCTGCAGCCAGAAGCAAATGGACTGGTTTTGTTTAACTTGTGGACAGTGATTTGTCAGAGAGGTTCTCAATGACTGCAGACTTCATTAAGTGGGAAATAATAATAATACGAGAATTCCTGCCAGAATACACCAGTTACTAGAGAAGCACTATTTGTGGGAGGAAAAGGATGGTAAATGAGAATAGCACAACAGTTAAGTCATTAACAGTGATTGATAAAATTATTTTTTCAGTACAGAAAGTTTACAAGAATTCACAAATGTTTATCTAGTGTGTGTGTATGGCACTTTGATCAGTTATGCAGAATTCTTATATGCATGTGCTGTGGCCTAGTGCATGATTAGTCAGTGGAGGCCATTTATCATTTTATGGAGCCATTAGCTACCTGGGGGTTATATTTATTGGAGAGATAGTCTTGGCAAGGTTTAAATAGTGTTAATAAATTGTATTTCTTTCTGTGGAAATTATAAATGTTTTGACCTGGCGTAATTCTCGGATTACTCTGCTTTAAACCGATATCCTCATTTAGTCTTTTTGAATATTTCTGTTTTAAGTGGTACATTAATTGGTAAAGGTGAACATTTCTCAGTCCAATGGTCTCAAACTGGAATCTTTTTGGGTGCACTTAAGATTACTGTAGAGCCTTTATCATTGGTATTGGACTATTTTAACTCTGTCCCATCAGCCCAAAAATAGGAAGGTGACAGTTATTAATTCAGTAGCAGTGCAGAGAACCGATCTGAGCCCAGTGATAAGAGTTTCTTTGCTAATCAGTGGTGTAACACATACCATACTTTGTCTCATGTGCTATACCCTGCTAGGCCTGCATGTATCTTGGCCACAGGTATGTGTGGAAAGAAGGAAGAAAGGAAGGAAGGAAGATTAGGATTCAAGGATCCACCAACAATGAGGGCATTGTTAGAGATGGAGCACAACCTCAAATTGAGGAAGGAAAACTATTTTGCCATTTCACAGGATTCTTTCCAGCATTCAGCTTGAGTGGGAAATCACGAAGAAGCTAAATCTGGATGGCCAGGTGGGAATTTGAGCTGCCATCCTCTCCAATACAAGGCCAGTGTCTTACCACTGTGTCACTTCACTTGTTGGAAGTGCTGAGACTCAGTAAACTCATAACATCACAGATGAATGAAACTGAAGTTATTATTATTCTTGATATTTAGAGGGTGAATACAATTTTGCTAATTAACCACAAATTTAACTTCAACAAACTAGTCTTGTTTATGTGATTCTTGAAGTTTTCCCGTCTGACATAATGTTCCATCATCTTTCGGGCGTGCATTCGGGACAGCGACAATTCTTCTTGCGATATTTCGGCTAGAAACCTCCCAGCCATCTTCAAGGCAAGTCAGAGACTGAGTTCATAGCATTTGCGCGTGCCTATTTATACGGAGAGTCACGTGACTCCTATTTATACTCCGTATAAATAGGCACGCGCAAATGCTATGAACTCAGTCTCTGACTTGCCTTGAAGATGGCTGGGAGGTTTCTAGCCGAAATATCGCAAGAAGAATTGTCGCTGTCCTGAGTGCACGCCCGAAAGATGATGGAACATAGTCTTGTTTAATAAGCCAAGTAGACTTCAATGGGGAAAAAAATTGCTAAGGATAGTCACTGCTAGTAAGCATGATACTTGTACTGCTTCTGTGAAATTTTCCAAACAGTTGCACCATGCAGTTGTTCATTGCAACTATGTGAAGTGTTTCACGTTATGTGTGGCATTAATTTTTTTCTCACATCCATTTTAGATATGAGCTACACAATCTCCTCAATGTGTTAAAATTTGAATACCACTAAAGACGCATATTTCAAGCAATTTTAAAATGTAAACAAGACATATCATGGAATTAGCAAATGAGGTAAAAAAAAGTAATTTATATTTTTTTCATATTGCTTTCCATTCATATGATGATGGTGAGAAGTTGGTCTGATAAACACTAACAAGAAGATAAATGAAATGAAAATATCTTCAAATCAGGTGTTGGTGGGACAGTTGAACATATACATATATGTAATTATACTCAGGGATTATGCATTTTGACTATTATGACGACTCAGCTGTCATGTCTGAGTGAATAACAAGGGGTTTTGAATTCAAAATGAAAAGAGGACTACAGATTTTTCATAAAATATATAGCAGGGAGAACTTTACCAGGAACAGAACTCTTGCTTGTTCTGAGTCAGAAGCTTGAAGTCGGCCATGCTGTATGCTTGTGTGCAAAACATTATATGCCTGTGTAAGATCTAGGTAGCCTGAAGGGTAGCCTTGCCGTAGCTGCTGTCTTAGTACAGAACAGTAGTCCATTTCCAGCAGTCCACATGCATTATTTATAACTGCACATACACCATCTATGCTCGAGCTGGAACTGGCTCGCCTTGAAAAATAAAATTAACAACTTTTCAGTGTATTTTAAGGCAACTGGAAAGAGCTATTACAACTAGTGCTGAATATTAAAATTTTCTGAAAAGTATTATTTATCATCATCTGTCGCATGAGCCATAAGACAGTAATTAATAAAACATATAAATCAGTTTGGTAATAGCATGTAGCCATTTTTAAGATATGGTCTTAATAGTGTATTTAATTAACAATGACAATTGCTGAAAGTGAAGGCCATACCGCATAACCACACCTGACCCAACTGCCACGTAAAGCCACATCTACCCGTGATAATTGCCTCAATTTGGTGTGGAAGAAAGTACAAAAGTTTCATTTACAAATATATTTCATATGGCACCATATGTTGCACCCCTTTCTGTTCCACTGATAAATAGACTGAAGGACAACGGCTGTCTATATGCATCTGTACAAGCCCTGATTTCTCTTATCTTGGCTATATGGTCCTTACGGGTCATTTGCAAATGTTGGTTCTCTAAACTTTATCAACAGTGTTTCACAAAAAGAATGTTGTCTTCCCTACAAGAATTCCCATTTGAGTTCATGTTGCATTTCTGTTATACTTGTATGCTGACTGAACATCCCAGTAACAAATATATCAGCATGACTCTGAACTGCTTCGATGTCTTCCTTTAATTCAACCCGGTGGGGATCTCAAACATTCAAGCAATATTTAAGAATGGGCTGAACAAGTGTTCTACATGTGATTGCCTTTACAGGTGAGCTACACTTTCCTAGAATTCTCCCAATAAACCAAAGCTGGCCACTCATAGATGAGCTACACTTTCCTAAAATTCTCTCAATAAACCTAAGTTGACCATTCACCTTCCCTACCACTGTCATTATTGCCTTGATAGGCCTGGATATTTAATTGAAGTATGTGTATCAAGCAGCACACCACTAATACTGTATTCAAACATTACATCATTGTTTTTGCTACTCATCTGCATTAACTTACATTTTGCTGCATTTAGAGCAGGTGCCATTCACCACACCACATATACGCTCTAATTTATTGTATATCCTCTTACATTTCCTCAATGATGACACTTTCCCATACACTATGGTGTCATCAGCAATCACAGATTGCTGCTCATTCAGTCGGATCATTTATGTACCTGTATATAGAGAACAAGAGCAGTCCTATTGCACTTCCCTGAGGCACTTGTGATTATAGCCTTGTCTCTGATGAACACTCACTGTCCAGGACAACATATTGGTTTCTACTACTTAAAAGTCTTGAAGCCATTCTCACATCTGAGAAAGTATTCCATTAGCTTGGACCTTTGTTAACAGTCTGCAGTGGCACACTGTGTTAAAGACTTTTAGAAATCTAGAAATACGTAATTACGTCTTTCATCCATGGTTCCTGGAATATCACGCGAGAAAGGAGAAAACTCAGTTCTGAAAGAGCAATGCTTTCCATATCATTGCTGATTTGTGGACTTAAGTTTTTCTGCCTCAAATTTTTACCGTGATCTCTCAGTTTCTCTTGGAGTAATTGATTAATGGTGTGCTTCTGGGTGTTCTCCCAATCTGTTGTTAGTACAGTTCCAACAGCTTTAGAATCAGTGTTGGAGGTATGTTGTAGTTAATGGTGATTACTTTGAAGTTCAGTAAAGGTATTTTGTTTGAAACTCCTGCTTCCTTTATTTTCTGGGACCATTCACCAAACTTTTCAGACACAATTTGTCTATTATCACTTTAAGTGTGTTTGGGGTCTAATATATCGTCACTTTATAATAGCAGCAACTGAAAAGATACGGGAGGAAAAAGGTTCATGAGTATATGGTATTGAAAACTGCACTGCTAGCTAAACACCATTTGAAGATGGTGAATGTCTGATCTGGTGCCACACAGTTTGAACTACGCCCGTTCATAGGTATTTGACCCTTCGCTTGTAACCCTGGTATTAGACAACACACTCAACGCAATGACAAGAATTTCCTCCTCCTCCTCCTCCTCCTCCCCCCCCCCCCCCCCCCCCCTCCCAAATATCTGACAACCTCTGAAAATCTGAACAGCACACTTTTAAATCAGAGCTGTGGGCATTTGGATGATGATACAAAAGCATGATAAATAAAAAATCCTGGTGGTATGTCATATCATCATTTTTGGGAAATTGCTCTGTGGCAACATATCCATTGTTTAGCCCGCCCTCTAAAGTACACTGCAAAAGCCTAAGCACATACTGTGACTCATCTACCTCACACTAAAATTGATAAATGACAACATGTTTAATCACAAAGTCAGAAAAATAATTTATATTAGTAAATGCAATTTCTTAACTTATTACTTAATGATTTCAGAAGGTATATGTACTGCATTAATAATAAAGAAAAATGAATCCACTGTGAAGTACTAACCTTATGCATTTTCTTACTATGAAGAAAACATCATCCACCATACTGGATGTTATTGAACCATCCTCTACAATGTCCATAGCAACTGCTTTCTTAACACTTTCCTCCATAAAATATCTTTCTAACAGCAAGTAGTTGCCAAGCAGCTCTTGCATGCGGTGTGAAAGTTCACTTCCTTTCAGCATTGCTTCAAGTTCTCCAACCATTGCAACACGAGACTCTGGTTTTTGGAGCCCAACCTCCAAATCATTCTAGAATATTGACAAGTGAACAAAAGGGAAAAATTAATATGGTGTGCATAGGATACATACAGTCAGCCTACTCTTCCCTTGAACCCTTCCTCCCTTCCCCTTGCTTCCTTTCTCCACTCGCCAATTCCACCCGACACGTATGCCTCACCCTACTACATCTGCAGACCCATAAAATGCAGCTGGCCAGGAAATGTACCTGTGCAGATGTATGTGCATTTTGTACTATTTAGCTCTTATACAGGATATTGTCCAAAAGGATAACAATGTTTTCAGTCTTTTTTACATGCTAATCAACTGCTCGGTACTTTCTAACTACATGACAAATTGTTGCCTTAATTCCTTCCATTATCTATTGCCATACAAGCATAGTGTGATACAAGTCTTGGTTCTCAGATTTAAAACCTTTTCTAACCATGTTTCCAAGCATTTACAAGAATTGTAAGCATGCATTTAAATCACAAAACCCCTATTTTCCAAGAATTCTCATACACCATTAAAACTGCACATCAACCCATAGAAATAAAAATAGATAGGTCAATATCTTGGGAGATAAAAATGTTATGAAAAACACCTGTGCTTCAACATATTACAACTTATCAAATCCCTTTCTTCAATATTGCAAATTATTTATGAGATATTAAGAATGTACAAAAAATGTACCTATAGCACTATCGTATATAAATCATTATGTATTGAGAAAGCATAATGTAGCTTTACAGTGAGTGTGTGTGTGTGTGTTTTTTTTTTTTTTAAGCTCAGAAAAGGATTTGTCCAAAAGGTAGCAAAGTTTTTAGTTTGGCTTATATGCCTGCTGATGACTCAATGCCTCTACTGTTCAGTCTTTATCTTTACTGCTAAACTATTTGCCTTCTGGCAGACTATGGCAGCCACACCATTCAAACACGTGAAGGGCTGAACTACGGCACAGCCAACACACGTAAGCGACACCTGGCATTCACGAGTGCAGCTATACCGTTATGCCGAATTTTGGCAATGGTGCATCACGCACCGTACCGCACAGGACAAAGCAGGCAGACAGTGCGAGCAGGTCAATGCGACGGGACGCATGTCTCTGACTTCTCCCACAAATGACTACATACGTCGAGTTAATGTAACTCCCCCGCAAATGCGTACGTGCAGTCTTGAAGGCAGTTACCTGTTTCGTGGTGTGCACCCTTCCGTTTGGCAGTGCCTTTCTCCCTTTCGTGGACATCACGTCACTTCCGGTCATGCCAGGGGCTGAACATTTGACGAGGCGGCTTTTGTCTTGCTCGGTCCATGTGGTCATGCCACGGCTCTTCACTGGACAGTATACCCTCCGGGATGGGGGATCGAGCCGTACCGCTAGTGCAATGCGCCTGTACGGACGGCCATTAGTGATGAATTGTATTTGTAACAGTGTAAGACTTGTGAAGAATAAATGTGTCACGACCAAAACTGCTCTAGTTGTTTCTGTCACCAAGCCTTTCCACTGAACATAGCGTGTGGGCACGGCAATGTAGCCAGTTCACTGCGCGTTAATGACTGTAAGCGGTGATACCACACTTCCATGCTTCAAGACTTTCCGTATCAAATTTACATACAGGACTACACCAAGGAAGTACACTACATCATGCAACTTGCAGATAGAGGTACTTTTTATGTGAAAACTCTTAAAGATTTTTAAATAAAACAAATGTAATAAGCATAAGCATTCTACATCTTCACTGTACATGGCTTTGTACTTGCAGGCCTCTGCCGTGAGGGGGCTCCGAATTGCAGGATGTAACATGGTGATGTGTAATGTACAGTAACTATGGCGGTGCACGAGAAACAGCATGCAGTAACTGTGTTTTGAATTGAAAGACATATTCACACATGGGGCACACTTTCCTTCATCGTGTCAATGCTATACCACGCGAACACTGTGGCACCTGCAACAGTATGATGTCTTGGGTTCACTGTCATCAATCATCCTCCGTACAGTGCCAACTTGGCCCCATTCAATTTTCATCCATTTCCAAAACTTAAAGAACACTTTGAGGGCTTCACTTTGATAATGATGCAGTAATACAAGCAGAGGTGAGATTGTGGCTCTGTCAACAATGTCACATATTCTGCAGTAGCAGTATCAACAAATTGGTCTCTCACTCGGAGAAATGAGTTTGTTGCCATGGCGATCATATTGAGAAATAAATATGTAAACATGAAGAATAAAGCTGTTGGATGTTAATAACATTTGTTTTACTTAAAAAGCTTCAAGAGTTTTCACATTAAAAAAATTGGAGACATTACTTTTTGGCAAGCACTTGTAATTTTCAGGCTACAATTTCATACTACTGGAAAAAGAAAGGGAATTTCCAGTCACCAATTACAGAAACAGTACTAGAACTAATAGGCACATACAAATGAAGAAGATACCTAATCTGCAACTCCTATAATTTTTAAATCTTTTCTTCATAAAGGTAAAAACACACATACAGAATAGCAAAAAATGTAATTCATGTAGTAGTTAGGGGAAATACAAGGTGCTGAAAATAGTAAGAAGTTAGTCCACTCTTATTTTCAACTCCTCAAAAGTTACAACAGAAGATAAAATTCTATTCCCATTAGCTCCAAAACAGCCAGCTCCCTATTTTAGTAACTGATAAAGGAACATCCCTCTTCTGTATTATTTTTAATTGTTATGCTCTAAAGAAAGTTATAATTTGTTTCAAGTCCACTATACCTTCTATGCAAAATGCATACATGTTAAAAAATGTTCGGATGTGTACTTCATGTTGCAGATATTTAATCCGCATTATACAAAATAAGTTTTTAAAATTATTTCAAACCTTTGGAGCTGAGAATTTTGAACTTTTATTGACTCCCCAGACAATCGTAGCTATATTGCAAAAGCAGTAACAGGAATTTCTTCAGTAGTCATGTAATACATGCTATTATAACAGAAAATATTTCAGTGCCACATATCTGACAGAAAATATACTCTTCAGTTTTCTGATGCACAATACAGATAATTTCACTTTATAGTTAAAGAGTGGTGAAAAAACTAAGTTAACAAAAATAAAGAAGCCATACCATATGATAAATTGTCTTGGTGGCACCCATTAGCAAATCTCTCACAAGATGCATTTTAGATAAAGCTCCTGGGTCAAGTGTCATGTAATGTGCAGAGCTGTTCTTAATACTTTGTCTTCTAATTAAATATTTCAATAGTGTTATGTAAATGGAGATATAAAAAAATCTACTCACCAAACAGCAGCAGGAGAAAATACATACAAAAGGATTTAACTTTTACAAGATTTTGGAGCCAGTGGCTCCTACATCTGGTAGAAGAGTTGAAGGGGAAGGAAGAGGGGAGAAAGTAAAGGACTGGACTGGTTTAATGAAATGGGTACAGTTCTGGAATGTCACCCAGAACCTCGGGTCAGGGGAGACTTACCAAATGGGATGAGAAGGAAAGACTGAATCTTTCCTTCTCATCCAGTCTGATAAGTCTCCCTTGACCCCAGGTTCTGGGTGACTTTCCTGAACTGTACCCATTTCATTAAACCAGTCCAGTCCTTTACTTTCTCCCCTCTTCCTTCCCCTTCAACTCTTCTACCAGATGAAGGAGCCATTGGCTTCAAAAGCTTGTAAGAGTGAAATCCTTGTGTGTGTGTGTGTGTGTGTGTGTGTGTGTGTGTGTGTGTGTGTGTGTGTGTGTGTGTTCCCCCGCCACCGCTTGGTGAGTAAACTTTTTAACTATCCATTTACATTATATTATCAATAACTGATTATTTTTGTTTCAATAGTGTTATATATTTGCAAATTCTCTCTCAGTAGCACATCATGACAAATATAGAGAATAATACAATCTGAAGTGTTTCAAATGGTTTTAATACACTTACAAGAACTCTCCGTCTTATGAAACGAACATAAAGTTCTGCTCTTGAATGCATGATGGTCAGTTCTCCCAATAAGAGATCCAAATCTTTCGGATCTAATTTCTCTGGTGATTTACTGTATATATTGCTGCTGGTGCCACCAATGCTACTCCTCATGAGGTCATTTACTTGCTGTATTTTCCTCTCTAAATGACGAGATCTGCTGAACTCAGTTATCACATGTTTAGTTTGCCTGTCACATTCACGCTGCAGGTATGTCACCACAGTGAGAAGTTTTCCTGGACCTAAAAGAGAATAAAGGAAAATTAAATATACACGCAAACAATATTTTAATTTAAAAAGTAGTCATAATAGTTGTATGTTGTAGGTTAACGGGGACCTAGAAATGATGGAGAGGCTTCGTACCCACCGCAGCTGCAGTGGTCCACAACCCCACGACAACTACTGTAGTCCACTTCAACCCTCCGCTGCCCCACACCGAACCCAGGGTTATTGTGCGGTTCGGCCCCCGGTAGACTCCCCAAGGAAGGTCTCACACCAGACGAGTGTAACCCCTATGTTTGCGTGGTAGAGTAATGGTGGTGAACGCGTACATGGAGAACTTGTTTGCGCAACAATCGCCAACATACAGTAGCTGAGGCGGAATAAGGGGAACTAGCCCGCATTCGCCGAGGCAGATGGAAAACCACCTAAAAGCCATTCACAGACCGTCCGGCTCACTGGACCTTGACACAAGTCCGCCGGGCGGATTCATGCCAGGGACCGGGCGCTCCTTCCCTCTCCGGAAAGCCGTGCGTTAGAGTTATAATAATTACTTATTGCCAAACACACATTACAAGTTTTCTGTCTGATCTTACGTCAATAGATTTTACCACACCAGATACTCGCCTACCTGTCCTAAGATGCTGGCTCATCAAATGTGTCAGGAGTGCTGAGTGGTAGGATCTGGAAGCTCCAAAGAAGTACAGAGAGATGTGCACAGTAGTTCAACAACTGAAAGAGTCACTCTCTAAGAATGAACTTACCCTAAGCCATCTAGTGCAGTAAACCACAATGAAAAACATGGTAGGGTCAAACACAAACTGCAAAAGTCCCCTACAGGTAACAAAAACTGACAGATCTTGTCCAAAGTGTTTGAATAAAACACAGGTGAATGAAACAGAAATCAACAGTTTGAAACATGAAGTACCAGGTGGTTATAATTAAACGTTCTCTATTTAACACATTATAACATAGAAGCTAATTACCATACAAGCACCAAACATAGGAGCATTGATGTCCTGAGTATGGGTTGCACGATTTCCATGTGTCACAACACCACAGTCCATTTCCAACTATGGCCACCAGGTACCGTGATCAGTCATTGTGATTCATAGTCTCACACACCTAACAGGTCGCAGTGCCCTTGTTGATGTGTCAACACGAACATGGACAAAAGGAGCAAGGCATTACTGGTGAAGCTCTATTATCAAAGATACAGTAATGCTGCAGCTGCACTTCGAGAATGTTGCCAGCTGAAAGGATTACGGAAGGGTCCTCTTTCTCCAGCTGCTGTGTGAAGCATGATGAAGAAGTTTGAATCAACTGGAGAACTGGGTATTGCTCTGGGAAGAGGCCAACAATTGGTTGCACCACAGGTGGTTAATGAATTTGCTGTTGCTATGGCAGACAATGCTGTGTGCAATTCCCAGTGTCCTGTGTTACGACAGTTGAACATCCCGTGGTCCACTGTACAGAAGATGCTTCAAACCATTCTCAAATGGTATCCATATGAGATCTATATCATACAGCAGCTTGCACCACAGGACACACAGTGACGTGTTGACTTTGCTCTCCACTTTCTCGCAAGGACTGAAGTTGACAAGGGCAGGCCCTGGACCATCTTATGGACAGATGAAAATCATTTTTCTCTGACTGGTGAGGTGAACACACAGAATTGCCAAGTGTGGGAATCTTCACCTCCAGTCACTGTACATGAAGTTTCTCTGTATGATGAACATGTCACTGTATGGTGTGGCATTACGGCTACATTCATCATTGGCTCATTCTTTTTTGAGCAGGTTGGCACTCAAGGGACAAAGATGTGCAGTGTGACTGGCCAGTGTTCCTGTGATATACTTCGTCAGCATGTCATACCTGCCCTACAGGAGAGAGACACATTGAACTCATTTTCATCCAAGATGGGGCCCCACCGCACATTGCACATGAAGTTCACCTGCTTCTTCGAAACACATTTGGAAACAATCAAATTATCAGGCGATCGTTTCCAAATGCTTGACCGGCATGATCACCTAATCTCAGTCTCTGTGATTTCTGGTTGTGGGAATACCTGAAGGACAGGGTTTACCCGGGGAACATTCACACATGTGCTGATCTGAAGCACAGCACATCAAGAGAGGTAGCCAGCATACCTATGGACATGCTTCGTTCTGCTGTACAGAATGCAATCCTGCACTTTCAGACTTTCTGGACACTGATGGGTGCTGTATTGGGCCCCTTTTGTAGCAGTACTGGCATGTAATGGTATGATGTACCGTAGCAGCACATTAAAAGTGTTTCGACTGAACTGATTCTGCATTATTTCTCTTCCCCATGTCCTTGACATTAATGCTACCAACTTCGGTACTTGTACGGCAATTAGTTTCCATATTATAACATGCTGAATACGGAAAGTTTAATTACAACCACCCGGTATTAAGTATGGGGCTTGTGCATGTGTGAACTCTTCAAGTACAATAAGAGAGAGAACGGCTATCAGACCTTTATCTGACAATAGTAATAAACAGGAAACAACAGTAAATAAAGTAAGTAACAAGTAATCACATTATTATAACAGCTGAGAGACTGCTAGAGGGAGCATGAGCAGTGATTATGCAGAACAAGAACTTAGCAGGCATGAGAAAAAAGTGGAAGGATCCTCATGGACAGAAACATGGCTGATTGCATTAAAGTATATTCAAAGCAAAATCTATTACTTTTATGCCAGTGAACAATACTAGTGAAGATGTGGGGAAAAAAGGATTAAACATAAAGCTTGCCAAGAGCTTCAGGTGAGTGGAAACATTTCAGAATACTTTAATGGCAGATTTGGAAATCAGCTGCAAAGCAGACTAGAGGGGATCTGGAGGAGGAGGAATAGTCAGCTGATATGGAGTTTGTGTAGAGATGATACCTGGCAGTCATGTGGTCATCCAATGCTGATGTAAAGCATTGCAATGAGGTAGAGTGAATGTACCAGCCAGTTAGTCAGCTGATATGGAGACTGTGTAGAGATGATACCTGGCAGTAATGTGGTCATCCAATGCTGATGTAAAGCATTGCAATGAAGTAGAGTGAATGTACCAGCCAGTTATATGGAGTCAGCACAGGAAGATGAGTCAACATGAAGGTGTGACAGAACACTGGGAAGAACTATCACATGTTCCAATGTGCCCATAATGAAACTGTAAATGAAGTTGCACAGTTAGCTGGTGGATAAACACAGACTGTACCATGCATAGCCAGTAACACAGTGTAAGATTAGTGAGTGTAAAAAGATCCTAACCGAAAGGAGCTGGAGACAAGTGTGACCTTTGTCAATGACAGTCTGTTTAAAACCCGACTGGGATTGCTGCTATCAGTGGATGCAGGTCCCCTAGAGCAGATCCTGAGTGAAAACTGGGAAAGAAACTGCTTGCAAAGGATATTAGGGGCTGAGTATCTTGCAAAAACTTATTGCTCTCAGTGACAGATAAAACTGCATATCTTCAGTGGGTCAAAAAACACAGAAACTGGACATTAGGTGACTGGGAACATGCAATGTGGTCAAACTAGTTACAATTTTACCTGTTTTCAAATGATGCCAAGTGTTGAAAGTACAATGAAGTTTTGAGCCCACAGTGTGTATTTGCTGTAGTTCAGGCTGGAGGTGGTTATGAGAAGTTTCGGGGCTGTTTCTCATATCATGCTTAGACCCACTCAGTCACGTACCATGAACAAAAAGCTGGGTATTTATCTCAACATTACTGTTTTCTGTCACACAAGCTCCCAAATAGAGGATGTATAGTGTAATGGATCTGGGAGATGTGTTATTTTCTACCGGATTTGTCGATACCAAATTGTAAATGTTTTCTTATATTTTTGTCAGAATTTTTTATTGTAATTTGCCTTATTATATGCCAATTTACTTGTATTTTTGAGAGTGAAAGCATATTGATTACTATTAGTAAATGTGACGAAGGATATCAAAGAGACTGATTACAAGTGGAAGCTTGTGTGTTGTGTAAAATGTCTTTGACACTGAAGTCGTCTTTGACTGTAGTCAGTTGCAGTGAACTCTTGGTGTGTGTTGACGGTAGAACAATGTGCAGGTCGCCATTATAAATAATTTGCTAGTGAACAGGAAAAAATGAATTATGTTACTATTTTTTTATATAAACTTTAAGAAGAAACCACATTCGAAGAAATGGTATTTGAAGCACCAAAAATGAGGCAAACACATTGAACCAAGTCATTTCTGCAGCCGACGAAACTGCGTTGTGGAATCATACTTCCAGTAGACAACTGAAGCCAAAACAAATGTAGCCTTGTAAACATTTTACGGAAAAGGTACTGTCACCAAATATGCCAAATTTAAGTAAATAAAAAATAGTGAGCATATTTCAATAGGCATCCCTGGCAAAGAAAAGCAACTGAAAGAACTGAAAACAAATAAGTCACCACGTTCAGTGGAAAACCAGTTTGGTTTTACAGGTTGCAGCATTGCACCCTCACTTAACTTGCATTTACCACTACTCTTTCACCCAGAGCAAAGTTCCAAGTGACTGGAAAAATGCATAACTAACTCCTGTTTATAAGAAGTGTAAAAGAATGATCCGCATAATTACAGACCAATATACGTAACACTGGTTTTCTGCACAACAGTTGAAGGTATTCTGAGTTCAAATGTAATAAATTTCCTTGACACAAAAAATCTACTGTCTACAAATCACCACAGATTTAGAAAGCATCACTCATGCAGAACTCAACTTGACCTTTTCTCACATGACATTCTGCAAACGGTAGATGAGGGGCATTAGGTAGATTCCATATTCATAGATTTTCAGAAAGTATTTGACACAGTGCCCCACTGCAGACTGGTAACATGGATATGAGCATACAGAATAATACGGAATAGATTACCAGATATGTGATTGGCTCAAAGACTTAAGTAATAGAACCTAGTATGTTGTCCTTGACAGGGAGTGTTCATCAGAGAAAAGGGTATCATCTGGAGTGACCTAGGGAATTGCGGTAGTACCACTCTTATTCTGTACATACATAAATGATTTGATGGACAGGGTGAGCAGCAATGTGCAGCTGCTTGCTGATGATGCTGTGGTATACAGGAAGGTACCATTGTTGAGTGACTGTGGGAGGATACACGATGACTTAGACAGAATTTCTAGTTGGTGTGATAAGTGGCAGCTAGATCTAGATGTAGAAAAATGTAAGTTGATGCACATGAATTGGAAAAAGAAAACTATAATGTTTGAATACAACATTATTGATGTACTGCTTGATGCAGCTGCGTCGATTAAATATTCGATTAAATATCTAGGTACAGCATTGCAGAGTGACACAAAATGGAACAAGGATATAAGGACAGTAGTACAGAAGGCAAATGGTCAACTTCTGTCTACTGGAGGAATTTTAGGAAACTGTAGCTCATCTATAAAGGAGACAGTCTATAGGCCACTAGTGCAACCCACTCTTGAGGACTGCTTGAGATTATGGGGTCCACTAGGTCAGAATAAAGGAAGATACTGAAACAATTCAAAGGCATGTTTCTATATTTGTAATCAACATGCAAGTATTACACAATGCTTCATGAACTCAATGTGAATACTCGAAGAGAAGATGTTCTCTTTGTGTGGTACTACTGAAAAAATTTAGAGAACTGGCCATTGAGGCTGACTGCAGAACAATTCTATTGCCGCCAAAGTATATTTAGCATAAGGACACAGAGATATGAGAAATTAGGGCTTGTATGGAGGCATTTAGACCATTGTTTTTCCCTCACTCCATTTGTGAGATGAGCAGGAAAGGAAATGGCTATTAGTAACACAAGGACCCTTCACCGTGCATTGTACGGTGGCTTGCAGATTGTATATGTAGACTTCTCCATTTCATGATGAGTATGCTGTGGACACTTCCATCTTCTAAGATGACAAGGTGCATATGTCTGTGGTTTGGCAAATACTCAGGCACCCTGTCACATCTTGACTGGTCTGCTAAATCACTAGAAATTAATGAGACAGAAAATGTCGGAGACTATTCAGAATAGTGGGCGAAATGCAGCAATCAACATACTTGCAGTCTGGCAGCTCTATGGGATCTAATCATCAGTGAGCGGCTTCAGCTGGATGTGGTTTACCTGAAGAAACTTGTGGACTCTCTTCCTCACCAAACTGAGGTCATTATTATCAAGGCTGGAAGCAACGTTGCATAGTATTAGTGTGATGTGTCCAGACGGACTAACTTTTTTGTCTGGTGTGTTATATCACAACTAGCGGTGGTACCAACACCTTTCACTGGAATTATAAAAATTCTAAAAAATAAAAGCTGTTGCAGGGTTGATGGAATTTCAAACAAAATTCTGAAATGTTGTTCCAACTTAATAAGTAATATTGTTAGTGATATAAGCAATGTGCTGGCATAGGGAATTTTTCTAAACTGATTAAAATATGCCATTATTTAAACACTTCATAAGAAAGGTGACCAGACAGACTAAAACAGTTTTCATCCAATTTCCTTATTGATATATTTTTCCAAAATATTCGAAAAAGTAATGTGCTCAAGAGTAGTCACACAAGTAAGTGGAAACAATTTACTTAGAATTTCACAATTTGAATTCCAGAAAGGTTGCTAGACTAAGAATACTATTATATCTTCATTCACCAAACAGAAGAGGCTTTAAATAATAATAATATATCACTAGCTGACATTTTTTGCGATCTCTCTGTGGCCTTAGAGTGTGTAAACTGTAGAGCATGATGCTCTCTTAGAAAAACTAACATTTTACGGGACTCTTGGTTTTACAACCAGGTAGTTTTCGTCATAATTGGCAAACAGAATGCAAAAGGTTGTGATGAATAGCTCAGACAATGTTGGAAAGGTAGACTGGGGTAAAATCACAATAAGAGACCAACAGGGTTCAATTTTGAGTTCACTTATATTCCTTATACATTGTGAATGACCTTTCACTTAACATTTAACAAGCAAAATTGGCACTTTTTGCACACAATACTAGTATTATAATAAATCCCACGAGAAAGAAAACAGCAGAAGAGTTAGTAAATGATATTTTCCACAGAATTATTAGGTATTAAAAATGGACTCTCCATAAATCCTGAGAAAACACTATACAAACAGTTCTGTACATCAAACAGAATCATACCAACAACTGATGAATCACATGAGCAGGAGCCAGTAAGTAGAGTAGATTCTTGGGTGTACATGCTGATGAAAACTCAAACTGGACACAGTATAACACTGAGCTTCGCAAGCAATCAAGTTCAGCAACTTTTGCTCTTTGTCAATTGCTAATCTTGGAAACAAATATATCAGTCTCCTGACATATTTTGCACATTTCCACACAATAATGTCGTACGGAATAATTTTTTGGGGTAACTCATCACTTACAAAGAAAGTATTGATAGCACAAAAGCAAGAAGTAAGAATAATGTGTGGTGTTAACCCATGGACGTCATGTAGGCACCTTGTCAAGGAGCTAGGCGTTTTAACTGTGCTGTCACAATACGTATGAATTTCATCATAAATACTCTATCACAATTTGAAAAGAACAGTGATGTACATACCTACAACACTAATGGTAAAATGAACTTTATTAGCCACTGTTAAAGCTGTCTGTTGCTCAGAGAGGAGCTCAGTATGCAGAAATAAAAATTTTTGATCATTTGCCTGATAACATAAAATATCTGACACATAGGAAAGCAAGTTTTAAACCTCAAGTGGACGCGTCTGTGCATTAAGTGCGTCAATCACAAATAACATTGTTTACTACTATTCCACTGTTGTTTTACACTTACAAGCTGTGCCTATTCCTTCATTATTGCTTCAGCTGACACAGTAGTAAGTTCTGCTGACCTTTGTCTAAGTGAGCAGCAGTAAAATAAAATAAAAAGCAAATTAGGTGAGAAAAAATTTATGATCCGCACAAGAAAATGACCCCAATTCCAAGCTAGCAGCACAGTCCCACACTGAGACATTAGCTACGAGATAATTAGTAATTGAATAAGCAGTTGGCAGGGATAAATGTTTACCTTGGTAACATAAAGACAGCTCTTTACATGTGTACAAAGTGCACCGTGCGCCTGCTCATGTTACGAAAAATGGTACGTCTGTTAGAGGGTTAAATCTAATTTAAAACCATTTCTTCTGGACAACTGCTTCTATTCCAGTGAAGAATTGCTACTTAAAAACTGACAGCCAGTAAAAAAGACAGGTGTTTTTAAGTGTAATTGTATGACCAGTAATAAAATGATAAAGCAGTAATAAAATGATAATGTGTTCATTAATGTTAGCACTAATCATGTACACATATTCTGTAAATTGACTTGTTCTACATCATTTTGATAAAAGAATTGTTCAGACAATCTATGGAACATGTAACTAACATAAAAGATGAAGATAGATTAAATTAAGAATGCAACAATTTACAATGTCTGTAGAAACCTCATGGAAGTGATTATTACTTTTTTATATGATCAGAGAAAAAAAAACATTAATAATAAAAAAAATTACATGAATGTACAGGATGTTTACACAGTTTGTAGATGATAAAGAAAAGAATATATAGGATGATCTCGGAGGGAAGTGGAATATATTTAGGAAGATATTCCTGGAAATAGCAAGTAGATTGTAACATTCGCCTGAAGTGATTTAGAAATACTAATGAGAACTAAGCTAGGATTTGAACCTCATTCTTTTCAAACATGAACCCTATGTCTCGGTCATTATGTGGCTGTAGTTAGGGGAGGGGAACACTTCTGCAAGTCATTCTTGCTCTCTTCAACAATGTATTTGATTTCTGATTTAGCAATGGAAAGTGTCCAGGTTTGCAGGGAGACATCCGCAGTGCTATCTACCTGCACCTGATTTTGATGCATTCATGAAATTCAAACATATCTCACTGACTATAAATGTCCAGTTAAATGCCGCTGAGAATCCAGCTGGGCAATTGTATTTCTTAATCAATGAAAGGTCCATTCAACTTGTTAATATATTCTTTATTTAAGTCCATAATAAGTTTTGGCTTTGACACAGTATTTGAAGGCTGAAACTGATTGTGGATTTACATAAAGAATATATCAACAACTGGAGTGGCCTTTCACTAATTGAGTATATAGTTGCAAAATAACAGCTCTCTCTAAACATAGAGAAACTAATAATTCTCTTCGTCCTACAGCTATCTTCATCGGATATATCTATGAATGGAATGTGTCACTGGAGAGTACACAGATAGCTACAAAGTATTTGTGTGAAAGTCAGAGCAGGAAGAGGTACTGAGCCTAGAGGACACCTTTACAGATTGCACAAAGATATAGGTCATCGTTAAGCAAGCAACTATGTCCTGATAAAGAAAGGGACAAGTGTAAGAAGGATACTGAGACTGTTACAGTGCTAAAGTTTCCCATCAGATAAAGTGCACTGGGAGTTCTTGATCAGTTCTGTGATAGTCTTTCTGTTAAGTAGTTGATGAAATGACAGATACACGATATAGAACAAAATTCTGTATAGTCTGTGATTAGAGAAACTGTTGTTGACTGATACCAGTCCCTTTGTAGTAAGGGTACTGTTGGTGTGGCAAATACGGACTGCTTGATGGTGATCCATTTGGAGTAGCCAAATTCAAGTTGCAATGCTCCACTTGATACCCAGCCTACTAGTCTCGGAAATGGAAGGTAGGTTATAATTTGAAGCCTATGAACATTGAGCACTAGCTCAACTGAATAAGCATGAGGAAGGAAGTGGTTATGTCCTTTTTTAAAAATCACACAAACATTTGCTGCAATTAATGTCCTCTCAACAATAAAGTGATAGTAGATGTAACACTGTCTTACAGAAACAAAGAGGAGGATTTGGTTGTGCACTTAGCAAAGGAACCTTACCAGTACTGGTATGAAGTGCTTCAGAAAAATAATAATTGTAAATGTGATATTCGTATGGATTTCTCTTACCTTCACTGGCATTTTTACATTAATCATTTTGAGAGTATTCTCTGATGTAAACATTGGAGGCTCCTTTTCAATAAATTTTTTCTATCAAACTGGCAATTCTTGAATGAAACAGCATAACTGGTTCATGCAATTAATAGTAACATTCATTTCAAGATTTATAAAAATCTGGGCCACTTTTTCACGTAGTCACATTTTCTGACAACCTAAGTATTGCATTCAGTGTGGGATGTAAGGTCTCACACTGAGACAGATGAATCCAATCTATGTTTCAACAACTGGGTGAGTTTTAGGCAAGAACAAGAACTACACTTTTTTTGTAGTTCGTCATTGGCTACCTCTATGATATTTGGCCGCATTTAGCCTTTCAATTTCCCACTATTTTTGCAGTTCTAGTCATAAATGCATTAGGTTAGACCAAAACAACACTAAAATTTAATAACTTATGCAATACTGCCACTATTGTATTTTCATGAGGACATTTTAAATTTACAATCACAGTCTCCAATGAAACTGTCCAATTACACAGGTGTTCAACAGATTTGGGATATCAAGCAATTTGTCATACAGAATTCTGAATATAAAAAGAAGGTAAGCTGTACAAGCTGTTCTCCCACCATCATGTAACTCAAACTCATTTTCACATGTCTTGTAACTTGTTACCTATTAACCAACTTTTATTCTATATGGAACCATTGTGCACAGTGACTAAAGGGAGGGCAGGAACACAGCAATGAGTTGCAATACCATTAGTTTTTTATTATTCTTGTATATCCAAATTTCCACTATAAAAAGCCATCTTCAATGCATTTGAGTGAGTTACAATCCAACAAACTCACAGTAGTACACGCCATCATAAGACTTTAGAGGTATATAGGCAGAAGGAAACAACCTATTACAACATTTTATTCAGGAGAAATGTCATTGAAAGGACAAATTGTCTGCATTCTCTTCAGATGCAATTGTGACTGGGCACCAGTGGTGCACAGAATCAAATGGAAGTTTTTAAAAAATAAATTGAAAAATAATTGTTTTGATTGCATGAAAATCTGAAGGAACACACAATCCACCTAAGCAGAGTCTCAAATGCCCTAATAAGAGTAATACATGTCAGATGTTGAAGATTCAACTTACTAATGACTATTTTGTCTTTACATCCATTTAATTCCTAAGTAGACGACTCACTAAGAAGTTGACTGGATGTTAAAGAAGTTTTTCCTTGTGGTCCAGAAAGTTAAGCCACCAGTTCCATTCTCTGAAACGCTAAACAATCCACTGCTACATCTAATGATCAGTACTCATACACGCATAGAGCTTAGAGAAATAGAGATCTAGTAGCACTACGCAAATCCAAGATTGAGAATCTTAGTTCACCAGTACTGTTCAAGATATTTGAGGTACTTGTTATTTAGCATCAGCCTGAGGCCACTCGTAGCTTATGCAACACTGTGGTATGGACATGTGAGCATCACCCTAGTCTCCTATGAGATACAAAAGAAAAAAAAATGTCAATTAAAAAAGATTGAAATGTATTCCCTGAAGAATTAAAATACAAAGACATTTCACACACTTGTTTTGAGGTCAAAGTAATCACAACAAAGAATGCTTCAGATTATTTAGTTCCCCAAAACATAAGTCGCAGTTCTTCACATTAAAATTTCATCTATCTGGAATGAGTTCACTTTTACTTACAATGTCCATTTGTCTGTCTGTCCATCCATTTGTTAAGACCCTTTTTTCTCAGGAATGGTTAGAGGCATCATTTTGAAATTTATGTCAAATACTAAAGTCTACGGTTCCTTGGTGATGTAAAAGCTTTAAGCTTCTATGTCAGTTGAATCAAAAGATATGGCCATTTATGTCTCTATTCTGACACTCTCAAACTCATTCATTACAACCAATAGAGCACTCCCAGTTGACACAGATCATGAAATTTTGCAAGAAACAAGATTTTACAGTACAAGTAACAGAAAAACCCAAAAATTTGTTAATTTGTAATTATATTACATACAAACAATTTTTTTGCCATTTGTTGTCCATCTGTTAAAACCCCTTTTCCCCTGGAATGGATAAGTGTATCAAGATGAATTTATGCCAAATACCAAACTCTATTATCCCTTGTCAGTGTAAAAAATTAATCTTCTAAGTCAGTGCAATCAAAAGATATGCTATTTATGTCACATATTTTGATATTAACTCATCAAAACTTATAGATGATCTACCTATATACATAACTGTATATAAAAACAAAGATGAGGTGACTTACCGAACGAAAGCGCTGGCAGGTCGATAGACACACAAACAAACACAAACATACACACAAAATTCAAGCTTTCGCAACAAACTGTTGCCTCATTAGGAAAGAGGGAAGGAGAGGGGAAGACGAAAGGAAGTGGGTTTTAAGGGAGAGGGTAAGGAGTCATTCCAATCCCGGGAGCGGAAAGACTTACCTTAGGGGGACAAAAGGACAGGTATACACTCGCACACACGCACATATCCATCCACACATACAGACATATTTAAAGACAAAGAGTTTGGGCAGAGATGTCAGTCGAGGCAGAAGTGTAGAGGCAAAGAAGTTGTTGAAAGACAGGTGAGGTATGAGTGGCGGCAACTTGAAATTAGCGGAGATTGAGGCCTGGCGGATGACGAGAAGAGAGGATATACTGAAGGGCAAGTTCCCATCTCCGGAGTTCGGATAGGTTGGTGTTGGTGGGAAGTATCCAGATAACCCGGACGGTGTAACACTGTGCCAAGATGTGCTGGCTGTGCACCAAGGCATGTTTAGCCACAGGGTGATCTTCATTACCAACGAACACTGTCTGCCTGTGTCCATTCATGCGAATGGACAGTTTGTTGCTGGTCATTCCCACATAGAATGCATCACAGTGTAGGCAGGTCAGTTGGTAAATCACGTGGGTGCTTTCACACGTGGCTCCGCCTTTGATCGTGTACACCTTCCGGGTTACAGGACTGGAGTAGGTGGTGGTGGGAGGGTGCATGGGACAGGTTTTGCATCGGGGGCGGTTACAAGGATAGGAGCCAGAGGGTAGGGAAGGTGGTTTGGGGATTTCATAGGGATGAACTAACAGGTTACGAAGGTTAGGTGGACAGCGGAAAGACACTCTTGGCGGAGTGGGGAGGATTTCATGAAGGATGGATCTCATTTCAGGGCAGGATTTGAGGAAGTCGTATCCCTGCTAGAGAGCCACATTCAGAGTCTGGTCCAGTCCCGGAAAGTATCCTGTCACAAGTGGGGCACTTTTGTGGTTCTTCTGTGGGGGATTCTGGGTTTGAGGGAATGAGGAAGTGGCTCTGGTTATTTGCTTCTGTACCAGGTCGGGAGGGTAGTTGCGGGATGCGAAAGCTGTTGTCAGGTTGTTGGTGTAATGATTCAGGGATTCCGGACTGGAGCAGATTCGTTTGCCACGAAGACCTAGGCTGTAGGGAAGGGACCGTTTGATGTGGAATGGGTGGCAGCTGTCATAATGGAGGTACTGTTGCTTGTTGGTGGGTTTGATGTGGACGGATGTGTGAAGTTGGCCATTGGACAGGTGGAGGTCAACGTCAAGGAAAGTGGCATGGGATTTGGAGTAGGACCAGGTGAATCTGATGGAACCAAAGGAGTTGAGGTTGGAGAGGAAATTCTGGAGTTCTTCTTCACTGTGAGTCCAGATCATGAAGATGTCATCAACAAATCTGTACCAAGTTTTTGGTTGGCAGACTTGGGTAACCAAGAAGGCTTCCTCTAAGCGACCCATGAATAGGTTGGCGTACGAGGGGGCCATCCTGGTACCCATGGCTGTTCCCTTTAATTGTTGGTATGTCTGGCCTTCAAAAGTGAAGAAGTTGTGGGTCAGGATGAAGCTGGCTAAGGTAATGAGGAAAGAGGTTTTAGGTAGGGTGGCAGGTGATCGGCGTGAAAGGAAGTGCTCCATCGCAGCGAGGCCCTGGACGTGCGGAATATTTGTGTATAAGGACGTGGCATCAATGGTTACAAGGATGGTTTCCGGGGGTAACAGATTGGGTAAGGATTCCAGGCGTTCAAGGAAGTGGTTGGTGTCTTTGATGAAGGATGGGAGACTGCATGTAATGGGTTGAAGGTGTTGATCTACGTAGGCAGAGATACGTTCTGTGGGGGCTTGGTAACCAGCTACAATGGGGCGGCCGGGATGATTGGGTTTGTGGATTTTAGGAAGAAGGTAGAAGGTAGGGGTGCGGGGTGTCGGTGGGGTCAGGAGGTTGATGGAGTCAGGTGAAAGGTTTTGCAGGGGGCCTAAGGTTCTGAGGATTCCTTGAAGCTCCGCCTGGACATCGGGAATGGGGTTACCTTGGCAAACTTTGTATGTGGTGTTGTCTGAAAGCTGACGCAGTCCCTCAGCCACATACTCCCGACGATCAAGTACCACGGTCGTGGAACCCTTGTCCGCCGGAAGAATGACGATGGATCGGTCAGCCTTCAGATCACGGATAGCCTGGGCTTCAGCAGTGGTGATGTTGGGTGTAGGATTAAGGTTTTTTAAGAAAGATTGAGATGCAAGGCTGGAAGTCAGAAATTCCTGGAAGGTTTGGAGAGGGTGATTTTGAGGAAGAAGAGGTGGGTCCCGCTGTGACGGAGGACGGAACTGTTCCAGGCAGGGTTCAATTTGGATGGTGTCTTGGGGAGTCGGATCATTAGGAGTAGGATTAGGATCATTTTTCTTCGTGGCAAAGTGATACTTCCAGCAGAGAGTATGAGTGTAGGACAGTAAATCTTTGACAAGGGCTGTTTGGTTGAATCTGGGAGTGGGGCTGAAGGTGAGGCCTTTGGATAGGACAGAGGTTTCGGATTGGGAGAGAGGTTTGGAGGAAAGGTTAACTACTGAATTAGGGTGTTGTGGTTCCAGATTGTGTTGATCAGAATTTTGAGGTTTTGGAGGGAGTGGAGCTGGAAGTGGGAGATTGAGTAGATGGGAGAGACTGGGTTTGTGTGCAATGAGAGGAGGTTGAGGTTTGCTGGAAAGGTTGTGAAGGGTGAGTGAGTTGCCTTTCCGGAGGTGGGAAACCAGGAGATTGGATAGTTTTTTTGAGGTGGAGGGTGGCATGCTGTTCTAATTTACGGTTGGCCTGTAGGAGGATGCTCTGAACAGCCGGTGTGGATGTGGGAGAGGAAAGATTAATGACTTTTATTAAGGATAGGAGTTGACGGGTGTGTTCATTGGCTGAGTTGATGTGTAGGTGAAGGATTAGGTGGGTGAGGGCAATATACATAACTGAGTTTGTATGGAACCCTCAGAGTGCAAGTTATACTAGCACTTGTCTGGTCTTTTATTTAGTATATTTTTTCCCATTTTTAGCTATTTAAACTTTTTTAATAACTCATGCTAAAAGGTGGAATACAATCTGTTTACATTTTTATGGTTACTCACCATAATATGTTTCCACCAAAGGTTGGTGAATTTCAATAACACGCGCTATACCTTCAAATAAAAGAGTCAAAGTGTCTGCATATATAACATTAGCTCTCTTGTCAGATACTGCCGTTTCAAGAGCTGCTCTTAAATTCTTCTGTGCTGTCTCCTGCAACTGAAGAATAAAAGAGCTTTCAGTAATGAAACCACCCAAGAGCACATATGAATAATCACTCTTAAAAACTCTACACAATGTTGCAGAACATATGACATTCATTCTAAATATATAAACATTACATCTTCAAATAATATATCCCCCCCCCCCCCATGCACACACCCTCTCTCTTTCTCACTGGAAATAACCAGGTTGTCACTCATTTCCAGCACATTCAGTTTCAAAACATGGCCAACACTATTCACAAGAAGAAATTCTCCTTTCTCATACAACTTCATGTTTTCTTAACAGACGGAATGGTAAAGAGCAGTGCCTGTGGAGCTATAACCTTTTTTAGGGAACCATCATCACACCTACGCAACAAAAGAATACTCTCAAACAACTCCATCACATTAATCAAAAAAACAAGGTTAAAAATGGGAACTTAAAATACAATAAAAGCACTTTCAAACATGTTTCTTAATTTTATATATGAGACATCACACCAAAATATATTCAAGAAAGAACATACATGACCTACCTTTGAACACAAGTAAAGTGAAAATTTCCCTAATCCCTCTTCATGCATTCCCAGTAATGGAAATATCTTGAAAAATCTTTCAACAGATGCTAAATCTTCTGATCTTACTGATTCATCAAATTTTTGGGTTACAATTACTCTCAATTTAGAGGCTGCTTCTTGCAGTAATTTGAAAGAATTTGTGACATTAGTGCAATCTGTTGAAATGAAATAGTCACAACATTAGGTGTCAAAATTTTGGCAGAATGATAAGATAAATTAAAACAAAATTGTCAAAAATTCACAAACTGGGGACTCAACCTTCAGCAACATCATCAGCTGTTTGCTGCACCAAAGTTTCATCCATGGAAAGAAATCTGTGTATATGAGCTGCAGCCTTTTCATAGTCTTCATTGTGAAGAGCTGCTTGCACACCATTGCTACATAATTGCAGGTCCAATAAATCATGCACCCTTTGCTGGCACTCTGATGCCCGGCTCTAAAAGCAAAAAAGTAATAAAAACAGAAAAATTCAATAGAAGAGCGAATATCCTCAACCTGCAAAACACGCTTATTTGTAGCACTAAAATGTAAAAAATGGACTCAACTACTTTTGAAATGTTTAATGTGTTCTAGTTACTGCTTAGTTAGGAGACATATGAGCAATGTATCAAACTGACAAATACAACAGAGAAAAAAACTGATTTAGAGGGAACTGTACGTTTAAGTCATAACCTCTATGGAAAATTCAGGATGGAATAATGACAGTATTGTGAAAAGGATAGATTGCTTCTCACCATATACTGGAGATGCTGAGACACAGAAATGCCCTCATTGGAATTGGACAAAACACACACACACACACACACACACACACACACACACACACACACACACACGACCACAGTCTCTGGCTGCCGAGGCCAGACTGCAAGCAGCAGTGCACGATGGAAGAAGCAGTCTGGGTGGCGGGGGTAAGGAGAAAGCTGGGGAAAGGAGAAAGCTGGGGCAGGGAGGGGGAGAGATATCAGGGTAGACGTGGGGGACAGTAAAGTGCTGCTTGTGGGAGCATTGTTCTACACCCACCTACCCCCTTCTGTTCCCACTTCAGAACTACATAGATCTTTATTCCACCAATACACTCACAGTCTTTTTACTTTCCTCCTTTTCCATCCCCCACCCACCCACCAGACTGCAACCCAGCTTCCCTACCCTCTACCCACCTTGTCCCTGCATGTTCCTGCATCTTGGTCTACTACAGGGATATGAGCCATGAGGCAAGGGGTTGGGAGCAAATGTTGTGTAGGGACCGACGAGGATATTGTGTAGGCTCGGTGGGTGGTGGAATACCACTGCAAGAATTCCTCATTTCAGGGCATGACGAGAGGTAGGTGAAACCCATGCAGGGAACATAATTCAGTTGCTCCAGTTCTGGGTGGTAAAGAGCCACATCTGATGCAGAATGAAATGAACCTTTCACAGTATGTTTTCAGACCTCTGTGGAGGTGAAATGAGCAGGAGAATGTAAACATCATTTCTGAATAGCAGAAGCTCATTTACTGTACAGTCTTACATGGACATTACAAAAAGCAGGGTAGGGTTGGGGGATTGTAAAGTGCTGCTTATGGGAGCATTTCCTACACACACCTACCTCCTTCCCTGTTTCCACTTCAGCACTACACAGATATCTATTCCACAAACACACCTACAGTCTCTTTACTTCCCTCCTATTCCATTACCCCTCCCCCCCTCGCCCCACCTTCCATATAACCTTCAGACTTCGACCTACCTGCCCTATCCTCCTACCACTTTGTCCCTGCATGCTCCTGCAGCAAGGTCTATTATAGGGATATAAGCCATGATGCACGTGGTTGGGAGAAAGTGTTGTGTAGATATGATGATATAACAAGTTGATCCACCAACACTGCTATCCCAAAATCATTTCTTACAATCCTTCCAAGAATTCCTCACATCCAGCATTGCTTCACAACTATTCCTTAGGTCCTTATAACATGACCCTAACCTGTGCTCTGCAGAACTCCATGCTCTACATCTCCCAAAAGCTAATGACTCCGTCATTATCCCCCAGCAGACAAAGGATCTACCACTGTGGTACTTGACCGGCAGGAATGTGTTAGTGAAAGGTCTACACTGTCTGAAACCTCTACATGCAGCATCTGCCATCAAGATCCCATCCCTGTGATTCAAACTGACCTGCAGTCTGTCCTAAAAACCTCGGGCCCCTCACAAGGACTTACACCTCAATTCATAGAATTTCTTATCCCACCCAAACCAGACACCCACGCCTTTTATCCTCTTCCTAAGATACAAAAACCCAATCATTCTCACCATCCAAGAGTTCCTGGCTTCAAGATACCAACCATTTCCTAGATCATCTGAAATCTGTGCCCATTCCACTCCCACCACACACTTTGCTAGTCACCGCTGATACCATTCCCTCTGTACCAACACCCCCCACATACATGGTTTGTCTGCTGCTAAACATTTCCTCAGTCAACCTTCATCTGGTTCCAAACCTATGACATCATTTCTGCTCACATACAAACAGATCAGGGTACAGCCATGGAAACCAGGATGGCTCCTTCCTTTGCCAAACTTCTCATGGGGCACTTGGAGGGGGGCCTTTCCTGGGATCCATAAGCCTTCAGCCCCTGGTTTGGTTTAGATACATTGATGACATCTTTGCTGTACGGACTCGTGGTGAGGCTGACCTGTTGAAATTCCTGGAATCTCTAAATAACTTCTCCCAATTAAATTTCATATGGTCCTATTCTGAATCCCATGCCACTTTCCTTGATGTTGGTCTCATTCTCACCAAAGGCTAGCTACTTACTTCCGTCCACATTAAATCTACTAACAAACATTTTGACAGTTGCCACCCTTTCCATGTCAACTGTCTTCCCCCCACCCCCACCCCTTCTCCAATACAGCCTTGGCATTCGAGGCAAATATATTTGTTCTGATACAGACTCTTTACAGCAATACACCACCACTCTCACCTCAGCCTTCACTGAACATAATTATCCCAACAGCCCAGTTCAAAAGCAGATTTCCCAGGCCATCACATCCCACCCTGGTACTGCTGATCCCTTCAAAAAACAACTTCAGAGCACATCACTTGACACCCTGTATTATCATGGTCTTGACTGTATTAATCAGCTACTTCGACAACACCATGACTTCCTAAAATCATGCCCTGAAGTTAGATCCATTCTGTCTGAGATTTTATCCACCACACCTAGAACAGCTTTTCGTCATCCTCTCCATCTCTGCAATATCGTTGTCAGACCCTATGCTCCTTCTGTTCCCATCTCCCTACCCTATTGATCCTAGCACTGTGACCACCCTGCTGCAAGACGTGCCCTATGCACCCTACTGCCACCACCTCTTC
This sequence comes from Schistocerca piceifrons, assembly GCF_021461385.2. Taxonomy (NCBI): domain Eukaryota; kingdom Metazoa; phylum Arthropoda; class Insecta; order Orthoptera; family Acrididae; genus Schistocerca; species Schistocerca piceifrons. The sequence goes on along the minus strand of NC_060139.1, from coordinate 628,490,751 downwards.
CAGCACTGGAACTGGCAAAGCAAAGGAAGAGCCACATTTGAAATACAGTGTTTTGCTAGTAATCTTTGCCATTACCCTATCTTCCACTTTAAACTCTTAGTCTTTCCTTCTCATCCCATCCAGTTAAGTCTCCCGTGAACTGGGGTTCCAGGTGACTTTTCTGAACTGTACCCCTCTCTAATCCTTTTCCTTCACACTGTATTGACAAAAATTACTTTGCAACGTAATGGTTATTTTACTTCTGCTTCATTCCCAAACACTTCTCCTTTAGTGAGGGCACATCAGGGGCAGCAAGCACAAAGGTACGCTGCTTATTTTAGGTGTGTGTGTGTGTGTGTGTGTGTGTGTATGTGTGTGTGTGTGTTCAGACTATCTGGATGTGAAAACATGTATATTAACATCTTTGCCTACCTTCCTTCTGGTTGCTAGTGAAGCCAGAGGCAACATTAAAGGAGAACATCTGCCAATCAGGCTAGCTTGTCACAAGTGGTTGGAAGACTATTTGCAGCAGACATCTAAGGAGAACTACCTTCTTGAACTTCTGGTGGTCTGAATATTTTTCTTTGCAGGTGCCACAACTGAGTCGTTCAATTTGTCTGACTATCAGATTCCTCTCTGTTTTCAAGATCACAGAGCCAAATACATGGGTCATGCAAATAAATCCCCACATGAGCAATATGCATCAGCTGCTGTGGAATTGCAGAACATTAACACCAACATCTAAATCCGCATGAAATTCACACTTAAGTGCTTGGAAGTGGATTCATACAACCACTTTCAGGTTATTATTCAAGTATTGGACTATAGCGTAGCTTATGTGAAAAATGAACACCTAAATCTTCCTGTGCAAGTTCTGATTTCTTTTATTTTATTATGTTGGTCATTTCTTCCAATAGAGATGGAAGTAAAAAAATATCTAGCATTTGGAAGAGAAAGTTGAGAGAAGGTTGGTGATTGAAATTTTGTGAAAAGCTATCACTACAAAATTGTTTAATACTAGCACTCCAATTTGTCTATCTTATCCATGACACTATCCCTACATTTCGTGGTAAAACAAAATGAGCAGCGCGTCTTTCAGTTTCACAATATCCTCCATCAACCCTGTCTCTTAAGGATGCCATACCACACACTAGTACCCCAGATGAGTTAAGACAGGTGTAGTGTCAGAAGGTTCTTTAGTAGCTATGTCGCATCTTCTAATTGCTCTGACTTCAAAATGCAGTCTTTGGTTGATCTATCCCACAACATTCTCACTGTGATGGTTCCAATTTAAATTTTTCATCACTGGAATCTATAGGTATTCAGTTGAATCAATAACCTTCAAATTTATGTGATTGTACGACAGAAATTTAACAGATATTTTTTAGTACTCATGTGGAGCACCTCACACTTTTTATCGTTAAAAGTGAATTTCCACTCTTTGCACCAAACAGATATCTTGTCTAAATCATTTTGCAGTTCATTCTGGTCTTCAGATGACTTAACTGGATGGTAAATGACAGCATCATCTGCAAACAATCTAATAGGGCTGCTCAGATTGTCTCCTAAGTCATTTATACAGATCAGGAACAGTAGGGGGACTGTAATGCTTCTATTTTACTTGATGACTTCTGGTCAACTATTATGAATTGTGACCTTTCCGACAGTAAACCAAGATTCTAGTAACACTTTTATCCAGTACATCAAACAATGGAAAATTCAGGAATAATGACAATATCATGGAAAGGATAGACTGCCACTCACCATATACAGGAGACATTGAGTCACAAACAGGCACAACAAAAAGACTGCTATATATTTAAGCTTTTGCCAACAGACCTCCTTCTAAGGTAGAAGACACACACACACACACACACACACACACACACACACACACACACACACACATTCATGGAGGCACAACTCATGCACACATGACCACTGTCTCTGGCCACTGTGAGCCACAGGGCCTGATGGGAGAAGCATGTGTTAAGGGGGGGAGGGGGGGGGGGGTAAGGAAGAGGCTGGGGCAGGGAGGGATGGCAGAGCAGGGTAGCGGTGGGTGAGTGGGTGGTTGGGGGGGAGGGGTTGTGCTGCTTGTGGGAGCATGCAGGGATGTTGCGGGGACAGGGTAAAGTTGTCCGGTGCTGTCAGGAGGGTTGGGGTGGGGAGAGGAAGGTGTACAGAAAGGAGATAAGTAGAGGAGGGGGAAAAGACTAGTGGGTGTGTTGGTGGAATAGAAGGATGTGTAGGAGTGGAAGCAAGGGAGGAGATAGGTGGGTGAAAGAAAGGGAGTAGCAAAGGTTGAGACCAAGAGCGGTTACATGGATGTTAGATTTACTGCACAGATAGTTACCACCTGTGCAATTCAGAAAAAGCTGGTATTATTAGGAAGGACCCAGATTGTGCAGATTGTGAAGTAATCATTGAATGAAGCATGTTGTATTGGGCAGGACATTTAGCATCTGGGTGGCCCAGCCTTCTCTTGGCTGCTATTTCTTGGTGGCCATTCATGCAGATAGTCAGTTTGTTGGTTGTCATGCCCAAATAGGAAGCAGAGCTTAGTTTGTAGACCACTTGACTGCTTTCACAAGTAGCCTGCCTCTGATGATATAGGTGATGACTGTGAATGATCTGGAATAGGTGGTAGTGGGAGGATACATAGGACAGGTCTTGCACCTAGATCTATTGCAGTGATGTGAGCCATGAGGCAAAGTGTTGCTTTCTATGTGGGCTTGACAACCAACAAGCTGTCTGTCCGCACAAATGGCCACCAACAAACTGTGACCAAGGGACAGCTGGACCACTCAGCTGCTGTATATGTTCCCCAACACAACATGCTTCACTTCAATGACTGTTTCACTGCCTGCACCGCGTGGATCCTTCCTACCAGCATCAGCTTTTCTGAAATGCATAGGTGGAAACCCTCCCTTCTTCAATACATTCTACGTTCCCATTACCTCCCTCACTTTGACCTTTGCCAGTCTCTGTCCTTCACCCACCTATCCCCTTCCTGGCTCCCACTCCTATGTAGCCTTCTACTCCATAAACACACCCACTAGTCTTTTTGCCTCCTCTACTTACCTTCTTTCCTTTTTTTTTTTGTGGTTTTAGGGCGCACAACTTCAACGGTCATTAGCGCCCAGACTACGTTAGGAATGCACCGTGAGTCACAAGTTTAAAACAGCAACGAAACGGAAAACACGATAAAAGACAGACTGACAGGCATAGGATTAAAAAAACAGCATAATCAAATGTCCTTAGAGAGGGTTGTCAAGTTGATAAAATGAAGAACGCGAGCAGCTGCTCGTGGGTCATCCGCTAAAATGGCATCTAGAGTACATGGCAGGCCAAGATCAAGACGCAGTGTGTTAAAATCCGGACAGGACGTTAAAATGTGGCGGACCGTCAGCAATTGCCCACATGGGCAGAACGGCACCGGTGCAGCCGTCAGCAGATGGCGATGGCTGAACCGGCCGTGTCCAATTCGTAACCGGGCCAAAACTACCTCCTCCCACTGAGAAGGGCGTGAGGAGGACGTCCAAGCCGCGGGAAGAGGTTTCAAGGCCCGAAGCTTGTTGTCTGTAAGTGCAGCCCATTCAGCATGCCACAGCGATAAAATGCGCTGACAAATGACCCTGCTACAATCTGACGAAGGGACACAACAAGAAGCTGTCCGAGGCTGGAGGACTGCAGCCTTGGCCGCGGCATCTGCAGCTTCGTTCACAGGGATACCGACATGGCCAGGAACCCACATAAAGCTAACCGGAGAACTGACGTCCACCAGCTGCTGAAGAAAGCGTTGGATCCGGTGCACGAAAGGGTGAACCGGGTACGGATCACTGAGGCTGTGGATGGCGCTCAGGGAATCGGAGCAGATGACATAAGCAGAATGTCGGTGGCGGCAGATGTAAAGAACAGCCTGGTAGAGGGCAAAGAGCTCAGCTGTGAAGACCGAACAATGGCCATGGAGCCGGTATTTGAAACTTTGTGCCCCGACAATAAAAGAACACCCGACCCCGTCATTGGTCTTAGAGCCATCTGTATAAATGAAGGTCATATTAATGAACTTCGAACGAAGTTCAACAAAACGGGAGTGGTAGACCGAACCGGGGGTAACCTCCTTTGGGAGCGAGCTGAGGTCAAGGTGAACGCGAACCTGAGCCTGGAGCCAAGGTGGCGTGTGGCTCTCGCCCACTCGAAAGGTTGCAGGGAGTGAAAAATTAAGGTGTTGAAGGAGGCGACGAAAGCGAATTCCAGGGGGTAGCAGGGCAGAGACATACAACCCGTACTGATGGTCGAGAGAGTCGTCAAAAAAGGAACGATAAGACGGGTGGTCGGGCATTGCCAGTAGCCGACAGGCATACCGACAAAGCAGTATATTGCGCCGGTAGGTGAGTGGCAATTCACCAGCGTCAGCATGAAGACTCTCAACGGGACTAGTATAAAACGCTCCGATCGCAAGTCGTAAACCCCGATGTTGTATGGAGTTGAGGCGGCGTAAGATGGATGGCCGTGCAGAGGAGTATACAAAGCTCCCATAATCCAGCTTGGAGCGGACGATCGACCGATATAGGCGAAGTAGGACAGTTTGATCCGCTCCCCACGACATACCACTGAGAACACGGAGGACATTTAGAGAACGGGTACAACGGGCAGCCAAATATGACACATGTGGAGACCAGCTAAGTTTCCTGTCAAATGTAAGACCTAAAAATTTTGTTGTCTCCACGAATGGGAGAGCAATGGGACCGAGTCATAAGGACGGTGGGAGAAACTCTTTGTAGCGCCAGAAGTTAATACAGACCGTCTTCTCGGCAGAAAAACGGAAGCCATTGGCGACACTCCAGGAGTAAAGACGGTCAAGAGAACGCTGAAGACAGCGCTCCAGGAAACATGTACGCTGCGTGCTGCAATAGATGGTAAAATCGTCCACAAAAAGGGAGCCTGATACATCAGCTGGGAGGCAATCCATTATTGGATTGATCGCTATGGCGAAGAGAGCGACGCTCAAAACTGAGCCCTGTGGCACCCCATTCTCCTGGCGAAAGGTGTCTGACAGGACAGAACCCACACGTACCCTGAACTGTAGATCCATTAAAAAGGAACGAATAAAAAGAGGGAGGCGACCGCGAAGGCCCCATGTATGCATGGTGCGGAGAATGCTCGCCCTCCAACAGGTGTCGTAAGCCTTCTCCAAATCAAAGAACACAGCCGCGGTCGGGCGCTTCCGCAAGAAGTTATTCATAATGAAGGTCGACAAGGTAACCAGATGGTCAACAGCAGAGCGGCGCCTACGAAATCCACATTGTACATTGGTAAGTAGGCGTCGAGACTCGAGCAGCCAAACCAAACGAGAGTTAACCATTCGCTCCATCACTTTACAGACACAGCTGGTAAGCGAGATGGGTCGATAACTGGAAGGCAAGTGCTTGTCCTTCCCCGGCTTAGGGATCGGGACAACAATAGACTCGCGCCAGCATGCGGGAACATGTCCCTCAATCCAGATGCGATTGTAAGTACGAAGAAGAAAACCTTTACCCGCAGGAGAAAGGTTCTTCAGCATCTGAATATGAATAGAATCAGGCCCTGGAGCGGAGGACCGTGACCGGCCAAGTGCGTTTTCGAGTTCCCGCATGGTGAATGGGGCATTATAACTTTCACGATTCGAGGAGCGGAAGTTAGGTGGCCTAGCCTCCTCTGCCTGTCTGTGGGGGAGGAAGGCAGGGTGGTAATGAGCGGAGCTCGAAACCTCTGCGAAAAAGCGGCCGAAAGCATTGGAGACATCCTCAGGGGCCACAAGGACGTCATTCGCGACCATCAAGCCAGAAACTGGTGAGTGGACCTTAGTGCCAGATAGCTGGCGCAGGCTACCCCAGACAACAGAAGAAGGAGTAAAACTGTTGAAGGTGCTTGTGAAAGCAGCCCAGCTGGCGTTCTTGCTTTCTTTAATAATACGACGACACTGTGTACGTAATCGTTTATAATTGATACAATTCGACAGTGTAGGGTGGCGTTTAAAGGAGCGTAAAGCACGTCGACGAGCACGTAAAGCGTCTCTACATGCTGCGGTCCACCAGGGGAGCGGTACGCGACGTGGAGAAGAAGTAGGGTGAGGGATGGAATATTCAGCAGCAGTGAGAATGACTTCCGTGAGGTGTGCGACCTGACGATCGCAGCTTGTGAAGGTTTGATCCTGAAAGGTCGCCCTGGAAGAGAAGAGCCCCCAGTCTGCTTTGGAGATGGTCCAACTAGATGAGCACGGAGAGGGGGTATGCTGCAGGAGATGGATAACACACAGGAAGTGGTCGCTCGAATATGTATCAGAAAGTGCATACCACTCAAACCGGCATGCAAGTTGGGTAGTACATATAGAGAGGTCTAAATGGGAATAGGTGTGAGATGTGTCTGAAAGAAAACTAGGGTCGCCAGTATTGAGGCAGACAAGATTGAGCTGGTTGAAAAGGTCTGCTAACAGGGAGCCCCTCGGGCAGGATGCTGGAGAGCCCCAAAGGGGGTGGTGGGCATTGAAGTCTCCAGTTAACAAAAATGGTGCAGGTAGCTGAGCAATAATTTGCATCATGTCTGCCCTGGTAACGGCAGACGACGATGGAGTGTAAACGGTACAAATGGAAAATGTAAAAGTGGGAAGAGTAATTCGGATGGCAACTGCCTGCAGGCCGGGGTGCAACGTGATGGGATCGTAGTAAATATCATCCCGGACCAGCAACATAACCCCTCCATGAGCTGGGATACCTACCACAGAGGGTAGGTCAAAACGCACAGAGGTGTAGTGTGCCAAGGCAATTTGATCTCATGGGCATAGCTTCGTTTCCTGGAGGGCTACGACGAGCGACGGTGCAAGCGGAGCAGCAACTTCAAGTCCTCTCGGTTGGAGCGAATGCTGCGAATATTCCAGTGAATAAGTGCCATCGTAAGAAGAAAAGGAAGATGAAAGAAGGGGTCACCTCGAAGGCCGCTGAGGGCCTGGCTTCGAGCGAGCACTGCCGCCACTATCAGTAGGCGGACAGTCATCGTCCATTGGTTCTATAGGTTCATCGGCCATCTTGGTAAGATGGCCGGGAGGGGGAGCTTCCTCTGCCACTGAACGGCCAGATGTTCGGCTACCAGTGGTGTGGCCAGGCGAAACGGATGACGGCCTGGGGCGGCAACCGCTGGGTGGCGCAGGAGAAGAAATGCGCCGTGGCGGAGAAGGAGAACTGTGCTTCCTATGAGCCTTCTTGGAAGGTCGTTTGGTGGAAGTACCGGTCGATCGCTGGGAGGTCGAGGTACGTAGGAAGTCTGCACGGGATGGTTCCTTCTTGAAGGCCCATGCATCTGACTTCTGGGTCTTCGTCCTAGCAGAAGCTGATGAAGGGGCTGGTGTCTGTGGGGTGATGGGAGGAAGAGGAGACGTCGACCGCGCGATCTTAGCACTGGCCGAACGGACGACCGTGGTGCTGAAGGTCAGATCGCATGTCTGGGTTGCCACCTCCCTGGTAGTCCGAGGAGAGGCGAGGACAGTACTGTATTTCCCCGCTGGGAGCAGCATGGGCTTCCTACTAGCCAATAGCTTGCGAGCAGCGGAGGTGGACACTTTCTCTTTGACCCGAATTTCTTGGATACAGCGTTCTTCCTTATAGACGGGACAGTCGCGGGAGGATGCTGCATGGTCACTCTGACAGTTCACACAACGAGGAGACGGAGGTGGACAGTCACCCTCATGGGCATCCCTGCCACAAGTGACACATTTAGCCGCATTGGAACAAGACTGTCGAGTGTGATTGAAACGCTGACACTGGTAGCAGCGCGTAGGTGTCGGGACATAGGGGTGAACAGAAATAACCTCGTAGCCCGCTTTGATGCGCAATGGCAGCTTAACACTATCAAAGGTCAAGAAAAGTGTCCGGGTCGGTACAAGGTCATTGTTGACCTTTTTCATGACCCTATGGACAGCCGTCACGCCCTGCTCAGCGAGGAAAGACTGAATCTCCTCGTCAGTCAATCCGTCGAGGGATCTAGTATAGACCACACCACGAGACGAATTCAAAGTTCGGTGAACCTCCACCCGGACAGGGAACGTGTACAGGAGTGTGGCTCGAAGCAGTTTCTGTGCCTGAAAGGCGCTCTCAGTTTCGAGTAACAAGGTACCATTACGCAACCTCGTACAAGACTTAACAGTACCGGCTATGGCATCTACGCCCTTCTGGATAACGAAAGGGTTGACAGAGGAAAAATCCTTTCCGTCCTCAGATTGAGAAATGACGAGGAACTGTGGGGTAGGCGGTAGTACTTTTGTCACTGGGGGCTGGTCATGTTTCCGTTTGTGGGCAGAAGTCGAGAGAGAAGAAGAGAAATCCATTGCGGAGGAATCCCCCATGATCGCCAGCGTCTCCGATGGCGCGCTCCTTCCTCATGGGGACCCTCTCAGAGGGCACTCCCACCTTAGGTGAATGTTTACACCTCAGGTCACACCTCCCGAGAAACAGACGGAGGGACCAATCGGCATGGTCAGAATGTATCGGCTCAGGTATTCACCCCTCCCTGGGCCTGGCCTTTACCAGGGGGTACGTGCGTGCCTTACTTGTCTACCCAGGGCGGGGAATTACGCGTTACCCCGTCACCGGCTACGCGTGCGAACGCATGGGTCGGCCTTCAGGCGCGCACAGGGAGGAAGGAAGAAGAGGAAAAGGAAGAGAGAGAGGACAGACTGACTCAAACGCCGAAGCGGAGACCAGAGAAGGCAAGGAGAAGAAGGCAAGGAGAAGAAGGCAAGGAGAAGAAGGCAAGGGAAAGAGTAAGGAAGACAGTGAGATGGAGAAGAACAAAGAAAGGAACCAACCAAAGAAGGAAGAAACGAGAAGTAAAAAACCAAAAAGACCACAAATATAGGTCGTGGGACCGTCCGTCTCCGGACGCAGGCGCTAACTACCCCCTTGAGGGGGATGGACTCCTTTTAGTCGCCTCTTACGACAGGCAGGAAGACCTTGGGCCTATTCTAACCCCCGGACCCGCAGGGGGGTGCCCTTCTTTCCTACTGCTCCCCCCTCCCCCAAACCTCCTGAAAGCACCAAGCAGGCTTACCCTGTCCCCACCACGATGAGACAGTTGTCGTGTGTGTGAGTTGTCCTGTATACATCTTTGTGTGTGTTTTCTACCACAGAAGAAGGCCTTTCGCTGAAAGCTCAAATGTATAGCAGTTTTTGTGTTGTGACTGTCTGCAACTCAATTTCAAACATAACGTTTGTGTAGTTTTACACAGAAAACTATGAACTGTTTATATACTGGTAAAGTGAAGATCTGTCTAATATAAACAATATTAGGAAAAGGACAGATTGCTACTCACCATAAGATGGCCCACTGAATTGCAGACAGTCACAACAAAAAGGCTGTTACACATTATAATTTTTGGCCCAAGGCTTCTTCAGTAAAGAAAGCAAACAAACAAACACAAACACACACACACACACACACACACACACACACACACACACACACACACACACATATTCACTCAAGCAAGCACACCTCACACACATATGATCACTACCAACTTCAGCTCTGACTGCTCAGAGCTGCTGGTGTTAATGGTCACGTCTGTGTGAGGTGTGCTTGCTTGTGTGTGTGTGTGTGTGTGTGTGTGTGTGTGTGTGTGTGTGTGTGTGTGTGTGTTTCTTGGTTGAAGAAAGCTTTGGCCAAAAGCTATAATGTGTAACAGTCTTTTTGTTGTGCCTGTATGCAACTCAGTGGGCCATCTTTATGGTGAGTAGCAATCTATCATTTTCCTAATACTGTTGATATTCCAATCTGGAGTTTCCATTGTCTGATTTTGTCTAATATGAGTATTAGAGTTAAGTAGACTCACAGACTTTGAACATGGTCAGGTGATTGGGTGTCACTTGTGTCATAAGTATGTATGCGAGATTTTCACGCTCCTAAATGTCCCTAGGTCCACTGTTTCTGATGTGATAGTGAAGTGGAAACATGAAGGGACACGTATACCACAAAAGCATACAGGCCAACCTTGTCTGCTGATTGACAGAGACTGCCAACAGGTGAAGAGGTTCGTAATGTGTAATAGGCAGACATCTATCAAGACCATCGCACAGGAATTCCAAACTGCATCAGGACCCACTGCAAGTATTGTCACAGTTAGGCAGGAGGTGAGAAAACTTGAATTTCATGGTCTAGCGGCTGCTCATGCCAGTAAATGCCAAACGACGCCTTGCTTGGTGTAAGGAGAGTAAACATTGGATGATTGAATAGTGGAAAAACTGTTGTGTGGAGTGACGAATCATGGTACACAATGTGGCAATCAGATGGCAGGGTGTGGGTATGGAGAATGCCCAGTGAGCGTCATCTGCCAACAGTAAAAATCGGAGGTGGTGGTGTTATGGTGTCGTGTTTTTCCATGGAGGGGGCTTGCATCCCTTGTTGATTTGCATGGCATTATCACAGCACAGGCCTACATCGATGTTTTAAGTACCTTCTTGCTTCCCATTGTTGAAGAGCAATTCGGGGATGGCAATTGCATCTTTCAACATGATCGAGCATCTGTTCATAATGCATAGCCTGTGGCGGAGTGGTTACACGACAATAACTGTAATGAACCGGCCTGCACAATGTCCTGACCTGAATCCTATAGAACTAGGTCTCCGGATATTTTTGATCACATAGTGTATATTGCATAATAAGGTATCCTTTTACTTTATTTTTTGCTATTTGGGGATTTTCAGTTTCCTGTTTGATGTCCAGTAATAATTTGATATAGCATCAGAACATAAAACTTAAATCCGAACACTAGATATGGAAGCAAAATCTACATGGAAATTACTGGCATGTCTAGTATTGTTGCTGTGAATTGCACAATTCATTCTACATTCTCTTTTGTTATCAACCACAAATAGTATTAGGAAGAATGTGTTCTGACAGGGAAATGTATGAATCTCTAGGTCCCTGAAGAAATTTCTGCAGGTTGTTCAGTTATCAACTTTACACAATATCCGTACTGCATGTTGCTGAGGAATAAATACCTTTAACCATAGTTGCTTTGGTCTGTCTGTCCTTACAACAGTATCGTATTAAAGTATGCTAGCAAGTAATAGAACCCAGTACGTTGTCCTCGATGGTGAGTGTTCATCGGAGGTGAGGGTATCATCTGGAGTGCCCCAGGGAAGTGTGGTAGGTCCGCTGTTGTTTTCTATATACATAAATGATCTTTTGGATAGGGTGGATAGCAATGTGCGGCTGTTTACTGATGATGCTGTGGTGTACGGGAAGGTATCGTCATTGAGTGACTGTAGGAGGATACAGGATGACTTGGACAGGAATTGTGATTGGTGTAAAGAATGGCAGCTAACTCTAAACATAGATAAATGTAAATTAATGCAGATGAATAGGAAAAAGAATCCCGTAATGTTTGAATACTCCATTAGTAGTGTAGTGCTTGACACAGTCACATCGATTAAATATTTGGGCGTAACATTGCAGAGTGATATGAAGTGGGACAAGCATGTAATGGCAGTTGTGGTGAAGGCAGATAATCGTCTTCGGTTCATTGGTAGAATTTTGGGAAGATGTGGTTCATCTGTAAAGGAGACCGCTTATAAAACACTAATATCACCTATTCTTGAGTACTGCTCGAGTGCTTGGGATCCCTACCAGGTCGGATTGAGGGCGGACATAGAAGCAATTCAGAGGCGGGCTGCTAGATTTGTTACTGGTAGGTTTGATCATCATGGAAGTGTTATGGAAATGCTTCAGGAACTCGGGTGGGAGTCTCTGGAGGAAAGGAGGCATTTTTTTCATGAATCGCTACTGAGGAAATTTAGAGAACCAGCATTTGAGGCTGACTGCAGTGCAATTTTACTACCGCCAACTTATATTTCGCGGAAAGACCACAAAGATAAGATAAGAGAGATTAGGGCTCGTACAGAGGCATATAGGAAGTCATTTTTCCCTCGTTCTGTTTGGGAGTGGAACAGGGAAAGAAGATGCTAGTTGTGGTACGAGGTACCCTCTGCCACGCACCGTATGGTGGATTGTGGAGTATGTATGTAGATGTAGAAGTAGAAGTCTGCCTGCGCACCAACATAATGAGTCTAAGTATAAAGCATACGGCTCTGAACTTTTTGATTGATTTATCCATTTGCTGGTGCCATCTCAAGTTTATTAGCTGCCCTGGTGCCTAGAAACTTCCATCCAGGTGCCTAGCAACTGCACAAATTGAGCCTCATCCAGTGCATGTGAACTTATTCTACTTCTGGTACTTTTGAATAATTTTTGTTTGTTTAGAGGTCTGTGTACGGTTAATGATTACACTGTCTGTTGTTGGCCAGTTGTATGCCTGTTTCATTATTCTCTTAGCTGTACCTCGCATGGGCGAGTTTGGACCCTTTCATCAGTCCACTTGTGACATCAGCCAACATGACGGGTTTTGCAGACTTCTCAAATGTTTATGGTAAATCATTTATCTCAGGCTAGAACAGGAGAGGGTCAAGCTCCATATTTTATGTTTTTTCTCTCCAAATTTAATCTTATTCTTATTGCATCATTTGTTAATGTGACATCTGTTTTCTACTGTTAAGATACGACTCTATTCATGTAAAGGGAATACCCATCACATCATACTATTCTAGTTTACATGATGCAATTTATGATCTGCACAATTAAAGGCATTGGAAAGACTGCAGAAAATGTCAACACGGTAATTTCTGTGGTTTAGTTCTACAAGTTGTGTTTGGCAAGGTCATACCTAGCGAATACTGAATCAGATCTCTGGTGGGAATTTACCAGCAACTAGAATACAAACACAGCATCTCTCCACTCAAATGAAACAACCAAGAACAGCAATTCCATTGACATATTGTCAAATTCTCTATTTTATACCTAGTTTTCATGTAACATGTCTAAAATCACAGTAAACACTTACCCTTGCTAAGTCCAACTGGCGGACTTTGGCACTCACATTCTCTGCAAGTGTTGAAGTAAAGCTTATCATCTCCACTAACTGCTTAGCATCAGAATGAACTATCTGAAGGTTTGGCAGTGCTTTTGAAATTCCTCTCAATTTTGCTTCAAGGTGGCATTGCCTGGCTAGAAGTGTTCCCAACTGATCATTAATTTTTTCCTGAAATATTAGAATTGTCAAAGTGAATTAGTATCTACAATAACGAAGTGATGCTGGAATACATTCTGTAGCAGCCAGTTAATTGGAAGACAACAGGAAACAAATTTCCTTGAGACGGCAGTAGTCTCTTTATTTCTTGTTACAAAGGATGATGCATTCACAAAAAAAGGTCACAGGTGAGTCCGTACGACAATGCTCTAAATTCATTCTATGGTGGTTTTAAATGTTTCCCAATAACAAATACACAATGTGACTGGCCAAGGGGTGAAATTCAATCACAATACTTCACAGCAACCTTCTCAAACAGAAATGCTAAAAACATAGAACAGAATACGTGAAACTTTTAGACAAATAATACTAGATACATCAGTGATTAGGTATATTATTAAATTTGATACTTTTTTCACTTTAGAACTTATACTGTTATGCAGCTACATAAGAAATACAAAATGAGGAAGATAAAAATTGGAATTCCACAACAAAAATTGATGAAAATATGGAAAAGGAAATTTACAGAATGTGTCCCATGTCCAGATGAAATGAGATAGAAATTGACAGAAACAGAAATACAGAGTATTCCTCAAGCTATTGTACACTGCATTGCCCTATTTCACTCTTTGATGTAATGCAAGAAAGCGACTGCTTGTACAGAGCTGAAAGCCCTGTACTTTAATTTTTTAATCATGATACTTACGCGACGTGTATGAACCTGAGTAATGGATTCTTAGAATCCTTACAAATGATTTTCAAATTTAAAAATACCTCACACAAAATAGTAATAATAATAATTCCGTTGGCTCAATGACCTGCCATATCCTTCATTTGAATGCCACTTTGGTGACTTTTACGACCCTAACCTACCCCAGTAATCCTACTGGGAAAAGGGGACCTACAGTTTAAGATGGAATCCAAACCACATGTCATTCCTCGTGAACATTCACATCATTGGGAGGGGGAGTATAGGTTAAAGGTAGAATGAAATGTGGATTGGTGTTGGAATATGAGCTCACATTTTGATATTTTGTGATTCTTTAAGCAATTTCAAAATATAAACGATTTTCTTCAAGAGGTGTTAGGAATTCCACAGCTTAATGTACATTTACAAAGATGCTGCTGCTCTTACAGAGAAGAATACACTGCAACAAAATTTTTGGAAAATTATAAATTATTTAAAGAGGTGACAATGTAGTTACCAGCAGCTAAAATGATAGTAGAATTACATTGGTCTGGCCAGTACTGAAGAATTCCACTGTGCAATAGTTGCTTTAAAGGCTCTTGAAAATAGCCATTCAACATGTAGTTCTTGGAACTTAATCTAGTTCCTCAGTCATTGAATTTGGTAACGATTTAAGATAGATAAGTAACGTTAGGCTATCTGACAGTCCTGCATTTGCTTACAACCTCAAAAGATACTTGATAAGACACAGTCATTAACATTGAGCAATAGGACAGCTGCAGTGGTTAGTTGTAGGTAATCTAATAATGGGCAGCAAGCTCTTCAGTTGCCACACTGATAATGAGATGGATTCCAGTTACTTATTGCTGACATGGAAATTTGACATATTTGTGAGTTTTATGTTTCCAGACTCAGTCTATCAATCTGCAAATGCTATAATGGCAAACTAAAAGCTTTGAGCTGGTCTATAAGGTATGGTTGGAAACGTCAATTGGTAAGAACATGTTGCAACGTCGTACGTTTATACCTCATACGGGAGTGTGGGATACACAGCTTTTAAAATATTACTCGATATATAGCTTTCAATGTATACATGGTATTGAATATTAAAATTTCTTATGACCAAATTTCACATTTATTATTAGTTATTTAATGTTGTATTGAAGAATTTTAGATTATATACCAACTGATGCAAAGTACATGTGTCATCAAAAAAATAACAAACTTTGATAATTTGTAACAATGTATTTTCAAGTTTATAATAACAGAATTGTCAGATCTAAGGGAATATTAAATTGATTTTGCATTACAAAAATCAAACAACAGAAAATCCAGGATGGAATGTAACAATACCAGAGAAGGAAAGTTGCTACTTACTATATAGCGGAGATGCTGAGTCGCGATAGGCACAACAAAAAGATTCACACAATTAAAGCTTTCGGCCATTAAGGCCTTTGTCAACAGTAGACACACATACACACACACACTCATGTAAACACAACTTGCACACACATATGCAGTCTCAGAGAGCGTGGTTTCAGCTCTCTGAGACTGCAGATATGTGTGCAAGTTGCATTTACGTGAGTGTGTGTGTGTGTGTGTGTGTGTGTGTGTGTGTGTGTGTGTGTGTACTGCTGACAAAGGCCTTAATGGCCGAAAGCTTTAATTGTATGAATCTTTTTGTTGTGCCTGTCGCGACTCAGCATCTCCGTTATATGGTGATTAGCAGCTTTCCTTCTCCGGTATTCTTGATTTTGCACTACAGTTATTTTCACACAAAATTATAGTTTTCAAAGTTCAACATCAGCATAAAAAATATCAAGACTGTTTAACAACATATAATATAAAGTGCAAAGTAACTTGCTGAACTGAAAAATGTAATTCTTCAACAATAACATTTGTAAATGTTAGTAATTGAAATACTTATGTTATTTAACAGAAAATTAAAGTTTTTACAACTAATTGTTTAAATCCATATTATTATGAAATTTTACCTGAAAACAAATTATTTAAGAGTACTAATTGTATCACATATTTTCCTCAGTATTTTAAAACATGCTGCTACAGTGAAGTTTCTATGAATACGTAATTTCTCACTATAACTTTACATAAGTATCTGTCCTACTGACTCCCACATGAACCATGGATCTGGGCATTGGTGGGAGGCTTGTGTACCAAAATGGTACAGATAGCCACACCGTAGGTGCAACCACAATGGAGGGGTATCGGTTGAGAGACCAGACAAATGTGTGGTTCCTGAAGACGGGCAGCAGTCTTTTCAGTAGTTGCAAGGGCAACAGTCTGGGTGAATGACTGATCTGGACTTGTAACATCATCAACCAAAATGGCTTGCTGTGCTGGTACTGCGAATGGCTGAAAGCAAGGGGGAAAAAACAGTTGTAATTTTTCCTGAGGGCATGCAGCTCTACTGTATGGTTAAATGATAATGGCATCCTCTTGGATAAAATATTCCAGGGGTAAAATAGTCCCCCCATTCGGATCTCGGGGAGGGGGGGGGGGTAGTACTCACAAGGACATCATCATCAGGATAAGCAAAATTGGCATTCTACAGATTGGAGTGTGAAATGTTAAATACCTTAAGCAAGCATTTAAATTACAAAATTTAGAAAGGGAAATGGATAAGCTGAAGTTAGATATAATGGGAATCAGTGAAGTTTGGTGGCAGGAGGAACAGGTCTCCTGATCATGTGAGTACAAGGCTATATATACAAAATCACATAGGGGTAATGCAGGAGTAGATTTAATAATGAATTAGAAAAATAGGAATGAGGGTAAGCTATTATGAACAGCAGAGTGAATGCACTATTGCAGCCAAACCAGACATGAAACGCACACTCACCACAGTAGCACAAGTTTATATGCCAACTAGTTCTGCAGATGATGGAGAGATTGAAGAAATGTATGATCAGATAAAAGAAATCTTTCAGATAGTCACACGAGACAAAAATTTTATTGTGGTTGGGGACTGGAATTCAATAGTAGGAAAAGGAAGAGAAGGTACAATAGTAGTTGAATATGGACTGGGGGAAAAGAATGAAAGAGAAAGCCACCTAGTAGAATTTTGAACAGAGCAAATTTAATGACTGCTAACACTTGATTTCAAAAACATGAAACAGGCTGTATACATGGAAGCTACGTGGAGAGACCAGAAGGTTTCAAACTGATTATTTAATGGTAAGACAGAGATTTAGTTACCAGATTTCAAATTGTAAGACATTTCTAGTGGCAGACATGGACTGACCACAACTTATTGTTTATGAACTGTGCTTTAAAGCTGAAGACATTGTAAAAAGGTAGAAAATTAAGGAGATGGGATGGGACCTGGATAAGTTTAAAGAACCAGAGGTTGTTGAGAGTTTCAGAAGGTGCATTAAAGAACAGTTGACTAGAATAGGGTAAAGGAATACAGCAGAAGACGAATGGGTAGCTTTGAGAGATGACATAGTGAAGCCAGCAGAGGATCAAATAGGTAAAAAGACAAGCCTAGTACATATTGAATTTAATTAAGGAAAGGATAAAATACAAAACTGCAGCAAATTAAGCAGGTAAATGGGAACACAAATGTATATCAAATGAGACTGGCAGGAAGTGCAAAATGGCTAAGCAGGAATGGCTAGAGGAAAAATGTAAGGGTGTAGAAGTATATATCACTAGTGGAAAGACAGATACCAACTAAAGAAAAATTACAGAGTCTTTTGGAGGAAAGAGAAGCAGCTATATGAATATCAAGAGCACAGATGGAATAACTGTCCTAATAAAGGAAGGGAAAGCAGAAAGGTGGAAGGAGTATATAGAGGGTCTATACAAGGGAGATGTACTTGAGGGCAATATTATGGAAATGGAAGAGGACATAGATGAGATAGGATGTATGATACTGTGGAGAGAATCTGACAGAGCACTGAAAGACCCAAGCTGAAACAAAGAGAAAACTTTTGACAATGTTCACTGGAATGAACTCTCTGAAATTCCATAGGTAGCAGGATAAAATACAAGGAGCAAAAGCCTATTTACAACTTGTACAGAATCCACACAGCAATTACAAGGCATGACAGGGAAGCTCTGTTTAAGAGGGGAGTGAGACAGGGTTGTAGCTCATCCCTGATGTTATCAACCTGTACACTGAGCAAGCAATAAAGGAAACCAAAGAAAAATCTGGGGTAGGAACTGAAGTTCAGGAAGAAGAAACAAGAATTTAGAGGTTTGTCGATGACGACATAATTCTATCAGAGAAAGCACAGGATGTGTAAGAGCACTTAAGCAGTATGGACAGTGGTTTGAAAGGAGGCTATAACATGAACATGTAACACGAACTTCAACAAAAGCAAAACAAGGATAATGGAATGTGGTTGAATTAAATCAGGTGATGCTGAGAAAATTTGATTACAAAATGAGGCATTGAAAGTAACAGATTAGATTTGCTATTTGGGCAGCAAAGTAACTGATGATAGTCGAAGTACAGAGGATATAAAATGTAGAATGGCAACTGCAAGAAAACCATTTCTGAAGAAGAGAAATTTGTTAACACTAAATATAGATTTAAGTGTCAAGAAGTCATTTCTGAACACATTTTTGAGGAGAGTAGCCATGTATGGAAGAGAAACATGAACAATAAACCGTTTAGATAAGAAGAGAATAGAAGCTTTTGAAGAATGCTAAAGATCATCTGGGTAGATCATGTAACAGTTAAGGAGGTACTGAATAGAACTGGGGGAAAACAATGCCTATGGCACAACCTGACTAGAATAAGGGATCAGTTGATAGGAAACTTTCTGAGACATCAAGGGATCACCAATTTAGTATCGGAGGGAAGTGTGAGCGATAATAATTGTAGAATGAGATGAAGAGATGGATACAGTACGCAGAGTCGGATGGATGTAAGTTGCAGTAGTTATGCAGAGAGAAAGAGGCTAGCAAACGATAGAGTAGCATGGCAAGCTGCATCAAACCAGTCTTCGGACTGAAAACCACAACAATAACAAGTTTGGCATCAAGGATTGTTACATCTTTATAGTGCATACTCTGATGCAAAATGAAATCGTTATCCTGGAAACAAGCTTAACATGTGACTAAGTGAGTCCCTACAAATCCTTTCTTTCAAGGGTGCTAATCCCATTACAAAAAAGTGAAGGAAGATTATAATCTGTGAGACTGATACTCGCAGTAGCTTATAGCAGCTTGATCACACTTATTCTGGTTCTCTAGAGGCAATCAGCAAACTCTGTGCAAATAGGCAAGATGTATTTGTATGTGTAAATCTAATTACACATACTTCTGACATTTTTTTAAAGTACTGGAAAACTAGTCAGTATCTAGTATTATGTAATATTTTAAAATAATACTTAACAATGAAAACAAAAAATATTTTCACAATATTGTAGACTTCTAAATATTTTCCTTATTAACTACTTCCATCAACAAGCCAAAGAAGAATCTATTAGAATGTTAACAGTTATACTCTGGCAAAATACAGTATCATGATCCGTTGTTGAGATACTCTCCTTTAGTCGTGTGGGTCAGGTATATTCTCAGTGGGAGAGAACTTATAAAACGGAATACTGGCAGGAATATTTCTTTGGCCCAGGAAGATTCCCAAAAATTTGGAATTTATGAAATTTTTTAGATTTTGAATGTTTTAACACTTATTAACAGTTAAAGAACCTTGAAACTAAGTTAACTAAGTAAATTCATACATTTTAATCCAAGGTTTATCATTCCATACATTAATTTCCTTGCAAATTCCACACAAAACATCATTTACCGTAATTATGGCAGAAAAAATAATTTAAAATATTCACTAGGCCCACTATTTTTAGGCAAGTTGAAACCCCACATTTCTCTGAGTGAAACCTAAACTTACAAAATACTTCTTTTGAGGCGTAATTCTCAACCAGCTGTCACCTGCCATTGTAGCAGCAATAATCAATCTAACAACTGTGCCAGACACTTGTTGCCTTATATAGGCACTGCCGACAGCAGTGCTGTAGTCTGCTCTGTTTACATATCTCTGTATTTGAATACGCAAGCCTATACCAGTTTCTTCAGTGCTTCGGTGTATGACTAAAAATATTCCCTCAATCGCGGATCAACAACTCCTTAACCCACATTGAGAATGGCTAAGTGTACAGATCAGGTAACAGTTGATCAATCATTTCACTCCAAGTCTTTTCTACATAGCTCATTAATGGGACTGTGTGTTACTACTCGGGCGTATTCAGTCCTTTCCTGTGTCAAGGAGACATTTCAAACTTTCCTCCCTCCACAAGCTGAGAAATTATCCTGCCTGCTGTGCTGAACTAAAACATTCTATGGGTACTTCATTTGATTCTACTTGAAAGTTCACAGCATGCTGTACTAGATGCAGAATCATGAGCCTCAGATAGTGACAGAGGAGAGCCAGCAGTTATCTGAATCACAGTTGTTGGATCTGAAGTCAGACTCATCCAGAGCTGCCTAGAGGACGTGGCTTTACAGCTCAGGCATGACAACTTGTACTAAATCTTAAGCTATTAGCAGTAACTAAGCCTCCATCAAAATCATGGCACTAATTTTGATTTGGTGAAAAATAGATACTTGGCATTAAAGTTACTGAGAATTATATTTTTCTACCATATATACAAAGGGCAAGTAATTATATTTTTCTATATATGTATCAGGCTCAAAATAGTGAGCATCACTATACGAAAGTTTTTTTGGGCTGATTTTGTTTTATAATTATAAACTTTTATATAGCACTGTAGAAACCAACAATACAAAACTTACATCTTGCAGATAATCACAAAAATCATCTAAAAAGTTTTAACACATATGAGACTATGGTGGTAAGAGATTTACAAAACAATTTTTGAAGTACTATACATGCTGCTGCATGATACCATGAAACAGAACCACATACCAATAAACTACAGTTCTTAAGAATATGAAATCAACTGAACAAGCTACAAACATCTGAATTCCATGAACTATTTACCTGCTATAAAGGAAATAGCTGCAGCATTATTTTGCTATTACACTTTTGGAAACAACAAGAACTTCATAAGGACTGTAAAATCTCAAATGGAGTGCCTTCATCTTGTGCAATAATTATTCTTATCACAGATGTACTTACTGTTGACAATGTCTTTTAATATATGACACACAGATTTAAAGAACAATTACCACCAAAATTTCAAATTTACATTGTTATCTGGATAGGTTTATTGCACAAAAAAGTCTTAAACATGAACAAGAAAACGTCCATTTCCACTAATGAGCAAAGCACGGTATATAGAGGAAAGGTGGTTTCCATTGCTAAAAACAACATTTAGGCGAATCCGTATTTTATGTCACATAAAAAAGAGCCACCCCCATTCAGCAGCACTACCGAAATTTATTATTGAGAGCAAATATGATATACCTATAAGAGACTATACTGTCCTTGAAAGACAGCTCAAGAATACACAGATTACACTAACAACAGACAGCATCAATAACAAAGCAATTACAGAAACAACGGTTTTGAATTCTATATGAAAACCATATACAAAGAGGGGCCTACTAACTTTTTTCCCAATCATTAAGGAGAAAGAGAAGCAGGACTATCAATATGACAACTCCAAAAGCTTATAATCAAAACAACCATACATTAACAAAATAAAACAGACACGAGCTACAACAGTAAACCAGGAATCAACAACAAGACACACTAAAACAACCGAGAACACCAAACAGACAAAGTAGGTCATGTAATGAAAATATGAGGTACTGACATAAGTTACAAAACTAGAAGAAGCATAAACCTAAACTTAGGCATCAGGTGTCTACCAACGAAGCTGTTAGAAGTGTGAAAGATATTAAGACCAGCAGGGCTCTTGAGGTAATGCACAATGAACACATCAGAATGTGGAAGTACAATACTACCCATTTGACTCTAGTGGAACTTTTTAATTGAATACATCACCCACCAATGACAAAATTAAATGGAAACAATCAGAGCTGATAACAGCAGACACCTCACTCTTCTGGAAAACTACGACACATAAACACTAATAGCAAAAATCAAACTTTTTTCAAACACACTGATTAAATTTAAATCAAATAAGTCTCACACAAATACAGGCATAAAACACTAGCGCCCCCCCCCCCCCCCCCACCTACCTCCAAACTTTAATTCTTAAATGCACTATTCACTTCCTTCTCGCTATTCAGTCTTCACTTCATACTTTGTCATTTTCTGATCTTTAGGGAGAGACCATAGCGGTGGGGAGGGGGGGGGGGGGGGGGTAGTGTCTGAGGGAGCATCCAAATAGTCCATGTGGTGATGTGGTGTAGCAAGCACTCAAGTCCCTTGAGGCATGTTAAGCAACTGGATACTAGTTATCCTCAAGGTGGACAGTTCTTCTATGCCCTTTCTTGCAGTCAGTCAATTTAGTGGTCGTAATGTTTACATACAACATTGCGCAGTAGACACTAGTTGTGTGACAAGCAACTTGCATGATTTTGGAAGTTGCTCCTGCTTTGATATTGTCAGATTTATCAGTGGTTGGGCTGGAGGAGGTGGCAGAAGGTGTGTCCGTGGGGCAGATTTTAGAGTAGGGACATTTGCGTGTGTAGTAACCTTGGGATAGGGATAATGGTTTGGAAAGTCATAAGGTTTGACTAGGATGTTTTGGAGGTTAGGAGGACAACAGAAGGCTGCGAGGAGAAAATCAGAGAAAGAGAGACTCTCATTTCAGGACTTGACTTGAGAAAATCACAGCCTTGGTGGAATAAGTAATGAGGCATTCAACGCCCAGTAAATACTGGATGACAAGGGTGGATGGTTTCGAATTTCCAGATTTCTGGAAGTGGGAACTATATTAGTTAAAGAAAATGAATGGAGGATACTGACCAGATTTGTTTGTGAATAAGATTTGTGGGGGTAGCTGCAGCAGAGGAAAGCCTAGGAAACACTGTTGGTGTAGATGTTGAGAGATACCGCCATTTGCTGTGCATACCTGAACTGTAGGGAAGGGAGTGTTTGATGTGGAAGGGGTGGCAGCTCTCAAAGCGTATGTATCACTGCCTATTGGAAAGTTTTATATGGACTGAGGTTTGAATGTTGGCTTCAGAGAGGTGGAAATCAATGTCAAGCCAGATGCCTTGGAAAAGGTTCACATGAATCTGAGTTGGAAAAAGGACTTAAGTTGTCACACCCAGAAGCTGAGGAGTTTTTCTTCCCCATGAGTCCACTACAAATATATCACCAATAAATCTCCTTTGCTTCCTGTTTGGATTTTGCTGATGAATGTGAGGGTTTTACTACTGTACCATGGTATGTTGTGCAAAACTTGTAACCACTGGCTTCATTAGCTGCTTTCAGGTGGTAACCTGTTTTTTAGTTACTGCCTTTGTTTCTACATGTAGTTTGTTCCAATAACTATCTCAGTCCATGTTGCTGTGGTAACTTTCTGTGCCAGCTTTTTCACTGTGATCAAAGTGGATGTTGTGAAGAAAGTTAGGTGTTTTGCCTTATAAGTCACTTTCAGTTTACTACATGGTCCTCACTCTGTCACTTTAAGTCTTTACTCCATGGAGCAAGGATCTCACCACAATAAACTAATGAGGGAGGTGATACATGCAGTGCTAGGTTCATGGGCAGTTTCGCAACAATAAACATCAGTTAGCAGAACCTTAAATGGCAGTGTAGTGTGGGTGATATGATAATGTTTAAATAACGCAAAACAATTTTGTACGTAGAGCTGAATTATAACACACAGAGCTTGCTTAGTTATTTTCAGGAAGAATAGGCATATCAGAAGTCAAAACAAAAGCAGCTGTCTTTTGCTGTCCTCAGTTGATTTTTCCTGTGACGTTATGTACATCAGTCACTTCATCAGCCTCCCATACTTCCTTTAATTCACTTGCATCAAGGGCTATTATGTCCCTGCAAGTCACAACAGCTAAACTGAAATTTAGACCACTGTGCAACTCCATCATGATTGACTATTCACCAAGAGATTTTGCAGTCTGGAGCAGTGATGCTTGACATATAGTGGCAGTTTATGCTATCAGTGACTGATTTCAGAGGTGTTTCATTGATTTGAGGGATCCTGCTGTCCCACACAAGCTTCCTGAATACAGAAATGTCCTAGCATCTTCTCTCTTAATTATCGGAAAAAATTGTGACAGCTGATTTGTGTTCTGTTACTGTTGTCTGGTCATATCCCAGTTTGTGTATGTTCATATGGCTTAAATATTGACTTCTCTTAACATGATGAGCATTGTAGTCCTAACAAACAGCCCACCTGAATCACTAGGAGTATTTTATTGCTTGTTGCAGTATTCATGAACAGTTAGGAAATAAATATCGAGTCAGATTTCCACTTGCCTGAGTAATTCTTGTACCATTTGGGTGTGGTGGGGGCTTCACAAATTGGCCACTAATATCTGTTTTGACTCGACATCCACCCTCCACCCTATCAGCAAGCATCTCATCTTCAGGTTTCTTCAAAGAGTTTGTACTATCCATGTGATCTAGGCAATAAGTCAAACATTCCCCACAACGTACAATATTTCCCTGCAGTGTCACACAGTGGTCAGAAAAGCCTGTAGCCTACAGAGCTTATTGTTACAGAGGGCTGATGGCACACATCAGATCTGAGACAATGGGTTCACCAATTTCATACCCAGCAAAAACCAGTGGAGTTCCCTGTGCTGCTGCCATTTACCATGGCATATATCATTTATCACATGACTTGGATGTGTTGAGCACCCCTACCAAGAGTTACAGAACAGTCTCTAATGTTAAGTTAAAAAAGCCAATGAGGACTTCTTTAGGATTCACTGTGAGGTGCCGCAACATCTGGTAATTGACTTTCTTTTGAGCTACCCCCTCCTGGCAAATTCATAGTAGTAGTGGCATTTTGGATCCAGGCTGACGATGCCAATGATTTGAGCAAATGGCTCCACTATGGGCAATGTCTCCTTGGTGGGTCAGGAGAGTCTTGATGCTTATTACAGCATTGTAGAATGTATTAACAGTGCTCTTCCCATCCATTCCACAAATAATCCTAGTGGCTACAGATACATATACAATATTTTTGGAGTGGGCGGTTGAGTTCAGCAACTTGTTCCAGTCATCACAAGAAAGACTCTGAGCTGTTAATGAGATGGTCTGTGTTTTAACCTCTGCTGGGCCTAGTAGCTACATTGTAAAACAGGTAGTCAATGACCATCAGAAAATGAGTTGTCTTCTAAGATACAGCACTGCGACACAGATGCATCAATGGTTTAGTGAATCAAACTGATAATATGACTGTATGCAGTTTTACATGCACTGTCAGTTGTCTGTACAGTGTCAATTTAGCACACTGATTAGATTAGATTTAGATTAATACTAGTTCCATGGATCACGAATACGATATTTCGTAATGATGTGGAATGAATCGAATTTTCTAATACACGACATAATTAGGTTAATTTAACAACATACCTAAGTTAATATAACAACTTTTTTTTTGTGTTTTTGTTTTTCTTTTTCATTTTTATTTTTTTTTATTTTTTAAATATTATTTTTCTTAATTTATATCTAAAAATTCCTCTATGGAGTAGAAGGAGTTGTCATTCAGAAATTCTTTTAATTTCTTCTTAAATACTTGTTGGTCTGTCAGACTTTTGATACTATTTGGTAAGTGACCAAAGACTTTAGTGCCAGTATAATTCACCCCTTTCTGTGCCAAAGTTAGATTTAATCTTGAATAGTGAAGATCATCCTTTCTCCTAGTATTGTAGTTATGCACACTGCTATTACTTTTGAATTGGGTTTGGTTGTTAATAACAAATTTCATAAGAGAGTATATATACTGAGAAGCTACTGTGAATATCCCTAGATCCTTAAATAAATGTCTGCAGGATGATCTTGGGTGGACTCCAGCTATTATTCTGATACACACTTTTGTGCAATAAATACTTTATTCCTCAGTGATGAATTCCCCCAAAATATGATGCCATATGAAAGCAATGAGTGAAAATAGGCGTAGTAAGCTAATTTACTAAGATGTTTATCACCAAAATTTGCAATGACCCTTATTGCATAAGTAGCTGAACTCAAACGTTTCAGCAGATCATCAATGTGTTTCTTCCAATTCAATCTCTCATCAATGGACACACCTAAAAATTTGGAATATTCTACCTTAGCTATATGTTTCTGATTAAGGTCTATATTTATTAATGGCGTCATACCATTCCCTGTACGGAACTGTATGTACTGTGTCTTATCAAAATTCAGTGAGAGTCTGTTTACAAGGAACCACTTAGTAATTTTCTGAAAGACAGTATTGACAATTTCATCAGTTAATTCTTGTTTGTCAGGTGTGATTACTATACTTGTATCATCAGCAAAGAGAACTAACTTTGCCTCTTCATGAATATAGAATGGCAAGTCATTAATATATAATAAGAACAACAAAGGACCCAAGACTGACCCTTGTGGAACCCCATGCTTGATAGTTCCCCAGTTTGAGGAATGTGCTGATCTTTGCATGTTACGAGAATAACTTATTTCAACTTTCTGCACTCTTCCAGTTAGGTACGAATTAAACCATTTGTGCACTGTCCCACTCATGCCACAATACTTGAGCTTGTCTAGCAGAATTTCATGATTTACACAATCAAAAGCCTTTGAGAGATCACAAAAAATCCCAATGGGTGGTGTTCGGTTATTCAGATCATTCAAAATTTGACTGGTGAAAGCATATATGGCATTTTCTGTTGAAAAACCTTTCTGGAAACCAAACTAACATTTTGTTAGTACTTCATTTTTACAGATATGTGAAGCTACTCTTGAATACATTACTTTCTCAAAATTTTTGGATAAAGCTGTTAGAAGGGAGATTGGACGGTAATTGTTGACATCAGATCTATCCCCCTTTTTATGCAAAGGTATAACAATAGCATATTTCAGTCTATCAGGGAAAATACCCTGTTCCAGAGAGCTATTACACAGGTGACTGAGAATCTTAGTTATCTGTTGAGAACAAGCTTTTAGTATTTTGCTGGAAATGCCATCAATTCCATGTGAGTTTTTGCTTTTAAGCAAGTTTATTATTTTCCTAATTTCAGAGGGAGAAGTGGGTGAGATTTCAATTGTATCAAATTGCATAGGTATGGCCTCTTCCATTAACAGCCTAGCATCTTCTAATGAACACCTGGATCCTACTATATCCACAACATTTAGAAAATGATTATTAAAAATATTTTCAACTGCTGACTTTTTGTTCGTAAAGTTTTCATTCAATTTGATGGTAATACTGTCTTCCTCTGCTCTTGGTTGACCTGTTTCTCTTTTAATAATATTCCAAATTGTTTTAATTTTATTATCAGAGTTGCTGATTTCAGACATGATACACATACTCCTGGATTTTTAATAACTTTTCTTAATATAACACAGTAGTTTTTATAATTTTTGATAGTTTCTGGGTCACTACTCTTTCTTGCTGTCAGATACATTTCCCTTTTCCGGTTACAAGATATTTTTATACCCTTAGTAAGCCATGGTTTGTTACAAGGTTTCTTACGAGTATATTTAACTATTTTCTTGGGGAAGCAGTTTTCAAATGCATTTACAAAAATGTCATGAAATAAATTATATTTTAAATTGGCATCAGGTTCACAGTACACCTCATCCCAGTCTAACTGCTGTAGGCTTTCCCTGAAATTTGCAATTATTAAATCGTTGACTGAACGTACTACTTTGGAGGACTGTTTAGTATTGCTGAATGGAGCTATGTCATATATTGTAACTAGCTGTGCACCATGATCAGAAAGACCATTCTCAACAGGCTGAGCATTTATCTGGTTAAACTTATCTTGGTCTATAAAGAAGTTATCTATCAATGAGCTGCTATCCTTTACCACCCGAGTAGGAAAATCAATAACGGGTGTCAAATTGAAAGAACCGAGTAATACTTCAAGGTCATTTTTCCTATTACCCTCTTTCAGAGAATCTACATTGAAGTCCCCACAAATAATAATTTGCCTCCCCCTGTCTGACAGATAGCACAACAAGGAGTCCAAATTTTTCAGAAATAGATGAAAATTTCCTGATGGGGACCTATATACAGTTACAATTATAAATGTGCCTTTATTTAATTTAAGCTCACAGGCACATGCTTCTATATGTTTCTCTACACAAAACTTTTTTGTTTCTATACTTTTTGCACAATGATAACTTTTGACATATATGGCAACTCCTCCTATCTCCACATTTTCTCACATTACATGTGCAGAGAGCTTATATCCACTTACATTTACCTTATCCATATCAGTAACAATGAGCACTTGACTTGGTGGCTTTATTTTGCAGCACTGCTCTGTCAGACATTTGCATTCACATTGTCAAGTAGTCACTGCAGTGCAGGCCACTGAGAACTTCTCACAGAGCAGAGTGTGTTAATGTTCGAGTGTATAACAAAAGACCGATGGCTGACAATAACCCTGTAAGCATTGCTAAATATGACAAACATCTTATCTTTCGATAACAGAGATATCCTCTTCAGCTTGGCATCTGGAGCAGATGGTTGCATATTCACATACAAGGGAGAACACAAAAATAACCAGAATTTTTTTATTTTGAATTTTAATGAACTCTGCATTTATAGTACTTTAGTCTGTTTCAGAGTCCATATGCATCAATCCACTTGTCACAATGCTTTTGCCACAACTGAAAACAGTTCTGGAACTCATGAGGCAGGTTACTCTTCAAAGACGTTAGCGTGTTTTCTTTGACATTATCCACATCACTTTCATTTCAGATATTTTTTTTTTTTTACCTTGAACTGTCAGAGCTGTGTGGGCTGGAGCATTGTGGTGGAGCAACCAGTTCCCATTTCTCCACATTTCTGTCTTTTTTGTTGCACACTGTCATGTAACCTAAGTAGCACATCCAGATAAAAATGTTGGTTCACTGTTTGTCCTGGAGGAATGAACTACTTGTGCACAATGCCACTGAAATAAAAAAAGGATCAATACTGTTTTCACAGTGTATCGCACTTGAAGGGCTTCCTTGGGTCATTGTGAGATAGCTAGTTTTCCACTGGCTTGACACTTCTTTTGACTCTGGACTGTATCCTTAGTACAACACTCTTCCCCAGTCACAATTATTTTAAGAAAATTTTGATCATTCTGAATTTCACTCTTCAAGTTGCAGCAAACATTCACACACTTTTCTCTTCGGTCATCTGCGAGCAAGCAAGGAACAAATTTTGCAGACACCCATCTCAAGTGCAAATCTTCAGTTAAAATTCACTGGACTGTGCTCCGTCATACTTTCATTTTTTCAGAAAGTTGGTCAATGGTCCTCCGACGATCTTCATCAAGTGCATGTTTGATTGTGGAAATGTTTCCAACATTTGTTTCCTGTCGAAGGACAATCGTGGCATGGCACGTCTTCAGTTCACACACTGCCGGATTTGAAACGAGAAAACCACTTGCAGACCTGTGATTTCCCCACAGCATCATCATTAAAGGCTTGCCGAAACATCCCAATAGTCTCTGCTGCAGTTAGCCATGTCATTAATCACCAAAGGGTTGAAATAAGAACACAAACAGAGCATAACAAACAAACGATTTAACTCCAACTGATTCCAGCAAACTGAGTGGTGTGGGAGACCCCAAACTAACACCACTTAACAGCAAAATGAATAACTAAGAAGCATGTATGCGCAATATTTCGATTCTAGCTATTTTTGGGCCTCATCTTGTACCACACTATGTGCAATTAGTGCAGAGGAGGAGCATGTGGCAGTGTCAGAGAGCAATCACTTGATGACAGATAGTAAACCCACTAGGTGCACTGGTGATGTCCTTCCTGTGGAGAGCATCAGAGTCTTTAGAGCGGAGAACATCAGAGTTTTTAAAATGAGCCTCCTGGATGCACAAACACAAGAGTCCATCCTGCGCTAAGTGTCTCAATTCCTGCCCATGTTACTTGAGCCTATTTCTGTTGCAGTGGAATAAGAGAGCCATATTACAAGTGAGGCTTTTCGCTTTCTTTTGTCTTTCATTGAGCCGGACAATTTGAGCTGGGTCCTTAGCCAAGAGATTTATTGGTTCCATGATGCTAACCACCAAGTCCATGGACAATGCTAGAGGGTGATCATCTCATCCATTAGGCAGAACAAATGTAGTGTGGTCTGAGGTTTTTATGCAAAATTTTTGAATGGTTGTCTTTGTGAATGTTTATCATTCATAGATTAATGTACAGACTCAACAATTTGGGTTTCAATATTTAATTTCTCCTTACTCACATACTGAGATGAATGATAGACTTTGAGCATGGTCTGGTGTCCTGAGAGACAACTGACTTAGCAGTAGTAGATCTGCAGGATCACATGCAAGTATATGTGTCTGCTCAAGCTTCCATTGTTCAATTTTCTGTCAAGGGTGTATTAGTATTCACAGCTCTTTTGCTTGTCCATGTCCATAGCTGGCCAGTTAGCACAACTGACTGCCATACAGAGGACCCACATTCAATTCCTGGTACTACCAGAGATTTTCCCTTGGAGAGGGGAGTGGAATTGGGGGGTCGACAGAAGCGTCCGATCCCACGCATCAGCTTTGACCCGTGACGTAAGGGTGTTGTCGTGTGTGACGTCATGACGGCGCGGAGTTTGGTTTGTGAGTGTGGCGTGTTTGTAGATGTTGTCGTGTTGTGGTTTGTTGTGCTCTCTCGTGGTATGTTCAGGGTTTTCGTTTGTGTGGTGTACTGGGCTCAGTTTGCTTTTGCTCATTATCCGGAATTGTTCGAGTGTCGGCTGTGTTTGTAGTGGAATTTGTTTCAGTGAGTTAATGATTTTGTGTGAAGGTTAATTTAGTGTTGTTCGCTGTACATCATGTGGTAATTTTAGTAAAATTAATCGATTGTTGTTTTTGTTCAGGAATGGATATGACGGATAAAATTAACAGTGCGCAGGTCAAGGGAAGTGTTCAATCCCAATGTGTGGCTGTGTATGTTGATATTGGTATCGGGAGATGTTTCTGAGCTATATAGGCCAAGGAAAGTGTTTGATCCTAATTTATGGGATCGGGAGCTGCTGTTGAGCTATATAGGTCAAGGGAAGTGTCCGATTCCAGATGATATTGTGTTTAGTGGTATTTGGGGAGTTTTGTGATGTCGGTTTTTTTTGTCATTTTGCGTGGTTTTGTAAGGGGGTGGGTGTCTAAATTTGTTTATACTTAGTTTACGCCCACCCAAAAACACCCAATTTCCCGCACTTGTCCCATTAGTGTCATTAGGTTTTTTGTGGACAGTGTGTGTGTTTGTTTTTCGATGTATATTCGTCCTCATAATGTGTACATACCGACTTTATATGCGCCATATTGGAATCGTGGTTTATGGTCGTTTCCGCCGTATTTGTGACGTCATGGGTCAAAGCAGACAGGCAGGATCGGACGCTTCGGTATTTCCGAATTGGGTGCACTCAACCTTGTGAGGCCTAGCAAGCTACTAGTTGAATGAGAGGTAGTGGTTCCTGGAAAGCTGATAAAGACTGGTATCACACTGTGCTGACCTCTTGTCCCTCCATGTTACACTCAAATGATGGCACACAGGGGAATGCAGAAATGACACTGCAGCCACTCAGCATTGCACACCCTCTCTGCCTGATCACTGAGTTTCTTGTTATCATTATAATTATTCAAATGAAGATGTAAATATTGTTGACTTAATAGTCTGCTAGACCTTTTTCTACCTCTGCAATAAGAAATTTATTTCACTAGCTTTAATGAAGTATTTCATTAGAGGTTTGTTTCTTACTCACAGCCTGGTTTGTTTAGCCAGGATCTCTATCCCCTGACAGATATATGAGTCTACTGTCAAACTGCACAGTTGCTGAAGCCTATCCAGAAGTTACACTAATGGAAAACTGATGGTGGTCACAGAACCCAGTATGGAATTATTGGTTTCACCAAACCCAATGTCAGTTATTATTAACAGAGCCTTTTAGGAGGTACATGTAGCTTAACATGTTCTACAGACATAGTAGGCAGTCTACAAGAAGAGGAACCAAGGATTGTGTAAAACTGCTCTTGAATTCCAATACCTGTTTACACAATAATTTTATAAACATAATACCCTTCACCATACTGAAAAACGAAATTGATAAAATTTTTGTATAGAAAGTCCAGACAATTGTCTTTCCAGTGAAGCATCCATGAATGGAATAATATGATAGACAAATAACATCAATACCAAGTATGGTTTGCTATAATAAGTGTGACAGGTTGGGGAGAATAAATGTACCACAAAAGAATACAATAATACTGGTACCACAAATTCTCTGCTATAAACTGGTTTGTAGGGTGAACAGTCAGAAAAGTTCCATTAACAAGTCAAGGTCAGTTCTGTTATCACCCAAAACTGATTATGAGTTTAAAATTTTTATACCTCGTGGAACTACAAGTCCAACTGTTAGAAAGATGAAGAATGTTGAGAGGATATGACATTGTCCTGGAGCATGTTTACTCTACAGAATCACTCATCATGTGTTACGGCAAATTCAATAAACAGTTGTGAAAATTGTTACATAACCAAATTAACACCAGTGTGCATAATGTGAATTGCTGTAATGAGTTACACAAGTATGTACCGAGCTGCTTAAAGGTCTTAAATTACCTTATCTTTAATAGCTAGGCCCAAGGGAATTGACAGTGCTGAGGAAACTGAATAACGTTATAAGAAGGGGTTATTCATACTATATGAATTTCACATCACATCTCTAGCTCATGTTTGTGTGCCTGTAATTTTTGCATACATAATATCAGGTAAATTCCTCAAAATGGACCTCACTGTTCTTGTACAACACACGTACATGTTGTTGTTGTTATGGCTTGATGCAGCTCTCTGTCCTAGTCTATCCTGTGGAAGCCTTTTCATCACAGCATCCATTTGAACCTACTTACTGTATTCAAGCCTTAGCCTCTATCTATAATCCCCCCCCCTCCCCCCCACACACACACCCCACAATTCCTCATATCAGTTAATAACCAACAATTCCTCTTTGCCTCAGAATGTGTATTATTAACTGATCCCTTCTTTTAGTCAAGTTGTGACATATTTACTTTTCCCCCCTTATTTGGTTCAGTATGTCTTCAGCTGCTATTCAGTCTACCTAACTAACCCTCAGCATTCTTCTATACCACCACACTTTAAAATTTCTTTTCTCTTCTTGTCTGAACTGCTCATCTTCCACATTTCACTTCCATACAAGCCCGCGCTCTAGACAAACACCTTCAGAAAAGCCTCCCTAACACTTAATTTGGTATTAGGTGCTAACATTTTCATTTTTTTCCGCAATTCTTTTCTAGCTGCACCCACTCTGCATTTTGGATCCTTTCTACTTCAACCATTATCATTTATTTTGTTGCCCAATTAGCAAAACTCATCTACAACTTTTAGTGTCTCATTTCCTAACCTAATTTCCTCAGCATAGACCAATTTAATTTAACTGCATTCCATTGCCCTTGTTTTACTTTTGCTAATATTTATCACATATGTTCAAGTGTTCTTCCAAGCCTTTTACCATCTCTAACAGAATTACAAGTCACCAGAAAACTTAAAAAGTTTTTTTTTCTTCTCTCTGAAGTTAATTTCCTTTCAAATTTCACCTTTGTTTTCTTCACTGCTTGTTCAATGTACAGACCGAACAGCTTCGCAGATAGATTACAACCATGTCTCACACCTTCTCAGCTATGGCTGTCCTTTCAAGTCTTACGACTCATATTTAACTACAGTCTGCTTCTGTACAAGCTGTAAATAACATTTCACTCACTACATTTTATTCGTACTACCTTCAAAATTTCACAGTGTAGTCCAGTGAACATTCTTAAAAACTTTATCTAAATCTACACATGCTATAAATGTAAGTTTGCCTTTTTTCAACCTATCTTCCTCACATGTTCCTCCATTTTTACAGAACCCACACTGATCTACCTGATGTTTGGTTTTAGTAATTTTTCCATTTTTCTGTAAATAAATATTTTGCATCCATGAATTATTAAACTGGTAGTTTGGTACTATCCTGACTTGTCAGCACCCACCTTCTTTGAAATTAGAATTGTTACATTCTTCCTGAACTCTGCGGGTATTTTTCCTGTATCATATGCCTCGCACAGCAGATTCAATGTTTTTGTCATTGCTGCCTCTCCCTCAAACCTTCCAGTGTCACAATGTGTCTTCCATGCATACAACCTTCTTGCATGATTCTTAAACAAAGTGTTTAAATGATTAAATTATGCTCCATCCAAAATTATATCAGATGGTGTCCTTTTTCATTGATTTACCCTTGCCCATGTTCTCCTATCATATTTCTTCTCTTCCTTTTTGCATTACCAAATTCCAGTCACTCATCTCAATTAAATTTTCATCTCACTTAATTATCTGAATAATTTCCTTTGTTTCATCACACATTTATTTAACCAGAAGATGGCGGCGCGTGTAGACGTACTAATAAACCGATCCGTGGAAAATTACGAGTTTTTAAATCCTGTGTGTGTAAAATGCAGTAAGAAGGTGAAATATGGTGTTAAATTATGTTCGTGGTCACAGAAATGGATCCATCGTCAATGTTTAAATGTCTTAGAGGAAAAAAACATGACCTGTGACTGTGGAAATGTGCACTGTAACTATTGTTATATCGTGTTTTTACAAACGGAATGCGAAGAAGAATGCACGACTTCTTCATTAAAATATGATCTTATGTTAGCTAAACTATATGTAGAGAAGCTTGAATCAGTGATTGATAGTGTACGGAAGCTGGAAGAAGTGATAGACCATTCAAAGGGTAGTGAAACGGTTGTAAACGAACAAAACGGTAACTTTATTAGGCCTAATCGTAACGAAAACAACTTTCGTCTCCCACAAGCAAATAAGTTTGAATTTTTAACGTGTGATGAATATGAAATATGTGAAAAGAGCCAAAGGAAGGAAGTACTTTCATCAAATGCAGCGACCACAAATCATTTCAGTAGGCCTACGAAGTCCTGTAATAACAAGAAAGGAAATACCAGAAAATACATGGAACATACTTATCGTGCAAACAAGATATCTACCAATACAGGTAAGAAGAAAAAAGAAGATATTTTCATACTTTCGGACAGTCATGGAAAGGGCTTAGCCGACATTTTGTGTAACATGCAAACTATATTCAAGGTTAGTGGAATAACGAAACCGGGTGCCCCTTTGCGCGAAGTTTTAAAAGACTGTGAACATTCTTTGAAGCTGGGGAGCAACTGTCTAATTAGGAGGTGCTAATGATGTTTATAGGAACGAGGGCAAACTCGCCACAAGAGCTCAAAGACGTACATTACAGAAAATTACAGATGTCAACTTCTTCATTGCCAGTATCCCACACATGATACTGTGTCAACAAAGAAATCACAGTTACTAATAGGAAATTTGAGAAAATCTGCCGAAGCCTCTCAAATGCCACATATGTGGACGTACCATCCGCAGAGAGAAGTCATTTTACAAGGCATGGGCTTCACAGAAATAAACTCTGAAAATCATTCATTAGTCGAGAAATCCTTAATGCAGTGAAGGCAGTTAAGGACAAGAATAGCCCGACCATACCACTTCCACCACCAAACACAGCAACTGAAAATTTCCAACAAGAAAATGAAACTGAATCACTGACAACAGGTACAGCACTAGAATCTCCACTTTCTTCAAAAACAGCTGAGATAAATGATTCAACTAGGACAGAAGTTTCCAAAGCAGCTTCAGCAGATGCAGCTACGTACTACGCAACTGCATCATTAACAAGAAAAAAAACGCCTGATGTGCCAACGGCCAATGACCTTTCATCAGTATTGGCCGCTCCTCAGTCTTCAACAGTAAAAGACTTTTCACCATCATCAGCAGTAACAGAAGCAAACAGAAGAAGCACAAGAACCAGGAAACTTACAACTCTGCAGGATTTTTGGTACCCGGCCTCAGTAACAAGACTAACATAAGGCAGATACCTTCAGATACACCAACTTCCAATTCAAACTGTCAACAGACTCACCTCCACTGTCATCAACAGAAGAATAACCATGCCACCAGCTCATCTAAAGGATTTTTTAGCATCAGGTCTAAAGGGAAAGGCGCCACCAAGATAAGTGAAAACAAATGCCTAACAGTGTTTCACCAAAACATTCAAGCCATAAAGAACAAAGCACAACAGCTAGAAGTAGAATTGGAAAAATTTGATAGCCAAATTTTGTGTATCACTGAACACTGGTGCAAAGGGAAGCAAATTGAACACATTGCATTAGCCTCATTTGACCTTGCATGTTACTATAGCAGAATCTCAATGAATGGTGGAGGTTCATGTATCTATGTAAAAAAAGGTATGTCATTTAAAGTAAGATATGATCTTTTAGATCTAGGTGAGGACAAACATTTCGAACTTTCCGCTATTGAAATAATAGGACCTGGCATAGCAAAAAAATTTGTCATATTTTGTGTGTACCGCTCTCCCAGTGGAGACATTGATATATTCTTCTCAAAACTGAATCAAAGCTTAGACAAGGTTTCTGGACCAAAAGCAAATGTAATTATCTGTGGTGACTTAAACATTAATATGATGAAGCCTGATAACGCTAGCAACATATATGTGAATATTCTAAGCTGTTATGGAATATCCTCCCTTGTTAATTGTCCAACTAGAATAACGAAAGAATCCTCCTCATCTATAGATCATGTAGCTACAGATACTGATAGTAAAAAATGTCATATTGTTATCCAAAACCTGGGCCTAGCAGACCACCTCTGCCAGATCTTAAAAACTACATTCATGTAGAAACTCCTCCTAAACTTTGTACATACAAAAGAATGTTTTCCAAATCAGCCCTGCATCAGTTTAAATCCCAGCTAGAATATGAAGATTGGAGGGAAGTCTATGCAGAAACCAACGCAAATCAGAAATTTATCAAGTTCATGTCAATTTTTAAACTCAGATTTGAAGAGATGTTTCCCAAAACTATTTATCAAATTAAAACTACAAAGAGAAATCAGTGGGTGACTACAGGTATCAAAAAATCCTCAGAAACTCTTAGATATCTCAACTCCATAAAAAATAATCAATCTAACCCAGAAGTTCTGCAATCCTACAAAAAGTACAGGAAAATTTACAGAAAGGTGTTGCTAGCCGCAAAAAAAACTTTCAAACAACAAAATATTACTTGAAGCTGAAAACAAGAGCAAAGCAGCCTGGAACATCGTCAAACAGGAAACATTTAACTCTGCTAAAAAGGACCTCAATTCACATACTAAAAACAAAGATGTACCAGTAGGTAACCCTAAAAAATTAGCTGATTTTGTAAACTCATATTTCAGTAGTATTGCAAAAAAATTACAGCAGAAATTTCCAGATATGTGTGATTTACCTACTCAGAACCAGCCAACAAACTCAATGGTGCTCTTGCCAACTACAGAAAGGGAAGTGGCACTAGTAGTACACCAAAAAAAAAATAAAACTTCAGTAGGACTTGATGAAATCCCAGTCTGCGTAATTAAAGATTGTATATACTCCATAAAGGGCCCATTAACAGACATAATTAATGAATCTTTGGAATCTGGATAGTTTCCGGAGTACCTAAAACAATCAAAAGTTATACCTATCCTTAAAAACGGAGATGTGGAAAATGTAGAGAACTACAGGCCAATCTCTATACTGTCTATCATTTCTAAAATAATAGAAATACTAGTCAAAAAGAGACTGCTAAATTACCTGAATAAATATAATCTTCTTTCCAATGACCAATTTTGTTTTAGGCCCAGAAAAGGCACACAATATGCTATAGCACAGTTCACTAAAGTAATTTTAGAAGCACTGGACAAAGGTGAAAATGTAAGTGGTATCTTTTTAGACTTGTCCAAGGCCTTTGATACAGTTGACCACAAAATCTTACTTCATAAATTAGGGTAAATAGGAATAAGAGGTGTGACAAAGAAGTGGTTCAAATCATACTTGGAAAACAGAGTTCAACGAGTTGAGATATCACAAGTTTCAAACAATTCCCTTACAAAACACCTGTCTGGCCCAGAAAATGTGAATATAGGCGTCCCATAGGGAAGTGTATTAGGCCCAATATTGTTTCTTATATACATTAACGACTTCCCACAAAGTATCAGACATGGCAAAAAAATACTTTTTGCTGATGACAGCAACATAGTAATAACAGGTGAAAATCCAACACAACTGTCAGAAAGAGCAAACGAGGCTCTCAATGATGTCCACAACTGGTCATTAAAAAATGAAGTAACCCTAAATGTAAAGAAAACTAAATATATTAACTTCCAATTGAACAAAAAACACAATGCCACTAGAATAAAAGTTAATAATAATGAATTAGAATGTGTAACAAGTACCAAATTCTTAGGGATGAATGTAGACAGCCAACTGAAATGGACAAACCATGTCAACATTTTGGCAAAGAAATTATCCACAGCATGCTATGCTCTTAGAATCCTTGCACCGGTCTGCAATAATACCTGTCTTAAAATAACATCTTACGGATATCTACACTCAGTCCTCAGCTATAGGATCATGTTTTGGGGAACAAGTGCCAGTAACATACAAACTGAGTTCAAAGTACAAAAAAGAGCCATAAGGATAATAACAAATAGCAGCAACAGGGCCCACTGTCTAGAATTATTTAGAAAGCTAGGAATTCTAACTGTTTCTTGTGAGTATATCATTCAGAACATAATGTTCATTAAGAAAAATCTCAACATGTACAACACAAACAGCCTAATACATGACCATGAAACAAGAGCTTGTCACCACCTCCATTTAGATAGAAAGAACAAGGCAAAGACGCAAAAAAGTATATTTTATAATGGGATAAAACTGTACAACAAATTACCACAAGAAATTAAAGAAATAAATGAGCCCCTCACTTTCAGACAAAAGCTTAAAACCTTTTTAGTAAGTAAAAGTTGTTATACTGTAAAAGAATATTTAACATAGATGTAGATTATTAGCAACATATGACATTATCACCAAAATATTATGTAGGCTAATTATAAATATGTGTATGACTAGTTATAAAAACTACACAAAATATGAGAAACCTGTTTAATTGTAAATGTATGTGTGCTCATGTGTTGTAATCTGACGACATCCATACAATATTTGGGACTAGTGTAGCAGGGGATACAACCCGTCGGCTTTGGACAATGACGTCACAAGTGGCCAATCAAGAAGCGATTCTTCTTAGTGTTGTAGCTCCCTTCAGTGGCTGATAAGTGTTTTTTGGCTTTTAAAAAAAATCTCACGAGATAGAATAAACAGATCCACTTTATTAAGCAATCAGTAAAAAAACGAAACTGAAACATAACAGCAAAAGCGAAAATGGTAAACTGCTCTCTGGCGATTTGTGACGTCATTGTCCAAAGCCGACGGGTTGTATCCCCTGCTGCACTAGACCCCAATATTTATTGTTCCACGGATGAATAAATAAATAAATAAATAATCTGCAGAATTATTTCACATACACAGTAAACTTTTACTACTGTGGTGGGTGTTGTCTTCATGTCTATCTTCGCAGAGGGCACAACAAACCACAACACGACGACATCTACAAACACGCCACACTCACAAACCAAACTCCGCGCCGTAATGACATCACACACAACAACACCCTTATGTCACGGGTCAAAGCTGACGTGTGAGATCGGATACTTCTGTCGACCCCACATTACCTCGCTGCTCACAGTAGCTTACCTGCATTCTCTTTTCTTATTCATTATTAGCCTGCTTCTACATCACCCCTATTTTATTTTGTATTGATAACCCCGTACTCACCTCACCAAAGTCCTGTTCTTCCTGCCACCACATTTCATTAATTTCCAGTAGCTCAAACTCCAACCAATTCATTTCCCTTTTTAAATTCTCACCTTACCTACCCTATTAAGGGATCTAATATTCCACACTCCAACCTGTAGAATGCAAGGTCTTTTTTCAGATATGATATCCACCCAAGTACTTCCCTCTCATAGATCCAAACTGGGGCTATTTTATCTCCAGAACATTGTACCCATGACAATGCCGTCTTCATTGAGCTATACAGTAAAGCTGTGTGTCATTGGTAAAAGTAACAGCTATGGTTCCCACATGTTTGCAGCCAACTTCAGAACCACAATAGCAAAGCCATTTTGGCTAATGTTACAAGACCAGATCAGTCACGCATCCAGACTGCTGCCCCTAGATGTGTTAAAAGTACTGCTGCCCCTCTTCAGGGACTATAGGCTGATTTGACCTCTCCACATATACCCTTTTATTGTAAATGCACCAATGATATGGTAACCTGTATTGCTGATGCACACTGACTACCCTATCTCAGCAAAGCTCACAGTTCACAGGGAACATGTACACAATCAGAATACTCACAGAGGATGTCTCCATAGTCTAAAACAGGTTTTATGAATATAATTTGCAGTTTTAATTTTTGTAACGAAAACTGTATTTAAAATGCCAAAGTGCAATAAGCATTGGACAAATGTAGGCATCAGGTTAGGCCACAGATTAATCTGTTACCACTACTTGACTTACCAATCAGTTTCAATGGCTTCTCCCACTCACTGTTATGTAACCTAATCTAGACCTCAGCCTAAGCCACGATCAGCCTGTCATTCTAACCAAACATCGTAACAAAGTGAAATTAACCAGCTTATTTAACTTAAATACAATCAACACTTCAGTACGAACTGAAGTCTTGCATAGCCTGAATCCAGTGTTGTGGTTGCTTTCTGTCATATTATCCCTTTACTTTTATCATCTTTCTTTTCAGAAAACTGCATGTTTAAGGTTATGTCCACACATTATACAAGTCACTATTAAGGAGGGGGCAGGTTTTAACCCCCTTAAGACCATTATGATATAGGTTTCCCTAAATTACAGCCCCCAAATGGTAGGGTTGTTTCTACCATTAGGCCGCGGACGACAAACTGTACCATCACCGAAGGAGATGGCGCAGTGATTAGCACACTGGACTCGCATTCGGGAGGAAGACGGTTCAGTCCCACGTCTGGCCATCCTGATTTAGGTTTTCAGTGATTTCCATAAATCGCTTCTGGCAAATTCCGGGATGGCTGACTTCCTTCCCTAATACACTGGGACCGATGACATCGATGTTTGGTCCATTCCTCTAAATCAACCAACCAACCTGTACTATCCCTGTCAAACTAAACCTTTAAGTAAGTACATGCCTATGTATATGAATTTTGTCATTTTTCGTCGTAAAACTACAACACTTTGTAAAAAGTTATCCATGGGTGCATAAAACAACATCAACATTATTAACCTCTATTCTATTGGCGAACTTTGACAACTGAGGGGACGGTAACAGCAATTCCCTTCTGCGACATTACAACTAATGTTAGAAACGCTTTCAGACTGGCAAATTTTAAACATGAGCACTTACTTCCTCTTTCTGCAGTTCATTGTAAGCGGAGCGTATCTGTTCCTCGGTATAGTGTCCCGATTCCTTCGTGGCCAACTGTAGAGACATCGTCTAAATTCAAGTGCTACAAACAGCAATAAGTACTTGCCAAACTAATAATGCACGTTCATTCATATTTCACACAAATAATACACACTTCTCAACCATCAACAACTAATCTACAATAACACAACACTAGCAACGCATCGGCTGCTGACTGCCAGCACGAGCACTTATAAACAAACCAAAGATTTTACCCCAAACATACGAGATGTCATTTTTCATTCCCCTTTGGGCAGGAACTTTGTGAACTAGCCAAAGCTATAGTTATAGAACGAGATGTAATTTTTATTTCACTTTGCGCATGTACTTAAAAAACGTCAAGTCACACCTGATGTAATAGAACGTCAAAACACACCATGCATTTCAAAAGGCTGCATTTTTACACAGGATGAAGCACTAACGTCAAGATTAGACAGGAAGTTAGTTTTGACGTTGTAATGGTACGATGGTGTAGTCTGCTAATATCACAAGTTAAACCTATTCTCACTAATACGCGAACACACTGAAGTTTTTGATGAAAACATGTTTCCAGCGTTGTTCGGCAACCTTGTTTCTTGTGTGTGGTCTACGCTGCTGCTATGTCTATAGTGCGTTTAAAATTACTTGACAGCACAATCATATATTATGTCTGTACTTGACAGTTCACCTCTGTTACTTTTCGCTTCAGAATTGCCACATCGACTGCTGGTTACCGCTCGGTTGTAAATGTCCGTTATTGCTGACAGACACGGCGGTACACTTCACAAGTACTGTTAATGTATAACGCAGAGCAACGTAGGAAGCGGCCGCCGCGAAGTATGGTTGAAATGCAACATGCTCTGTCGATCGCTGATTTTAAGTGACCAGTGAGTAAACTGTGGCCGTCGGATCACCAAACTGTGTACTGTGATTCGTCACTCCACACAAAGTTTTTCCACTGTTCAATCGTCCAATGTTTACGCTCCTTACACCAAGTGAGGCGCCGTTTGGCATTTACTAGCGTGATGTGTGGCTTATGAGTAGCTGCTCGACCAAGCAATCGAAGTTTTACCACATCCCGCCTAACTGTCATAGTACTTGCAGTGGATCCTGATGCAGTTTGGAATTCCTGTGTGATGTTCTTTATAGATGTCTGCCTATTCTACATTATGACCCTCTTCAACTGTCAGCAGTCTCTGTCAGTCAATAGACGAGGTCAGTCTGTATGTTTCTGTATTGTACGTATCCCTTCACGTTTCCACTTCACTATCACATCGGAAACATTGGACCTAGGGATGTTTAGGAGTGTGAAAATCTCGCGTACAGACGTATGCCACAACTGACACCCAATCACCTGACCCACGTCCGAAGTCCGCGAGTTCCATGGAGTGGCCCATTGTATTTCGTTAGCACTGTCGTGTGTGTGTGTGTGTGTGTGTGTGTGTGTGTGTGTGTGTGTGTGTTTTGTCTTTTCATATGTTGTGAAATACAAAATAGAAGCACCAGACCCAGGACTCATGAGGCAAGCACATCAAGAAAGATAGGGACAAGGAATTAAAAGTGAAATGACCAATTCCTGTTGCAGCTTGTAAATGGCGAACAGTTTGGGCATGATATGATAAACTGTGGAAGCATTCGCAGCAAAGGGCCAGAGTTTGAAGCGTTCATGAAAAGTAGTGAAGTTTACATAGTACTAGGTACAAAAAACTGATTGAAACCCGAAATTGATAGCAATGAGATTTTTGGGGGAAATTTAACTTAATAATGAAAGAATAGGCAAATCGGAAATGGAAGTGATATATTTGTTTGCTGTGGACAAGAAACTCAAATACATCAAGATAGAAATTGAAGTGAATCCTTCTATCGCCCACCC
Source organism: Schistocerca piceifrons (assembly GCF_021461385.2). Classification (NCBI taxonomy): domain Eukaryota; kingdom Metazoa; phylum Arthropoda; class Insecta; order Orthoptera; family Acrididae; genus Schistocerca; species Schistocerca piceifrons. The sequence goes on along the minus strand of NC_060139.1, from coordinate 628,447,611 downwards.
AACTCATTTCTTGATATACCCGAGAACTTTAGAGAAAACCTCTGTTCACTTGTACAAAAGTTCCCCAGTCACACTGTAATCATCGCCGGAGACTTAAATCATTCAACAATCAATTGGGAAAATAATAATCTTGTTAGTGGTGGGCGTGATAAGACCTACTGTGAAACTTTACTAAATGCCTTCTCTCAGAACTAACTAGCTCAGATAGTTAGGAACACTACTCATGATGCAAATCTATTGGACATAAGACAACAAATAAACCTAACGTCTTTGAGGATGTCCACATCGAAACTGGTATCATTGACCATGACAGAGTTGTGGCAACAATGGTTACCAAAGTACAAAGGACAACTAAACTTGAAACTTTCAGCACAGGTCAGGAGCATGTAGTGGAACTCTGGCTCAGATTTAAAAGAATAGTTGATAACACACTGGATAGATATGTACCCATTAGAACAGTTCATAATGGGAGAGACCTCCATGGTATTAAGTCACTGTAAAGACATTTCTAAATAGATAGAGATTACTGCATAATAGGTGAAACAAAGCGTAGGGCTATAGATAGAGAGACACTGAAGAAAACGTGTTTAGCTGTCAAGAGAGTGATACATGATGCCTTCAATGACTATTAGAGCTGAATATTATCCACTGACATTTCACAAAATCCAAAGAAGTTCTGGTCGCATGTAAAGGCTGTTACTGGTGCCAAAGTTAGTGTCCAGTCCCTAGCGAATGAGACAAGAACTGAAATAGATAGAAAAGCAAAAGCTGAAATGCTTAACTCAGTTTTCAAATGTTCCTTCACAGCGGGAAAATTAGAATGATTGCTCTGATTTAATCCTTGTGCCAATGAAACGATGAATGAAATAAGTATTACTGTCAGTGCTGTTGAGAAACAGCTGATATCGTTAAAACTGAACAAAGCTCCAGGCCCTGAGGCAATACCTGTCAGACTCTATACTGAGTTTGCGGCTGAGTTAGCCCCTTTTATGACTATAATCTATTGGAGATCCCTTGAACAGAAAACGTTGTACAGTTCTTAGAAATAGGCACTGCTCACATCCGTCTAAAAGAAGGGTTTTAGAAGTGAACCACAAAACTGCCATTTAATATCATCAACATCAGTTTGCTGCAGAAACTTAGAATATATTCTGAGCTCAAATGTAATGAGGTACTTGACCTCCACAATGCCACCCAGCATGGATTTCGAAAGCTTCTGTCATGTGAAGAGCAATTATCACTTTTCTCACATGATACATTGAAAGCTTTGGATAAAGGCAACCAGGTAAATGCAGTGTTTCTTGATTTGCAAGGGCATTTGACTCAGTGCTGCACCTATCCTTATTGTTAAAAGTATGATCATACAGGATATCAAGTGAAATTTCTGACTGGATTGAGGTCACATCATGTTATCTTGGATGGAAAGTTGTTGTGCCTCATGGAAGTGTGTTGAGTCCCTTGCTGTCCATGTTGCATATTAATGAACTTGGGGACAATATTAATAGTAAAATCAGACTTTTTGCAGATGATGCAGTTATCTGTAATGAAGTACTATCTGAGAGATACCTGAATAAATATTTAGTCAGACCTTGATAAGATTTCAGTGTGGTGCAGAGATTGGCAACTTGCTCTAAATGTTCAGCAATGTAAAATTTTGCACTTCACAAAACGACAAAAGTAGCATCCTATGACTATTGATATTAGAGTCACTGTTGGAATCGCCCAACTCTTACAAATACCTAGGTGTTACACTTTGCAGGGATATGAAACAGAATGATCACATGGGCTCAGTCATGGGTAAAGCCAAGACTTCGGTTTATTGGTAGAAAACTGGTGAAGTGGAATCAGTCTACAAAAGAAATTACTTACCAATCACTTATATGATCAATTCTAGAATATTGTTCAAGTGTGTGGACCTGTACCAGATAGTACTAACAGGAGGTTTAGTCCATGGGAGAGTGTCACAGAGATACAGAACGAATTGAACTGGCAGACTCTTGAAGACAGACTTAAACTATTCCAAGAAAGTCTATTAACCAAGTTTCAAGAACAGGCTTTAAATCATTACTCTATGGATATACTACAATTCTCTACGTATCACTCACATAGGGATCATGAGGGTAAGATAAGAATAATTACTGCATGCAAAGAGGCATTCAAACAATTATTCTTCCCAAGCTCCATACATGAATGTAACAGTGAGAAATTCTAATAACTGGTACAGTGGGACATACCCTCTGCCATGCACCTCATGGTGGTTTGCAGAGAATCGAGGTAGATGTAGATATTGAACACTCTGGTTGGAAGAAGCCAGCTCCAATATGAGAAGTGTCAACTGTTAAGTAATTTTAATTTGGATACTGTGACAAGTTTATATTTATATGTGGCTTTGTTCTGTTACCCCTCACAGTATCAAAGACTAGAGGAGAAGGGACTTTATGCTCATCTTTTGAAAGAATTGTACTCTAGTCAGATACTTTGTATCTAAATTTTCAAAATGATATTTGTTGGTTTTCATAAAGCCTTCTACCAGATTTTATGCATATTTTAAAACTTTCAGTTAAATGTAACCCAAAAATTTAAGCCTTAACAGTAGATGTGATTTTCACAATGAATATAATTATTTTCAGTATTTTCAGGTACTGCACCCTACCTGCACCTCAATATCTCAATTAAACTATGCCATTAATTTAAGTCAACAGCAAATTAACAAATTTTGGTTTTTTAATTTTTATAGGGAGGTAATACACATTATTCAAAGTACGTTGGTATCACTAGGATTAATGCTAAAAATTTAAGCAAGTGAAGAGAAAGGTGTAGTTGTCTTTGACAGACAAGAACATTCGATTGAAACAGTGGTATGAGTTGAATGTGGAAGAGGTGCAAGTGTTGCATAACTTCTAATGTCATTTTCCAATTCTGAAATTGTGATTAGTTTGCTACGACTATTGTACCAAATAAAGACAAATACCAGGAAAGGAATTACAGTGAACCAAACACTTCATTACTTTTCATTCATTCAACAGCCTAGCATATTTATTTTACATTTTGAAGCAATCCATATGTTAAATAATACTTGAAGTTTTTGGAGCACTTGCTGAAAACAAGAAGAGTTTTGTAAACGTAATGGTGACTGAATTTAAAAAAAAATCTTAAAATACATACAGATACTTTATTAAATGTTGTTAACTTTAGAACATACATCACCAGACACAAAACCCTTTATTTCTTCACGGTTACTTAATGTGAATGTCACATGGTAATTGGTAATATTCAAGTCCTCTGCTGCATTCACAATCACTGAAGTACTTTTTTCCTGTAGTTCTGCTCCAAAAACCACTTCATTCATTCTGTTCACCGTTATTGCCACATACATGGCATAGGAACCACACTCTTCTGTCTCTTTGACTTCGTGTTTCTTCAGTATTTCATTAATAAATCACAAGCTGTCTGAAAACTGTCTGGTCTTCTGCCTAGCTTCCATTGTTTGGGCAGTGGGGGAGGGGGGGGGGGGGCGGGAGCGAGGAGGAGGAGAAGATGGCACACTGACGCACATGGACCTTCAATTTCTACTACTTCCTTTCCTTTAATGACAAAATCTTCCGAAACCTGGAATCAATATATATCTTTTAGATAACATCTTCTGGCAAACCCATTGGTATGTAACCGAATCATGTTAGTTTATAAACTCCTTCAGGGGTACTGCTCGACCTCTTACTTTCCTAAACCTTCGTTTTTAGCCTTCAGTAGTGCACAAAGTGGTAGAGAAAACTTGTTTTGAAAGCCAGAAAATTTGTGTTTTGTAAGATACACAATGCTGAATTTCGTTTCGAAACAGTGCCTGGCATGTGCTCGAGTTGTAAGTGCATGCACACATCTCGAAAATAGATTGAAGTTCAGAGGATGGTTTCTTACATACATATATTCTCTAATTATGGTCAGTTTTATACACAGTGATGTATTTGCTTGCTTGTGCAATAAAGCTTCTTCCATCCAAGTTCTCCTAGCTCTGTACCTTAAAGCACATGATATTCTGAGAATTTTTTGATCATGGAGAATCTTGATAAAAGGCTTACTTTGTAATATATCCAAAGTGTCAGGAACATAATATCACATTTCTTGTTATGAATAAAAATGAGTTGCTTTATGGATGATCTGGTGAATTACGTCTTTTGTGAAGAGTCTTATAAAGTAACTAATTCAGATTTTGACTGTTCCAACAGCATTACTCCAATAAGGTTTTCACTGCTTTCTGGAAATTTAGAATTAAGTATGTTTTCAAATTACTAAGTATGGATTAAAACTAAAAGGTTCTGTGATTTCCTCTAAGCAGATAGTTACTTGTTTCAAGTTATAACTTCAAATTATAATAGGAAACCTTTGTATGCAAAGTAAAAAGTGCAAATTACTCTATTAAACAATCTTGGTATCCTTTTGTACAAGGATATTACTTTTGCAATGTTTGCATCTATATAATGGGCAGATGATAAACTAATCAAGGAGAAAACCAGGTAGCTATTAATTTCGTAAACTTACTATGTGCACTAAAGTGACTGTCTATGTTATTCCACACAGACCCAACATTCCCGACTGAAACAACAAAATTTCTTTACTGTATAGTTAGTTCGCCGATGACATTGTAATTCTGTCAGAGAGAGCAAAGGACTTGGAAGAGCAGTTGAATGGAATGGACAGTGTCTTGAAAGGAAGGTGTAAGATGAACATCAACAAAAGCAAAACGAGGATAATGGAATGTAGTCGAATTAAGTCAGGTAATGCTGAGGGAATTAGATTAGGAAATGAGACACTTAAAGTAGTAAAGGAGTTTTGCTATTTGGGGAGCAAAATAACTGATGATGGTCGAAGTAGAGAGGATATAAAATATAGACTGGCAAGCAAGGAAAACGTTTCTGAAGAAGAGAAATTTGTTAACATCGAGTATAGATTTAAGTGTCAGATAAAAGTCGTTTCTGAAAGTATTTGTGTGGAGTGTAGCCATGTATGGAAGTGAAACATGGACAATAAATAGTTTGGACAAGAAGAGAATAGAAACTTTCAAAATGTGGTGCTACAGAAGAATGCTGAAGATTAGATGGGTAGATCACATAACTAATGAGGAGGTATTGAATAAAATTAGGGAGAAGAGGAGTTTGTGGCATAACTTGACTAGAAGAAGGGATCGGTTGGTAGGACATGTTCTGAGGCATCAGGGGATCACCAATTTAGTACTGGAGGGCAGCGTGGAGGGTAAAAATCGTAGAGGGAGACCAAGAGATGAATACACTAAGCAGATTCAAAAGGATTTAGGCTGCAGTAGGTACTGGGAGATGAAGAAGCTTTCACAGGGTAGAGTAGCATGCAGAGCTGCATCAAACCAGTCTCAGTACTGAAGACCACAACAACAACAACATAGTTACTCAGTGAGAGCTGTATCACGATGTAACCACACTTCTATAGTGGTCACCATCGTCGTCCTCAAATGAAGTGACTACACAAAACATGGACTTCATTTATTGTTTAAAGAAAAAGAAAAATATTGCAATAATTCACAATATGCATTATTGGTATGCTCCAGTAAACCATGGTTAATAAAAATCCAGCCACAACCAACTACAGTAGAAGAACATCTGATGAATCAATAACAAAAACACAACCAGAAGTAAACAGAGAATCATCAGCAGGTATATTGCTACTAAGGACAGTATAGGAAGTAGCAACAGAATCAACTAAATCAAACAGGACAGTTTCTTTGCTGACCTCCACCAGAGTAGTAAAGATTCTGCACTGAAACCTGATCTCAAAGAGGCACCATCAAGAGGAGCAACAGATGCAGTACTGCAAAAGAAACCAGAAAGGACAGCAAAATTAGAGTTTTCTGCAATTACTGCAGCAACGCCTTCAGCAGAAACGGCTCCAAAAGCTCCACCATGAGCAAAGTACCAGCAATAGCAGCAATTATTACAGCAACACCTTAAGCAGCAATGACTCCAACAGCTCCATCACCAGCAGGGACACCAGCAACAGTAGCGACACCAAGAACATCAGGCACAATAAGCGCTAACCTAAGGCCAAAGCGGATTGCAACAAGGAAGGTGGAATTTTTTCTACCATCCCCTCTAAGAATAGATCAGACTTAATAACTGCAGTTAAGGTGCAAAAGAACAGTAATGCTACAAAAAATCCTGACATTCAGTTGTAACTAATGAAAAGGTAAGAGAATTTTCTCAAGGAAATGCATTGATTAGTGTGAAACATTGCTCTGTCACAAAAATCTATTTTCATAACATACAGTGATTAAAGAATAAACTAAATGAGTTAAAACTTTTAATGAGTATTTATAGTGAACTGTCAGATACCCAAATACTCTCTGTTACTGAACACTTCATGAAGTATCTTGGAAGAGAATCAGTTGTGTTATCACAATTCAAACTAGTGCATCACTTTACAAGGGAATTCTCCAAAGATGAAGGAAGTTGCATACTTGTAAAGGACAGCGTTGCAGCTGCTTCAATGGACATATCCAACTCTCACTTTACAGATAAATACATAGAATTGTTTGATATCGGAATAAAAGATATTGGTATTTATGTAATATCAGTTTATAGATTTCCCTTGTGCAGATTGTGTTCCTTTTGTAGAAATGTCGCACCAGTATTAGAAAAAGTGATAAAAAGAAAATAACCAAGGGTCGTAATTTGTGGTGTTTTTAACATCATTTTTCTTACAGAAGGCGATGATCAGTCTAATTTTAAAAATGTTATAAACTATTGTAACTTTGATATCAAGGGTACATACCCAACTAGGGTAACTAACCAAAGTGTAAGTGCTACTGACCTAATAATTAGCAACATGGATTGCTCTTTTAGGTAGATCTGGAAGTTTCTGACCATAAGGCTGCATGCACACTGTGCTTTGGGCTGAGCTGGGATAGGATGGGATGCACAGGCATGGTCCATGCCTAGGCAGCGCAAGCCGCCATCTGGGGTGTTCACATTGTACACTGGGCCAGGCTAGTAAAATGTGTAAAAATTCCCTTCTCTGACTTTCACATTGTGGACACTCTGGGCAGCGTATAAGGCTATGCCACATCGTTCTAAGGAGACATTTTTTTCTGAAAAACCTTACTTTCTTTGTGAAAAAGTTACTTTTGGTTCTGTAAAGATTCTAAATCGTTTTTGAAAAAAATATGCTGTTAAAAATCTGATTTTTGTATACATGGTAGTGTAGTGTCTAAAGTTATCAGTGAAATATTTACCTTTTCATAATTGGTAACAGTTGTGAAATTAAGCTGTTTCTCAACCAAGTGCACCTGTAGTGAAACTGCTTGATAGTGTATAGCTTACTGTTAGGTACTTTATCGACAATTCATTACTGTGAGTGAAGTATAGCTAAAAAAGTGCAAAAACGTTTTTTGAGTTGTAGTGACACTGATGCCCATCTCCATTCACAAGTAAATGCTAGGTATTGAGTGGTGTTAATGCCATGATCGCAAGCCTATGGAGTTTGAATGGTTTAATGTAATACCCAATACTGCAGGACAGAAAAAAAACAAATAGTAGCCAGTCCCTCGTGTTGTTTTAACGATCCATGTCAAGAAAAATGCAGGTAGACACGAATTTTTACCTCGACGTTGTCCAATTATTCTGGACAGTCATCTGCCATGGTTTTAAATGGGTCATAATTTATAACAGTAGAACAATTATTTGTAGTCCACATCCTACGATTAACAGAAAGTACATTTGGTATTTGGAAGTATAAGAGAAGAATAAATTAATCTTATCTGAGACTGCTGTGGTTGGATTGTAATAAAAGCTTGCAACATTCTACTTAATTTCTTTCTAGTCGGATATTAAAAAAATAGCATATGACACAAAATATAGTTACTTTTGTAGATGTTTCTATGTCTAAGTTTTACTAATATGCAAGACGTTCACGTCTGGCATTTCCCCTTTTGTACTGTGGGTAAATATAGTACCACAGGGTGTAAATAATTACATAGTTTACATTGAACCTATGCTCACTGTAAAAGAATAGTACTTGATTTGTGAAAGAAACTTTCGACTTTTTCTGTAATAAGTCATCGAAAGAACTACGTGGCCACAAATGAAAATTAGTGCTGCGCATGTATGTCTGAAAGAACAGGCACCATATCTATATGCTATATAAACCTATGGCATAACGGTCTTTCACAAAATGTCTGACTTCTAGCAGGAAAACAGTTGGACTGTGAGCGAAGAAGAATAAAGATCCGGGGACACTATACTGCAGTGTGAGGCGTGTGGAGGTATGGGTCGACCAGGTGACATGTCTCAATAGCCAAAGTCGTGAAAGCGGCCGCTCACCTAAAATACAGGTTTTAATCCCAGTCAGGCAGAAATTTTCATATGTCGCCACTGGTTTTCTCAACGCACCATTGCAGCAAAAGTCGAAAATTTCTTTCGTGAAATATTAACATACGGCTGCAGATCGATACAATGGTGTCTATTCTTTAGGACATGCTTGTCCGAAAGAACGCACACCGTACCTATAAAACTGTGCATAGCTCTTATGAATGGGATATATTTTCGGAAATTAATGTAATGAAACTAAGGCTAGATGGAACTGCGTTACAGTGGACGTTTTGCTGGATTACTTGAGGACAAATGTGCTTCAATTTCGATTTTTTTATCTTTATTCTGCGTAGCCCCAAACACTGCAGGACAAGTAAATAGTACTACCGATTGATGTGTTGGATCCTCATGCAGTTCACGCCAGTGTAAAGGATGAGATGTGAGTGTCACTGTCTGTTTCCGGTTCCTTGAAGCAACACGTGATCAGCCAGAAGCTTTTCACCACTATCCAACAAGAGCAATCTTACATACATAACAATGATTTCATTGTTCTGTTTGTTTTGTTTGCACATTATAGCGACCACACATTATAGTGACCCCCATGAATATTGACTGATGCTTGGAGAGCTTTTCTTTACATGAAGAACCAAAAAACTTCTTGAGAAACTGTTATTTATATTGAAGATCGAGAAATAATACATTTCGATAAAAGATTTCAAAGAGAGTATTTGTAGTGCCTCGAGAATTTCGATGCAAAGTCTAGAGACCCATCGATTTCCACCGCCTCGAGCTCCCGATATTTTACGTACGAACGTGAGAAACGGGAGAGTGTCTACGTCGCGCTGGTTTTCTGTGTGCCCAGGATGGACGTGTGTCAAGAGAATACGGCAATAGTAACGGTCGATCGGCGCGGGAAAGTGGTTGCCTCGCTCGTCACCGAAGTTACATGACCAGCACTAGGAACAAGCGCGCCTTACTCCGTGACGGTGATACGTCAGTCATTATTGTGAAGAGTTGAATTGTGTAAAAGAAAAGAAAAGACACTTACCTTTACTTACTTACTTACTTTCTCTCTAGAGTCGCCGTTTTGGATTCGGAGAAGTCAAGAAACATGTTTACGATTTTGTGAGAAAAGGAATGATACTAAACCAACTCTCTCATAAATGTTATTGAATGGGGCTCTCGAAGTTATATATTTAAGTGAACACAAAGAAACTTACTGTATTTCGAGTCTGCTTCATCGCTAATCGACGAGTACGTTGAGAGTAAAGTTTATGTATGTGATCATCAGATTACGGAAAATAAGAAGATATTATTTTTTGCCACACATCTGACCAACCGCCAGAATGTGGCGACCGACGTGATCAGGACTCGAAAAGGAGGAATTTTACGACAGAAATCGAGAAAAAAAGATATCGAGTTGCCATAGCAACTGAGAGGTTATTGTACATAATATTGTATTTTAGGTTAGATGATTACGAGGTCAAAGAAAAGTAGAGAGAGGGATAATATTCAGAAAGTTGGGGAAACTTCAGAGCCAACCATGGCAATGACTGTAACAAAGGAAATGCCAGACTGGACTGAGTTAGCAAATTTAGTTAAAGCACTAAGCCTTAAATTAGATAACCAGAGACAGGAACTGGATGCTAGATTAGATGACCAGAAGGCTGATACAACCACTCTAAGTGAAAAGTTAGAAGCACAGTGTGTAGCTTCAACTGCTCAAATTGCCTCTTTGAGAAATGAAATAAATACAACTTTAAGTGAAAAACTGGAAGCACAGGGTGAAGCTTTAAATTTTAAGTTTGTCGTATTAAATGATAAAGTGGAAAATTTATGATTAAATTTAAAGAACGAATTAAGCACTTCTTTAACTGTCCAAATGAATAAAATGTTTACAGATTTTAGCCATAAGCAGGATGATCAGTTTTAGAAGTTGACCCAGAAATTAGAATTAGATATTGAAGATAAATGTAACAATAAAGAACCTGATCTTAATGAAAAATTAGGATCTTGTGAAAATATATGCAATGTTAAATGTAATGCCGTAAGACAGGAAATGAATATCTTGAAAGAGAGCACAGATCGAATTAAGAAAGTAATGTTGATTATTCAATCGAAAATTCCAGGTGTTAGCACACAGTCGATTATTCAATTGCAAATGGCAGAGGTTAATACATGAGTTGTTAGTACACGCATTGTCAGTCTGCATGTAAATAATGATGGATGAACTGTCAGGGAAAAAATAGTCAACATTGGCATAATAAATGTAAGTAGTCTGGCAGAACCTTTTGAGCTAACTATAGATCGAAAAATTTCCAAGAGTATAATATCCAGAAACGTTGCAACTGTTGCTTGTTCCAAACCTAATGATACTGACAAGGTTATGGATGAAGAATTCAAACTTGTCCATGACAAAGTAGAAAATAGAATAACTTTATCTAATGTTATGTTACCTAGTAAAGTGGTTATTGTTTTGTTGTGGGGAGACTTTCACACAAAATTTATCAAGAGGTACTGGTATGCACTTGCTCAAGTGGGGTTAATATCAGATCCATAGGATCTGGGCGGAGTCACATCTGTTCCCCAGGGATGTTAAGATTAAGTGTTAATGGGAGGAGTGACGACTGTCGGTTCCTGAGTTGTTTTTGGTGATACTTCCACATTAGTTTTCCTACATCCAATTCCCTTCAAATCTTCAACTATTCTGTAATCTATTCAGAATCTCTTAAACTATCCTATTATGTTCGTATTTAAGTGACCGAATAAGACTACAAGATAGTGACTAATGTAAGAGAATCATGAATGAACAGGATCTCTAAACATGGAATGAAATGAAGAGAAAACAGTACTAGTATAAAGGTAATATCATAGTACTATTAAACCAAAGTAATATCTAGACGTGAAAAACTGAACGAAGTACTTTATTTGTGTATGGAAATTAGTATAAACTGAATGACTAAACAATTACGTTATCGTAGTGTATAATTTTCTATTTCTACAGAATAATTTTATACCTTTTGTGAGATATAAGATAAATGGGAGGGTTTGTATCACTTTTGGAAAGGGTGTGTAGTGTAGGCACAAACATGACTAACACTACGCACACATCACACCTTTCAGACGACCTTCACGGTCAAGTGTAACTGTTTCTTCATCATTTGCCGTTCCATAGGAGTTGCCAAGATCTTTTCTCGGGTACTTCAAAGGTGAAGATGAGAATGTCCATTCTGTAGGAGGCATTTAACATCATACCTCTTCCGGCTTCTCACTCAAGTACCAGCGAAGTAGGAATTCTGGAGAAGGGGGGTGGGAAGGGTTTCCTGTCTTTGGGGCTATCTTCTTTTTCTCCTTCGATCTTAGCAACCATCTCTATTTTATCCTTTCTTACTTCTCATCTGAGTACTGGTCTATCTTTCCCTCTTTCCATATGCATATACTTCTATCGCTGAAGTCCTTCTCATTCTCCATGGTTTCCTATAACCTTCAATTTATTTCAAATAAGTGGGCTGAAGAATCAGGCTGCATGGGCTCCCATCGACATACACACAAAGAAACACAAAGACACAAACAGGAAAAGTACAGTTTGAGAGCTTGTAAGAACCATCAAGTGTTGTAGGGGGGAAGTACGTGCACATGGGAAAGTATGAGTACGTGGTATTATAGGTGATGGTTCTACATTGACTAATTCTAAAGATGTACATTTATATAAAGGACTTGACAACTTGTTGAATAGTGGGGCTCTCTGATAACCTAAGTAAAGATGGTATACCTTTTGGTAGCGTAAGTACACATAAGAAGAAACGAATGGTATATAGAGGTATGGTAGAGAGGTTGAAAAGTAAAAGAGGAGTCTAGGATATGAATTGAAGTAGTAATGAGCAATATTGGAGATTGAAGTAGATATTTACCAGAAAATATTTAGTGATAGTATATATGAAGATGTATACTATGGCGATGAACCATGGGGCCTACTCACAAAGGATAAACTGGGGGGGGGGGGGGGGGGCGCACCCAGCTTTTAGTGAATGAAAAAGAAAGGGCAGATTGGCAGACCAAAGAGAGGCTGACATATATTGTGCGGGCAGGGGCAGCAAGAAGGGGATTGACCTTTACCATAGAATATAGGAAGAATAAAGGGGCGTACCTATGAGGTACGACATTACCTCTGAATGAGGTAGTTTTCCCAGACAAATACCGAGACTGTGATCGTAGGAATGTGTATTATCAGACCAGCACTCAGTTTACACATAGCCCAAGATGCAACTTCGTGATAAAATCGCTGAATTTTGAATGTGATTCAGTTAAGGAACGTGGTATGTAAGCGGTATTTGAGACTCTCTCACACTTCCCCAGCTAGATATTTCTATTAGTATTTGTAACGTATTCTGTCTTGATACCAAGTCAGAGGTTCTGCGATATGTACACTGAGTTATAGGCGATGACTGATTGAGAAGAATCACAGACAGTAGTAGTAGATGATGTGCTGATTGAGGTCATAAGAAAATGTACACTAGCTTTTCAGATCTCTAGTGTTACGGTATCTGCTAGAAATGATGTCCATGATTTGGAATCAGGTCATGCCATTGAAGCACATACCTGCATTGGATCCTATTGACAAGTCCTTTAATGTTTACAACCACTACTCAATCATGTTTCTTTCACTCTCATATCTCAATATGAGTCACCTTTCTCGAACTTGTCTGCTACAGTAAAGTTCCAACCTGGTTTTAGTTAGTCTCTGATGACCCACAAGTTTACCCTTAAAGATCGCATGTAGACAGTGTTTTAAATCACATACAGAACACGTTTCTGTATACGAGTCGAACGCATGTCATGCGACTGGTGCATCCTGACAGAACAGTGGAAAAGTTGACCTGCAGCAACTTCCCCCTCCCTAGAATGCATCATCAGTCTACCATTAAATCGTACCTTGTTACTGCTCGATCTCAATCGATCACCCCGTCCACTCTCTGTTATCCTTTAACGCAGATGCAAGTAAGTTTAGAGGCAGATGGTTCTCTGTCTTCTTGAAAAGCGTCAAATACGGTAGTCAACTCGCGTGTATGACTCGTAGTAAAGCACTGTACTCGTGTGTCCAGTCACGTCCTCATTTGGAGAGTGTTTGCTCTGTTTTCTGTATGTCTGTGTATGCGTCATCATACCAACATGTTGGGTTGATAGATGCGAAAGGGCGCGTATCTGCTTCGGGCTGTAGTATCTGTATCTGCTTTGGAGGCGCACCAAATGCGTGCATTTCCACCGAATGGTCAAAACCTGGTCCTGTGGCATTAACTCAGGTCGTTCTGTTTCAACATGGGTTGCAGAATGTGAGGGATATGGCTTTATCCTACATCTGCTCAGTTCTGTCTTCAATTGGAACGATTACATGCTCAAAGCTGTAGAAATGGGAATAGTTGCAAGATGTGCTGGGGCTGACTACAACTAGGTAGGAATTTTACTGTAGCAGGCAGGTTCGAGAAGGTGACTCGTTTCGAGATATGAGAGTGTCAGAAATGTGATTGAATAGTGGTTGTAATCATTAAAGGACTTGTCGATAGGATCCAATGCACGTATGTGCTTGAATGGAAAGACCTTATTCCAAATCATGGACATCATTTCTAGCAGATAGCGTAACACTGGAGATCTGAAAAGCTAGTGTACATTTTCTTACGACCTCAATCTAGGGATGTAGATGAATTAAACGTGTTGTCCTCTAGACCACCGAATAGCGAACTAATACTTAATATGTGTTGGACGGCTTTCAAATCAAGTGGAAATTTGGGAAGATTGGATATGGAGGTGCGTTTGCGCTGGACCGTTATTCCCCCCATGTAAATTGTTTGTTTGACTGCTTCAGCACATTTCGCGCCTTCATTTAGTTGAGAGACGATTGATTGTGGTATGTGCATCTAGCATGTGGAAGACACGTTTGCCATTTCTCTAGACCTTAGTTTACCTTGTAAATGATAGGGATGATTTGGAATCTGTTACATCACTGATATAGGTATTCGAGAGTGGAAATACCAGTTTCCTCTATTTGTTTCGAGTTCTCACATAAAGGTCCACGCAGATGGGATAAACGCTAAGGTTTTGGGTCTGTAGAGGAATAATTTCCAGTCTATATCTTCGGAATTATGTTGCCCAAGCTATGAATTGACTACTACTGTGTGCTTGATATCTAGAAGTACCGCGAAAATGGTATAATGTTATGGCAAGCCACGCGAAAGACATGTGTTTGTGAAATCCTAGAGTCTGGAGATGGGTATAGAAAAGCAAGCAAGCAAGCAGGTCCGGAACAGAAACAGTAATGCATTTGTACCAAGGGGATGCGAGCCAGAATTTGTAGGAAAAAGGTGCTGAGGGTGCTCCGGCCACCTGTCGGGCATGGGTGCCCTCCCAAACTGCCAGTAAATATCTAGTGCTGCGAGTATATGTACTGTGCTATCTGTCTTCGCGGTATACATACAAATGATGTAAAAGGGCTGACTTTGTATGTCACAGGATAGGATTTGTATGTTTGCTACATCGACATGGTACACAGTGATATATTGCTGGGTCGGAGATCAGTTTCACGTTCTAATAATCAAGCTCCCATAGTAGGTGGGAGAGTGTAACTGAGTTAGATTCTTTCTGTATTTGACAATATGTATGGCAGTTTGTATGATTCAATTGCCGGTGCAATATGGCGATCTGTGTAAAATACCTGCTGAAAGTCTGGTCTGCAGAAAGAAAAAAAAAAAAAAACAGGTGGAGTGTGCTTCTACACCTGCAGTATCAGTAATTCAGAGGATAAATTCGATAAGAGCCACTCATAATGCCGATTCATTCACATCCTTTGTGCTGGAATACAGGAGTCTCTACATAGCAGTGAGAACGTTAGTGTGTGTTGAAAGCAGGAAGGGTAAGACCTGATGGACAGGGTGACACGTTAGGAACGCGAGGAAGACTTCTTTCGACGTTATTCTGCGCTATTTTCGTAAACAGGTCCTGTTGAGGTAAGAATTTCCATGCATACAAGCCGAGACATCAAGAAAGTGAGCGTTAACTATTTCTGGGGCGCTATACAATTTCCGATGGGTTGACTTGGTTCTTATTTTTTACATAGTCATGTGACATCAGCATCAGATTGAGAACCTTGTTCAATGCGCTTGCGATGGCTTGTAGCCATGCACGAGTACTTCGTGGCATTGCACCAGTCATGCTGCCCAGTTAAGCAAAGTTAGACGCATCTCTCATGTCGCGCTAGGAACAATGCGCCCTGTGCTATTCGGTCACGTCAGTAGCCCCTGGTATCGCATCAGCAATGGTGAAACACACATGATGCCTAGAGGTGTCTCGCATATGGGACCGGCGTGAGCAGGGAGTTCTGTGACGTTAGTATAACACTTGGAGAATTCTAACTGTATACTCGAAAATAGAAAGAACTTTCAACTGGTCGCTGTAGGCAGCAACAGTGTGAGAGCAAATGGTCGCACTGACTTGCGCTTTGGGTGGTGCCTCAAGGTGGTGTTGGCGCGTTCTGCAAATACGACTTCGCTCCTGCCCGGTCATGTCAGCAATGGTGCCTATGTGAACACGTATTTCGATAGTAATTTCTCAGGTACCAAGTATGAAAGTTATGTCACCACCTCATGCTTGCGGGACCTGAACGGGCACTTGTGCATGGTTTGACAGCTGATGGTCACGTTACTTCACGGGGCTGCAGGTAGCCTCCTGTACGGTCTACCTGACAGGGGGTGGCGGACAGTGCTTCTGCATGTTGATTGTGTGTCTGTTGCATTATTTTGCGAGCAGGTCTGTAGGCTATGCAATGTGCTATTTGGACAGTTTAAGAGCTGATTTCGTGTCTGCTCATCTGTCTGCTGTATTATTTAGGAGGAGATTCTATGTCTGTACTGAAATTATTTTGGTAACTTAGGAATTGTTTGCATGTGTGTAGAGTGTTATTTAGGAGTAGTTTACAGGTCTGTGGGCTGTGTGGCGAGAGCCCAAGTATGTCAGAATGTGTGTTCTGTAACAGTGTGATAAACATACTCCATCCCTAAATAAATTGTTCCAAAATTAATAAAGTACACTCTATCGTTAGTCTCTCCAGCAGTCCAACACTGGCTAAGTCATTTTCAGACCATTTTCCCCCTCCAGACCACCATCTTGGATTACATCACAGGAGGGATGACAGCACACTCTGGTGGCAGTACTGTATACTAAGTCAGTTGGACTCTAGATCTTGTGGTGGAGATACTGCCTGCAAAATAAAGACTTATGTCCGGCACAGGCAGAGTCCTTTTCTTGCCATTTCCCCCACCAAACCATCAGCTAGTATTACGTCACGGAACGGATGACAGCAGTCATCTTGGATAAAGGTACTTGCATCATCTACTGACGTCATGGGGGCCACCTTGGATTACATCTCGGATGTGAGCGCCCTCTGGCTGTGGTACTGTGTAATAGGTCAGTTGGAATCCAGACCCCATGGCGACCACACTGGATGGTGGTAATGTCTCTAATTGTTTAAATAAAATAGTGCATGCAAAAAAATCATGATTTATGTCAAACAAAGATCGAGTCCTCTCCCCACCAATCCCTAGAAAGAGGTGGCAGTCTGATGACTTAGGTTTGTGAAGGTGACCTTTCTTTCCCGCCATTTTCTGAGGTTGGTGGAGATACACCAATTAACCTATCTTCCTGCCAAAATTCAAACTTGGCGCCAATTCCTAGGTTTAGGTGGCAGTTGGATGATTTAGGTTAGTCAGGGTAGCCCAACTGCCCTTTTTTCCCACCATTTTCTTAGGTTAGTAGAGAAAGCTCAAGTGACCTTTCTTTACCGCCAAAATTCAAACTTGGCGCCTGTTCCTAGGAGGAGGTGTCGGTCAGATGACTTAGATTAGTGGGGGTAAACCAATTGAAGTATTTTCCCACCATTTTCTTAGGTTAGTAGAGGTAACTGTGGTGTGATGCATTATCCTGTTGGAATTTGAACATCCCACCATTTTTCTGGGGGGGGGGGAGGGGGTTAGGTTAGTGGAGGTAGCCCAATTGACCTATCTTCCCTCCAAAATTCAAACTTCCCACTAAAATCCACCATCCTGGATGACATCACAGCTGCCATCTTGGATGACGTCATCTCCGCCATCTTGGATAACGATACTTTGGCGTAGGACCCGCCTTGCCACAAATATTCGTATGCTGCCAGCACACCAGACTAGGTGTCGCACACAGCATACCCACAATGTAGGTACCACATTACACTGGGAATACTGTGCCTTCTTGTCACTCGCCCTGGAACTACCCAAACGTGAAGCACTGTTCAGAATAGGCTCCACAGCTCTCACCGACACTTCAGGGCGCCAATCACATCCTTGGCCAACCATTCCTGCTGCCCATCAGGCCGGTAGACTGTACATCTGTGACAGGATCAGCATGCTCTGATTTCTTGTAGACATGGATGCTAACTCTAGTGTCATTTCCTAGTCGAGCGCTCCTGCTGCATTCTTGTCATCTGTCTGCTATACCCCTCTGGGCAACCAACAACTCCACAATTTGTATCCATGGCTCAGCCAAACTTCCACTGCAGTTCTTATCCACCTTACACTGCACCTGGACATTCTGTACCACGGATTTCTACCTCCCCATTATCAGCATGGATTTCTTACACAAATTCAGGTTCTCGCTGGGTCTCAAAGCAGCAGCCCTCCTACACCATGCTACCGGCAACCCAATACCAGGGGTCTTCGCTACATCCGACTGCCTCTCATCACACACTGTGGCAGCCTGTCTGCTGCTACAACCAAATGTACCCATGTCACTACAGAGCTCACAGCCACCCTGGCCCGCTCAACAACTCAGTGCCACAAGACCACCAACCTTTGTGCAGAGAACATGCACCTACATCAGTTGAACGCCATTGAGTCAGCTGACCTGACACGTCCATTCAAGGCAACAGAGGATGCAGTGCACCTTGGGGACACGACCACACCAATGCCGCCATGGCACAGATGCCATAGACACCGTCATAGTGACGCCTACTCCCACAGGTCAGTGACATTCCAGCCTCTAGTGCCGCAAGTGTCCCTACACCTGCCCACACTGTTGTTGCTCAGGGAAGTCCATTGGTGGTAGGCGCGATTACTAACAGTACTTGTCACTGACTGAACATCATTGATGTCCCTCCCCCCCCCCCCCCCCCCGAGTATGCCACAACGCTCGTCACCTTGACGCCACAAAATTCTAGGACGCAAAAACTCCAGTACAAGAGCTGCTAGCCTCTGGCATTGTTCCCCTGTCCAACAGTAATTGGTCCTTACTGATCCACTTAGTTCCTAAGAAGGGTGTATCATTTCGTTCTTGTGGTGATTACCGACAACTGAATGCCCACACAATCTTAGATAACTATCCCATACCGGACATACAGGATTTCGTCCAACAGCTCCACAGTGCATGGGTTTTCAGTTTGATAGATTCTCGAAAAGTGTACCACCAGATCCCAGTACATAAGGACGACGTCCCTAATACTGCAGTAATCACCCCTCTTGGACTCTGTGACTACTGCTGCATGTCATATGACCTAAAAACCGCCACACAGACCTGGCAATGTTTTACCAATTCCATGCTATTATCGCTACCATACTGTTATGCATACCTAACGATATTCTTACTTCGTCAGCTACTTCTGAAGATTACGAAGATCATCTGTCTAGAGTCATTAATATACTCGCTGAGAATGGGGTTGCGATCAATGAAGACAAATTGCAGTTTCCAGCTTCTAGTGTCACCTTCCTAGACTATACTGTCTCTGCGGGAGGAATCTGCCCCATGTCGGAATGAGCCGCTTTTAGCCGTGACCTTCCCTACAAGTCTTCTGTGACGTATCCATAGGCATGGCCCACCCTCCAGTTCTGGCTGTCTCATGCCCAAAGATATTTGTGGTTATTCATGACCTCGAGCATCTAGTATTTGGGCCACCGCGAGCCTAACAACAGAGCGTTTTGTATGGACAGGGTTAGGGCAGACTGCAAAAACTGGAACCGTGCTTGCATAACCTGCCAATGCTCCAAGGTTCGTCACCATGCATACCCACCATTGGGCTCATTTAATATTCATAAAGGCAGGTTCTCTCATGTATATCTCAACCTGGTCGGCCTGCTGCCCCCTTCAGAGGGTTTTCCATACAACCTGTCTGTCATCAATCATATCAGTCGGTGGGTCAAGGCCATCCTGATTACAGATATAACAGCTGACCCTGTCGTAAGTGCCTTTAGTGCCTCCTGGATAGCACAGTTCTGCTGCCCGTTTTTGGTCATGCCAGCCCAGGGACAACAATATGTGGCTGTTCTTTTCTCCAAGCTGTGTGATTTGTGCAGTGCAAACAAATTACGTACAGCAGCCTATCACTCGCAGAGCGACGGGTTGGTCAGGCATTGGCACTGCACTTTAAACGATGCAGTGATGTTCCACAACACGTCTTGGTCAGAAGCTCTGTACAGCCTACAAAGACGATGTAAAAGCCTCCCTAGCTGACTTATGGTATGGGGAACCTCTCGTCCTTTCTGCGCAATTCGTTGAGGATTCCAACTCTCCTGCACAGTCCAGACTTCCAAGGTTAGTAGAACGCATCCGACACTTCACCGCTCAGGCAAGCCCCCCACCGCCACAGGCACACATTGGCCCTCACTTCTTCTTGCACAAAGACCTATATGTTTGTGACTCTGTGACGTTGCTTGACAACTTAGTGTGACCTGCACTGCGCCCGACCTACTTGGTCCCACATAAAGTATTCTGGTGCTCGCCACAGACCTTTGACATCTGCTCCACAGAAAAAGACAAACTGTGTCCACCTCGCATCTCAAACCTGCTTGGCAGCTTGACGAAGATGCAGTTTTGCAGGACGACTCCCCCTCCCCCATAATCCCCACTTCTGGGCAACTTCTCACTCCTAGTGCTTCTGATGAGCTGAGCCTGTGACGCTAGTGCTTCATGTCTTCCACCCAGCTCGGAGATTGCATGTGATGTTGGGTATGAAGGATTCTCTTCACCTCCCCCCCCCCCCCCCTCCCCCCAGTGATTCCACTGACCTGCCGATGTGGTCCGAGGATACCTGCATTGCCGTCTCCCACATCGACTTGTCTTCCTTGCCTGTCGAGAACCTTACTCTGCAGCTATGTGACAGCACACTGTTCATCCTGCACACTCCTCCAAGCACACTGGACGATTCTAACGCCCATATCACCCTGCTTCGCGTGTCTGGGATCCCCAGAGATACAAATGAGAACGCCATCACCTCCTCAGTCGAAAATGACGGCCAACTCTCTATTTCTGTGCCACTCACAGATTGCCAGATCGCTGGGCTGCTCGATTCTGGTTTCCCTTTTTGGCCAGCCACTCTGCCAACTGATGTGGCAATGCAACATTGTCATTAATGGCATCTACACCCACAAGCCCTGCAGGTACATCTTTAGACATGACTACAGACTGAGCGCCATGCCAACCTACATCACCACCTCTCCCTGTGCTCCTCACTAGAGGTGGGGGGGGGGGGGGGGGGGGGAGGGGACGGCTCTGTGGCGGTAATCGACTACCAGAATCGAGTGTCAACACAATGTGCTCTTTGCACTAACAAAACATTTGACTTTTTCAAACGTGTGCAGCCACTGCATATTGTTCTTGGTCTTGTTCTGGTACTTGGCATATGATGATGTATAGTGTACAGTGTTCTTAATAAATGCAGAGTTTCTATATAAACTGGTGTTCAGGTTTTTAATATGATGATTGTATGACCTGTTCTCCTTAAAATTTTGTTTTCTTTCTGTTTCCATTTGCATCAAATTCCATCATTCTGTTCTTTATAAAAATGTTAGAATCATATTTGTACAAGAGATCCAGGCCCAAAATTATGTTCAGTGCCAAGACCTTGATCACAAAGCAACTTACATTAACACAGTGATCATTAACCTTGAATTTCAATGATACTTCTTTGTTGATGGGCTTACTACATGTCGCAGATGCTGTCTTAATTTTGACTTCTGTAACTGTTAATTCTACTAACCCTAAACATTTAACTTGCTGCCAGAAAAATTCAGAAATTGCAGACAAAATTTATCCAGAGTAATAATGCTACAACTCTAATTCGTCCCACACCGACCTCAATTATTGGCTCTCATCACTACTGCTTCAGGTCTGTTCAGTTCTGATTAATAGATAATGTTCTATTTCACTTCTGCTTTCTTCCTGTAAAATACAAATACCTTTACATATTTATCCAAAATCCCCTTCAAGGAGATCCTTAATGGCAACTCAACACTTTCCTCTCCACTTAATTTGCCAATTTCCTGGCAATTTTAATTTTAGTACACCCTATTGTTCAGGAAAGAAAGTTTTGTGTAATTTTGCTTATCATACATAATCACTCAAATCATAATTAGTCCCCCCCTTTCCTAAAAAAACTAAAACTTACATTCAGACTTGCATGCTCGCCATTTAAGAAAACATTGATTTCAGTTTTATCTTCAGGATAACATACAACAACATTCTCCATATCATTACACATTTCCATATCCACATTTAACTCATTACCTCTACAACAGTCATTATCATCTACAACCATAGGGACGTCAACATTATCAACCTATAATTCACCAGCATCTGCCACATTATCACAGACACTACTCATTTTACCCTTTACTTAACACTGAATGATCTCCTTCTCACTTTCTACGTAACTCACCACACTATTCACTAGAGACATTACTTCTGCTTCTTCTTCATGACATGCATTATTACTCTGGTTCCATATCAACTTTTTTTCCCTTTGTTGTCCAAACTACAAAATCTGTCTCTGATATATCAATGAATTTTGTTGCACACAAACCTATATTATCCTTATCTGCCTCTGATTCCTCTGCTCTTTTAAACATCTCACCAGTGCTAAAATCATACTATTCATTACTGGTATTAGCCATTTTCCATTTTGTTCTGTTCTATGTTGTATTTTTATCCCCATAACTGTTGAAACCTCCTCAGATTTTTTCATTACCTAGGATAGCATCCACATGACATATCCCAATTTCTTTATTTTCCTTGCTAATTTTAGTTCTCATCCCATTATGTCTTTATCTGGCCCTATTCACATTATAATTACCAGTCCCTCTGCAGGCCTTCAGTGAGGCATCGACTAGTTTTTTGACTGCCTATTTAGTCCATTTGCATGTGGCAATTCCTCTATCCTCATACTTTCCATATCACACTTCTGATCAAAATTGTCGCTTCTCCCTCCAAAATTTATGTTGTCCCTTTGTGGCCTGCCTCTCCACTCTCTCTCCCGATCATTCTGACCAGTTCTGTCCCCTCTTCATCTGTTATTGTGATTATTACTGTACTCATACTGCTCATTCTCCCGCTGTTCCATACGTATTGGTCTATGACACTGTGCCCTGTCCATTTTCTCCACAAAATTCAGAAATTTCTCCACTGAGTCTGTTGCACTGTGAATCAAATTTCATTGCAAATGCTCGGATAATTTTCTCCTTAGAGTTGAAATATCTATTAATACATCCAGTGGCCTGTCCAAATGATTTAATTTATTCATTTCTCTAATACAAAAGTATTTCATACTCACATTCCCACTTTTGTTATGAGGTCCACTCAAAAAATGATTCTGCAGTCTTCGTTTTTTTGCCTGACTCCAGAATTTATTCAAGAACGAATTTTCAAATGTTTTAAAATCACAAAATTTATCTGCATTTTGGTTAGCCTTTGTTTGAGCATCCTGTCCCAACTGTCTCTTAACAAGTTTGATTTTTGCCACATCATTCACCCCTGTCATGAAGCTGTCATTGCATGCAGCCAAAAACACAAGTGTATGGTATTTACTTTCTCCAATAAAAAGTTTTGTCCCATATCCACATCCCATAGGATACCCCAACAACAAATTTCTGTTATCTGCCTCTACACTCTTAATTTTTTCCAGCAAAACATTCATTTTCCCATCTAGTTCCCCTTTATTACCACTGATCTACTAACAACAATCAGAAATTCCTACTTTGATTGATTTAATTTCTGCCTCTGTCTGTCTTTCAAGTAATGTGCATTTTTCTTCCTGTGCAAGATTATTTTGTACAGCCTCCATTTTTTCTGATAACATTTTTCCCAACTCCTTTACTCTGACAGGGGTTGAGCCCATCTAATCCGTCTAACATTACTAACATTTATTTCTGTAAATTTGTTTTCCATCTGAGCAATTTTATTGTACACAGCAGAGATTTTATTTCCCAGTTTCTCACTATTCTTACCAATTTCAATTTTTATTTCTTCATATTTATGATCAAAACCAGATTTTATTTCCCCAAGTAGTCTCTCACTTAATGTCTTTAAGAATGAATTAATTCACTTCCTGGAACACATCCTATTCCTTTTCTCTGTGTATTACGATTTTTTTCATCATTTCCAACATCTGACACTCACTGGCCACTTTTTCAATTTCGTTGGCCATGGCTGGCGATTCGAAACACAAATACCGAAAATGTGACTACTGATGTACTTATCTTTCGATTTCAGTCTAGGTCTGCAATTATGGGTTATACAACAGCAACATATCGAATGTGAGCTGCATCAAGGAGACACTGTGTGGACTCCTGGCAGCATGTAGATGAGTCGGTTGGAAGCATGGGCAATGGCGTGGACCCTCAGCAGCGCGTGGACATAGCGTGGACCTTAAGTAGAACTTGGACATGGTGTGGAAGATGGCTTTACCTGTGACAAAGCATGGACACAGCATGGCGCCCCACATGATAGCACATGGTACGACTCACCTGGCAGCATGAATGGGCAGCATTGTAGCCATAATGGTCCTATGATATTGCTGTAAACACATGACAGGTCATAGCTTGTCCTAACGCCATCACAAACACGTGGAGAATCTGATCTGACACGGACACACCACAGCCCCAGCAATGCCTAATATTTCGCTACTGATACTACTGCACAGACGTAGCTCAGAGCCCCCAAATAAATTATCTTCTGTGGATACCATGCATAACTATAGGGATGCCAGATCCTGAAGCAGTAACGAATATGGTGCACAATTCTAGATTAGCCAAACCCAATTCGAGCTCACTGGCTGCTTCCTGACAAGTGAACCACCTGCTTGTTCTCTGTGTTGCTGTCAATGGCTAGCTGTATTGATTGGGGAAGCACACAGCATACAATAATTTTGGCTTGATTTCATCCAAGGGTGGGTATGTGCTGCTTCCTTTTGGCCCAAATAATTATGCATTGAGATAGCTGAAAATATTAATCAGCGAAATTTTATAGAATTATATAAATATATTCAACTTTGTTAAATCAGATTGTTGCAAATTAAATGAGATGGATCACAAAGGACAATGAGCTGACAGCAGATTGGTTTTTGTTGTAACTTAATTTACAAGTAAAAATCGATGGAAACAAGTGAAAAATATGGCCATACATTTTTAACTGAACTTACAGCAGATAAATGAATCACTGTGCAGTGCAGAGCAATGCAAGCAAAGCATAGAATGGAATTTCCAGAGATTAACATAGGTCAGAGTTTATAGCATATATAAAATTTCAACATCTTCCAATGTTTTGTAAATTCCACTGAAACTCATTTAAAAGTATCTCCACTGCTCCAGTGCCGAAGATCAGAAGCCCATCTTCACTCCTCCAGTGACAGCGACGAAAGATGATGAGGTAACCCTGCCTTCCCCCTCCAGAGTGTGGTCACATGACGCCCTACTGTAGTCAAATTTGTTACTTTCTTGGCCCACTTATTAGAATACATTACTTTGTATGCATTATAAAAGTTTAATAGACATATTCTTAAATCTACTTATGTATACATCTTGTTCCATACGCAATATTTATATTTTGTCCTTTCAATTTATAATTTTTACTTGTCTTTCGAATGGCAATCTCTGAAGCTAGTCAAATACGTGTCTGTATTGTATTTTTTGCTGCAGCAGTACAAGATTTAAACCACATTTCTTAATATTTTTACGAATATAACAATTACTATTTACATAAATTATTACATCTTTTCACTACTGCAATGTCAAAATGCTGACATCAAATAAGTGTGTGTGTGCCAAATTCTGTTTTATAACAGTTTAATAAAAATCATAAGTAATTTAACAATGTGTTTTCATACATCATAAATAAATGGACATTTAAACGTAAATGATCACTAAACATTAATTTGTGTTCATGGCTTCCGCTAATTCCATAAATCTCCATGTGTTTGCTGTATGTGAGCAGTAGGCAATCTTGGCAATTATAGCGGATATACAGTACCTTTGACACACTCATTTGCTAGGCCACTTTGGCGTTTACCTCCTTATAGTATTCAGTAGATTGGCCATGCTGCTTGTTTTGTCACATACCCCCACTTTGTGTAAGTTTTGACTGTTACGTTTGACACAAAGTTAAAATTACAATTTATTGCATATTAATTGGGTAAGAAATGTGTGTACTAGTTTTTTTTGCTGTGTATTAGTCTGCATACTCACCACCTTTTATCTAATTCAGCAATTAAATTTAAACTAGTCAAGTACAGTCGTGCTCAAAAGTATCCGAACGACCTGAATTGCATGCAACCCACATAACACAGCTGTCTAGCAGGTCCTCTAATCGCTCCTTGGTACAGTCGTTTGACCATTGAAAATGGTTCCAACAAGTCACCACTAGAAAACATTGCTCTGTATCGCAATAACTCAAGATGTAATGTAATACTACGATACTACAAATATCAGGGAACACCTTATCACAGACTGCCCTTAAGGCTTGTAAGCTCACATTTATTACAATAAATGACATACCTGAAATATTACCACTCTCATTATTATGTCAGATAGGTAACGCACCTAGTAAGTTGGTCGTATTCATGATTTTCTCTTCAAAGTAACAAACCATACTTCTTATTAACACAAAATGACATTAAAAATTTCAGTTATTTACGAGCAGCTAGTTGAGAATATGTATGAACTTCAAATGACACAACGAACCGTCTCGTTCTGCATATGGATTCAAACTCAGGTCATGCAGACTAAGCAAAGATTTTGTGACTGACGGAAACTAACAGTAATTCCTGATCAGGCATACAGAGAGTGATATACCTCGATTTTAGACAGTATCAGTTAGCAAATATCAACTTTAAATTACATAAAGTAAACATTTCTAACGGACGCGAATTCCTACCCAGCACCTATTGTCCCTGTTAACGAACTACGAGAGATGATAAATATTGCTTCTTAACAAGTAACTTATTTGAAATGCCATGAGGTAAAGCTTTGTGTTGGGCAGGGATTCGAACCCAGAACCTAATAAGATAGATATCGAAGCACAATCAACTGTGACATATCGGATTTTCTCGGCGGTAGCTATATGTATTAACTGAAATGACGAGACGAAACATTAATTTTTTTCTTCCCAGGATTCCAACACAGCACCTATCGCTGTTACATTCTAGAGAAAACGTACGATAAATATGGGTTTGTTGCACCAGCAGCGACACGTGAGTATGTTTGAACTAGAAATAATATGACGAAGAGTTCAGTGCTGACTGGGAATAGAGCTCCATGCATATCGTTGTTGACTACGCACAAAGAGACGTCGGCTACCGACTTTTTCCTCCACCAGCAGCTCGGAATAACATCTTGAACTTACAGTGATCTCGCAAATAGTTCTGTGTCACACTGGGAGTCAAAAACGTCAAATATCGTTAGGGTTGACAACGAATGAAAATACATGAAAAATCGAAATTATTATCCACCAGCAGATAGGTGTTCTCATGCTAGAGCTTGATAATACATAATGAAATCTTTAGTGCCAGGCCAGGATTCGAACCCATTCACGCACAATAAGTGGAGATGTTGAGGAATCTGGAGTTTTGAACAAACAACAAACTGTAGCTGAGCTGTATTGTCACGAAGGGATCAAATTCCGCGTTAAGGGCGGTTTGAGTTGAATTCCCAGTTCAGAACGAATTTTATCGACATACAGAAGCTCAGATAAAAGATGGAATAAGTGTCCTGTGAGCCTACATAGCGTTTGTTTCATCACTAGCAATAAATAACTAGTATAAGAAAGGTTACTGGTGATAGAGTTTCTACATGTCGCCACTCCAGACTTTATTGTGGCTCAACCTAACGTCTACTTGGTAGAGAAGGAATATCATGTTTAATGTGAATTTCATACCACAATGCCATTATACTTTCTTCACTTGGAGTAGCCAGAAGGGAATAGAATCTGTCTCTTCCTATTAAAAATCATCGGCAGAAGCTGGAATCGAACCCAGACCACCATCATAGGAACCTATCATCAGTCCAACAGACCACCAAATGTTCTTCTCTCAGACCCATTTTTCTATCATAACACCGTTGCGGCAGACTCGATGAGAGTTCTGACACACAGGCTCCCTGCGGTGGTTTGGAGCATGTTCAGCACATTCATTTACGTGGTTGACCGAATCGCCATGAACTAGCTGCCTCGGCGACCCAGTGCATGCATTCATCTTTTATTTTGTAATCACCAAAATAAAATCACGTAACTGCCACCAACACCGAACTGCCAACAGTGTAGGATGCAGAAATTAAAATAGGAAGTGTTCGTTTCCACTTGAGCTACTCTATTGCGCTATGATTTTAGATAGGGAGAGACAGATTCCATTCTCTTCTGGCTACACCAAGTGAAGAAGATATAATGGCATTGTGGTCTGAAATTCACATTAAAAATGATATTCCTTCTCTACCAAGTAGACGTTGGGTTGAGCCACAATAAAGTCTGGAGTGGCGACATGTAGAAACTCTATCACCAGTAACCTTTCTTATACTAGTTATTTATTGCTAGTGATGAAACAAACGCTATGTAGGCTCACAGGACACTTATTCCATCTTTTATCTGAGCTTCTGTATGTCGATAAAATTGGTTCTGAACTGGGAATTCAACTCAAACCGCCCTTAACGCGGAATTTGATCCCTTCGTGACAATACAGCTCAGCTACAGTTTGTTGTTTGTTCAAAACTCCAGATTCCTCAACATCTCCACTTATTGTGCGTGAATGGGTTCGAATCCTGGCCTGGCACTAAAGATTTCATTATGTATTATCAAGCTCTAGCATGAGAACACCTATCTGCTGGTGGATAATAATTTCGATTTTTCATGTATTTTCATTCGTTGTCAACCCTAACGATATTTGACGTTTTTGAATCCCAGTGAGACACAGAACTATTTGCGAGATCACTGTAAGTTCAAGATGTTATTCCGAGCTGCTGGTGGAGAAAAAATCGGTAGCTGACGTCTCTTTGTGTGTAGTCAACAACGATATGCATGGAGCTCTATTCCCAGTCAGCACTGAACTCTTCGTCATATTATTTCTAGTTCAAACATGCTCACATGTCGCTGCTGGTGCAACAAACCCATATTTATCGTACGTTTTCTCTAGAATATAACAGCGATAGGTGCCGTGTTGGAGTCCTGGGAAGAAAAAAATTAATGTTTCGTCTCGTCATTTCAGTTAAAACATATAGCTACTGCCGAGAAAATCCGATATGTCACAGTTGATTGTGCTTCGATATCTATCTTATTAGGTTCTGGGTTCGAATCCCTGCCCAACACAAAGCTTTACCTCATGGCATTTCAAATAAGTTACTTGTTAAGAAGCAATATTTATCATCTCTCGTAGTTCGTTAACAGGGACAATAGGTGCTGGGTAGGAATTCGCGTCCGTTAGAAATGTTTACTTTATGTAATTTAAAGTTGATATTTGCTAACTGATACTGTCTAAAATCGAGGTATATCACTCTCTGTATGCCTAATCAGGAATTACTGTTAGTTTCCGTCAGTCACAAAATCTTTGCTTAGTCTGCATGACCTGAGTTTGAATCCATATGCAGAACGAGACGGTTCGTCGTGTCATTTGAAGTTCATACATATTCTCAACTAGCTGCTCGTAAATAACTAAAATTTTTAATGTCATTTTGTGTTAAATAATAAGTATGGTATGTTACTTTGAAGAGGAAATCATGAATACGACGAACTTACTAGGTGCATTAGCTATCTGACATAATAATGAGAGTGGTAATATTTCAGGTATGTCATTTATTGTAATAAATGTGAGCTTACAAGCCTTAAGGACAGTCTGTGATAAGGTGTTCCCTGATATTTGTAGTATCGTAGTATTACTTTACATCTTGAGTTATTGCGATACAGAACAATGTTTTCTAGTGGTGACTTGTTGGAACCATTTTCAATGGTCAAACGACTGTACCAAGGAGCGATTAGAGGACCTGCTAGACAGCTGTGTTATGTGGGTTGCATGCGAATCAGGTGAAATGCAATTCCGGTCGTTCGGATACTTTTGAGCATCACTGTACGTGTCCATATTCTACTTGTTGCTGTGGCATTACTAGATTGAAAGCGCATTTCTTAATATTTTTATGAACTTAACAAATAATATTTACATAAGTTATTACTTCTTAATCTCTACTGCAATGACAACATGCTGATATTAAATAAGTGTTTGTGTGCCAAATTCTGTTTCATCACAGTTTAATCAAAATCATAAATAATTTAGCAATTGGTTTTCATGCATCATAAATAAATGGACATTTAAAGTTAAATGATGACGAAACATGATTACATGTAAATATGTTAATTTGTGTTCAGGGCTTCCGCTAATTTCAGAAATGTCCTTATATTTGTCGTACCTCAACAGCAGAGAGTCTCGGCAATTTTAAAAGATACACAATACTTCTGGCAGACTCATTTCTAGAACATATTTGCGTTTACCTCCTTATAGCATCCAAAACATCAATCATGCTGCTCGTTTTGTCACAATATACAACTGATGAGTTGCACTGTAAATATAATAGATCTGAAGATGTTCTGAAATTGAATTGAACCAGTAATCATTATAAGCACAACTCAACTATAGACTCAAGTTTTTAAAAATGTCAAATTAATTGTTGTTGCTTATATGTATCTCCATTTGACATCACACTGATGTTTCATAAAATTGTTTGATTATATAACACATCTGTATCAAATTTAATTTATTAACAGTAAATTAAGAAATGAATTCCTTTACATGTTACCAAAATATTTTTTTAATTTAATAGAAGGAGTGGTGTTGTAGATATATTCTTACATGTTTTCGAACTTATTTACACCAGTGATAAATTTAATAGTACTTGGAAGTTTGTTGTTTAGTTTTATTCCCCTATCATGGGTTCCTTTTTGACATTGATAGTTTTTGTATGCATAACATGAAGGTTATCTTGTACAGTTAATGTGAATGTTTGAATTTTTTGTGTTTTAACTATTATTACATATTTCTTGAAGAATAGTAGTGTTTCCTAAATGTATATTCCGAATAATGAATGTAAGTATGATTCTTAATACCAGCATAACCAGAGAATAAGTAGAAAAGCCATTAATGAACTAAAAATTAAAAAAGCAGCTAGCAATGGTAGTATAACTAGTCTAAAATAAGGAAAATGTTTACAAAATTTAATAAAACCTCCAATTTATCCATGTGACTGGTCTTCCAGTTAGAATTTTTTTTGGTGGTGCAGAAAACATCTAAAATCATAACCATTAACAAAGTGGAAGAGTAAGATAATATATGTAAGTTCTGTACAATTACTTTAACATCTAGTTTTTCAAAGATATTCCAGAACATCATGTATAATAGGTTGACTGTATTTATTAGCAAAAATCGCATTAACTCACCCACAGCATGGCTTTAGCAGCCAGAAACTGAAAGAGATTGCTACATGTCTCAGTATACATAGTATTCTAAAATTAAAGATGATAAAATAACAAGTAACAGAAATATTCAGACATAAAAAATTATTTTATTTTGTCGACCTCGTGATTTTCCTTAAAGAACCAAAAAACTGTGACATAGATCCCTTATGAAACGAATCGATTTTGTTGTTTCTAGTTAACTGCACAAAAAGTATTATGGTAAGATTTACAGATAACAAAATGAAACTAATTTCTGAGTGCTTATCAAGTAAAGTTCCATTCACCTGTTGTATTCCACAAGGGTCTGCACTAGAACCGCTAACCTTTTATCTTCATTGTAATGATCTGATCTTGAATATTGTGTCCATGAAATGGTGTTATTTGAAGATGATATAATAATAATTATACTAAAAGTAGAAAAAATTGGTATCTTAAAGAAAAAATATATACAGCAGTGTCATAAATGAGCCAAGTGAGTAAGGTAAGATGGTACATACATGCAGTACACATGAACTCAAATCTGACCAATGGTTGTTATGGCCTAAGTATCCTAAATAGATGCATAAACCACACAGTTACGAGTGTTTATAATGTTTATTTTCATTCACATCCAAAATATGAAATGTTCTAGGGTAACTACTGAAGCAAAGAATACTTTCAGAGTACAAAAGACAGCTGTCAAAAGTGGCAAGGAGAGGTCCCCAGGGGTGGGATCTACCTTTTGGAACGATCTATATGGTTAAGTAGGTTAAGGTCCCAGATATCACACACTGCAGACATTCAGTCTGGTGGGCCGTCATTTGGGAGTGACTGCCGAAAAAAAAATTTGGAACAAGTAGTTTGATTGCATGGTGTAAGGGATAGCAGAGTAGCATCACATGTAGCAGGTTGTGGGTTCCAATTCGGCAATGTGCAGCAAGTTTCTTCTATTTTTTAAATCTTTATCAAAATGACTTTCATAATTTTTGTCCAGTTAATTGATTTAAATCTAATTTTTTATTTCTATTTCTTTGTCACATCGTTTTCATCATAATATCAACTTCTTCATTTGCTCTCATTGTTCTTCCTATCATTCTTTTTCCACTCAAAACCTTAGTTCATGTGTTTTTAATTAATTTTATGTATTAATTTTGATTTGATTTCTTTTGTTTTACCAAACTGTCTTTTCGTCCATTTTGTTGTGTTGATTATATTTATTTCGTATTTTGTTTGAATTTCGTTACAAGCCCTTCTTTGATTTATATCTTCATCTGCATTGTTTTATCCATAGTGCAATGGTTGTGTTTGTATGATGATTACCTTTAAAAACATTGCACATCTGATAACGAAAAATACATGTTTCGCAGAGCTGCACAGTCAATATAACTAGATTATTTGATATTTTGTTTTTTAACTGGTAGCTCGGAATTTTCACCTAACTGAATATAGTGATAGATGAATCGAAATCATTTCGATAAAGATTTAAAAATAGGAAAAACTTTCTACACTTGATGTGTTTTTTCTACAATTTTTCGGTTATTTTTTAAAAATAATTCAGTTCCTAGATTTTTGTTTTTTACTTTTGTTTATTTTTTAAATACATAAACTCAGTCTATGTGAGTCAAACTAATAAGCTTAAGGTGGGTGACTTCAATAGTGAGAAAAAAGGCAGAGAAAACTTGTAAAAAAAAGTCTCCCATGTTCCTCGAGCATAAAATAATAATTATAAAAAAGTAAAGGCATTTATACCAAAGTAACTTCTGTAAAGACAATTCTCTCCAGATGACAATACACGTGGAAGAGTCATTGAGAAAGTAGATACCCTTTACACGATTTTCATTTGGTGTCTAATATTTTTGTATTATTTTTCTTTCTTTTCGTTCCTTCTTTTCTTCTGTATTCTCATTGTGATAACAAATCTGGTGATAAAACATGTTCACCTGGAAGGTTTCATATACACTACAAACAGATAACAGTTTGGAAATCTGTCATCTGATGTAAGTAAAATTAGGTGCAAGGGTCGAAAACGTAGTGGTGAATTCCTAATTGGTACTTTTTCAATTTAGAAATCTTTTACATAATAGGTGGAGTTTTAAATCAATTTCAGAGTATTTTGTTGTATCCATTTTCTAAACCCACAGACAGATTGTTCTGGGATAAATGTCTGTAGCTGTTTACTGCTCTTATTATAAGGTGTAGTATCTATAAAGAAGAGAGATACGAAACAGCATAGCTACGTTTATGGTCTATTAAGACAAAGGCTGTGTGGCTTAAAAGTGTGTTGTGTTTTGGCTTTGGAAAAGTTTTAAAATCAGGCTCCAGGATGCAACTGACAGTCAGGGCAGCAGGTGTGGTCAGATTGAGAATTTCCATTCATATGAGACCAGCCCTGTCATGTAAGATGGGGCATATGTCGAGGGGGTGGCGATTTCGACACCCCTACTTGTCAACATCGACAACAACCGGCTGCCCAGAGGTTACATGAAGATTCTGTTCCCTTTCTAGCATCTCCATGAACTAGACTGGACTCTCCAATGGATGATATCAGCCATTCGTTTGCGGTCACTAGGGGCTAATCTGGAATATGCCCTGAAGAGAAGAAGATTGAGATGTCAGAACAGGAGCCCTCCAATTTTCCCAGCACCAAAAATAAATGGTGAAGTGAGATTAGTCTGGAATTAATAAATCCAAAAACCTTTATTGCAGTAGCTAACCAAGTATCATTTCCCTCTATTGTTTCAAAAGTCTTTGGCCTCCATGTAAACGCAATTTCCGCTTCTGGTCCTTGTCAAAAAAAATCTTAGAAACAGTCTCCCTCTAGAGTATGTAGAGTCTGTACCAACTCAGAGGTCCTCTAACTGCCACAGACAAATAGACAATGGTCCATATATAGTTTATATGGAAAGTCTGGATAAATACACAGGTCGCCTACAGCCTATGGCTCTAGTGCCTGAACTGAAGATTTCTACAATTAATATACTCCTGTCATGAAAACCAAAGTGAAGGTTGAAGTAAAAACGCCAGAAAAGGCCAGTCTCTTAGTAAACAGTGAAGTATTCAAATCTAAAAATTTAGAAGCTTACATTGCTTCTTTCATTGTTCACAAATAGAGAGTAATAAGAAAACCATATACAAATATTGAAGAAGCCGAGATTTTGGAAGGTGTGCAATCTATATTCCCCATTATAAGTATTAGGAGATTTACTAAGCAATATGTAATGGGTGGTAAATATCAAATTGTGAACCTGCAGACCTTCTTGGTGATCCATGACTCTCGAACTTTACCAGGCGCTGTGTTTATTCATGGAACTAAATGTCCTGCAGATGCTTTTGTGCCAGCTGTCAGGCAGTGCTTTAAATGTCTCCGATACGGCCTCATCAGCAAACATTGTCGATCTCAGATGAGATGCAGCAACTGTAGTGGGCCTCATTCTGTAGACTCCTGCGCCTCCCTTGTTGTTATTTGTGCTCACTGTGATGGTCACCACCCATCCACGGATTGATCCTGTCCTGAATACCATAGATGATGAAGTGCTCAGGAACTAGCTACCGTTCAATGACATAGACTTCAGGGATGCGCTGCACATTACTCGTAAGCCAACCGTCGCTTCAGTTGCATGGGGGACGTTAGTTTCTGTTCAAACAAACAATAGCGCGACAGGTCACCATACTAAAGAACTTTTCCCACCGCTGTCCACTACAACTTTAGATGGTTATCAGTGCGTGAGTGAGATTGGTGCTAGAAATGTGGATGAGCCTTTTCTGACACACATTGCTCACAGACCTTAAAGCGACAAGTGGAAGCTGGCGAGTACCCTAAAGCACATGAGTGGTTTCAGTATCAAAACCTGCCATACCCAACGCGACATGCAGTCACTCCTATAAGTCAGAATCTTTATGTGCTAGTGTTCACAAGTACTTCACAAGTATCAAATCAATGAGAGCCTCTACTTCACAATGAACTAATCGACAAGATAATAAATGTTATCAACATTGTTATTCAAATAAGCGACAAGACAGTACTATGAACAATAACGATGTCAGGCTTCTTGTACAGGTATCTTTGACTCTCTCCCATTCTAAATTATGAAGCCTTTAGTATTGCAGTGGAATGCAAGATCAGTCAATTCCAACAGAGAAAGCTTACAAAGAGAACTATTCATCAGTCAGCTTGATATTGTCCTGTTATGGGATACATGGTTCAAGTCTCAGTAGAATGTTCCTTTTTAAAATTATTTCTTAGTAAGGGAGGACCGTATCGATGGGAAAGATGACGTCGCTATGTTAGCAAAAAATTCGATGCCGCACAAAAAATTCCCACTCGATGCGAGAAACAATGAAATTGAATTATTTGCTGTGCAAATACAAGCTGCTCACAAAACCTTTACATTAGTCACTGTGTATGAAGCTCCCCAATATAGAATCTTGGAAGATGACTTGAGGCTCCTAATAAAGCAACTTCGGTCTCCATTTGTAATAGGTGGTGACCTGAATTCCCATCATGTTGCATGGAGAGGAGACATGATTGTACGGGAATAGCAGGGGTTTGATGGACATTATCAAAAACAATAGCTTTGTGATAGTCAATGATGGACTCCCATTGTGATGTCTACTCTCTTCCGCAGGAGTTCTGCAATAGATACGACGCTTTGCACCCCTTGTTTTACTGAACTTCCTAACTGGCACATTAAAATTTACCCTGGGGGATCAGATCGTCTCCCAATAGAATTCAATAACATAAAAGTTGATACTAAACAAATATTTTATGCAAATACTAAGTGGAAATTGCAGAAGCCAACTGGGATAAATATAAAGACACAATTCGAAGAAACTTCGAAACTATTGTTACGTTGGTGCCATTTGTTACATTATATATATATAAATTATATATATATATATATATATATATATATAATATTTTTTATTTTTAATTAATTAATTTTTCTTTTGTTTGAGCATGATTCTTTCTCTCAGGGGTATTATCTTTTTTATCACTTTTACTTACGTGCATAAGTAAATATGAAATGGGTTCTTGAAGGGCCGCTTTTATTCATGTACCAACTTTAGATTTTGAACGCGGTGATTAAAATATAGTAGCCATTAACTGAATTGAATGTAATTTTGTTAATTTCTATTTATTGATTGCAAAGCAAGGCTCGAGAGAATTCCGATTGTTGCTGTGGAGCGGCCAAGATAAAACTTACTGAACTCATGGAATTTGTATAATTTAAAAAAATGAACTTTAACGTAAATTAATTACTTGCTGCAATTTAAATAGGTTCTTGCAACGAAATCACTCGCATTTACATATAATGTTAAAACTCTGAAAAATAAATTAATACTTCGGCGCGTAATGGCCGACCAGAGGCTGCATCGGAAGATGAGCTTCTCGCAGCACAAATTACTGAAAAAATGCTTATTAAAAATTATTAGCCACTGCGGGCATTTGAAGTGACAACTATTACAAAGAAATTCATTTGTGATAATAATAGTTAGTTTATTTTAGTAGAATACAGAATAACTTACATAAAATATGTGTAGCCACTCAATGGCTGCCTTCCGTAACGCGAAACAAAACAGTGTGTTTTCCATGAAATACGTCCTTCCTCCTCGACCGTACAATCGCGTCTCTTTCGATCCTTTTTTATTTTCGTAGACATTAAATAAAGATGCTACTCTTAAATTATCGCTGCATATCAGTTGTTTCAAGAACATTAACTATATCTTTTACACTAATTATATTCAGAAAATACTTTACCTGCGGTTTACAACCGATAAAAATATCAATATTTATGTGACGTACCGTCACACTATACAGAGCAACATAGAGGAAAAAGAAGCATACCAGCTTTTTATAAACGCTATAGAAGCCGCAGCGGATATAAGCAGTCCTAATAAAAATGCGTTTACTGTTATGAAGCAATATTTCCCTCCTTAGTGGAATCCCGGTTGCTCCAGAGAAGTTGCAAAACGTTTTCTTACTCTGAAAACCTATCGCCAGAATCATAACTTCGATAATTACATGGAAGTGAGAAAAGTAAATGCGCATGTAAACAAATTCCTAAAAAAAAACAAAAAAGGAAAACTGTATTAAATTTTGTTCTTGCCTCAATAAAGCAACCAGTAAGTCCAACATTTGGTATAAAACAAAAGCTTTTACAAACAGCTGTGTGCCGTTCACTCTTCTTGCTACAACCAATTGGATAGAAGGATCTATTGATACACTCGCTCCTCCAACGGTCCCATTCCAACATCATGCACCTCCAGTTGAAGATGACTATCATCTTATGTTCCTTCGTCCATTCTCTAAAGAAGAACTAAACGATGCACTAAAACATTGTGAGGTAGGTGTCCTGGTATTGACTCTATGCATTATCCTATGCTTGAGAATCTGTCCATTTTTAATCAGCATTGGATGAAACAAGACCTATTGGATACTTGGAAGACGCAAGTTATAATTCCAGTTGTGAAAAATTGGAAAGATGCAGATATCTCCTCTAAATAACGACCGACTACGTTGTCGTCTTGTGTAGCAAAAACACTGGTACGAACTGTCAAAACGAGATTGGAATGGTGGTTTGACAAGTGTAATTTAATGCCTCGGAGTCAAAACGGATTTAGAAAAAGCACAGGGACTATGGACAACTGTAGTCACTTGCTATGGACATCATCTAAGTCTTTCCCTTTAATACGAAAAAAACGGTAGTTGTCGCATTTCTTGACGTTAAGGGAACTTACGATCACGTGCAGATACCGATTCTCTTGAACAGCCTGACGGATCTAGGTATATTTTCGAGAATGACATATGGCTTTAGTTGTTTGGTGTCTCAAAAAACAATCTAAATCAGATTTAAAGGACACATGCTCGGTCCGTTTTTTGTCTCTCAGGTCTTGCCCCACGGTGCAGTTGTAAGCCGCCTCTTATATACTCTGTATACTCATGATTTGGAAAGAATACTCAGTTGACAAAAATTTAGCAATATGCAGGCGATGTTTGTGTTTATTCAACTGCAGACTCATATATACATGCTAACACTGAGTTACTCACTGTTGTAGAACACGTCGATGAAGGTTGTCTTACAACATGTTCGAGATCTCGGTTGAAAAATCGGTGGTCGTACCTTTTCATAAATCGAGCACTGCTTCCATTGTTGACCACGCCACGTGCCAAAAGAATACTCTACAGATAAAATCTCATGCTCGATTCCTCGGTATGATATTTGACTTTCGGCTCAGCTGGCGCCTCACATACAATCTACTGCTGATAAATGCTAAAAAGGATTAAATCCAGGTGAGATGCTCTTAAGCATTAGACGTCAAATTCTGTCAGATAAATTTTCATTTAAGGAATGGCCTTAATGGAAAGTGGTAAAAGCTACAGTACAGATTTCCATTCCATTTTTTGTATTTTCGTTGTATGATTATATATTCTGTGTAAACATGTGTTCTCAATTGCTAAACAGAGTACAAACTCTGGAGGCCAAATAAAACAAAACAAAGCAACAAACAAACAAACATTGACTGTCGTATGTGATACTATATCTGTATACAGTGGTGACTGTTGTATAACACCACAAGTGCACGGAAACACCCTAACTTTTGACAACTTTTGGAGCTAATGTTTAGTTTTCTTTGAATGCTGTTAGACGTAACGCAGATGCAGTAATCTGAAATATACAGCACTAAATCTACTGTGCTATGCTACATTGCTACTCCTCGTGACTCCATAAAACTTTGGCATCAGAGTTGTGAGCACACCTGCAGTTGTGCACGTTTCAAGGAGCTTTTGCACATGCACAACTGGTGTGTTGTAATTACCTTACAGACCAAATAGGTACAGATTTGATAAACAACATGCATGGTTCATGGTGTGCACAGCTAGCCTAACTACTCAACTACAAGTTTACCTTCAACGTCACTAGGTGGCAGCAGACTTTTATCGTCATTCGCTTCGCCTGGGTCCTGCTAGACCATAGTACACTCCTCAGATATGTCAATTCACACACTTTATAGTGAAATTAGATCAAACATCAATACATGTTATAGTCATCCTGACACTAAAACCTGTATTATGAGATTATGAATGAGATATAATATATTAAGTTTTGGATTTTAACATACACTAATCATTTTGAGGCACAGAGAACCATAAAATACGTCATTGTCAATTAAGAGACTGTAGCATTATTCACGCTTCTGATATCTGTTGATCTCATGATGGGTCAGGTCTGTCTCTGCTGTAGGCCAACATTGTATATATGAATATTCATGAAACGCTGTCTCACTGTTTTCTTTGATATTCAGTTAAATGTAGGATCGATAAAGGTGTGCTTTTGGTCCTTATTGTTCTCAGTGCCACATTTCTATTCTAGTCAAGTGATCATCTTGGTAGACAGTACTACCTGAATTTAATCAGTTCCACGAATGGCAGTTTGTGTATGGAGTTCGTTGTTTACTGTGCTGGAGTATGCATTCATGTGTTGTGTCAATGTGAACTCCGTTGAATTTGTTTTAAGTGCTGAGTGAAAAGAAAATTACCAGGAAAGGCTAGCTACAAAGGAATTAGGTCCTCCCAGACCAGATCCATTCACCCAGGAAGTGAAAAATTAAATAAGCGCGACTACAAGCGAACAAAGAAATGTTTAATAAGCGTAAGTTGTTGTCTGAGTGCAATGTAAGAATGTCTGATTTTCAGCCTGCAAGTTAATTCATTAACTAGGACTCGTGTGAGGGATCTTGTACATTTGTCCTAAAAAATAAAAAAGCAGGAAAACTCCCACTTCCACAAAAATACTACACTACTGGCCATTAAAATTGCTGCACCACGAAGATGACGTTCTACAGACGCGACATTTAACCGACAGGAAGAAGATGCTGTGATATGCAAATGATTAGCTTTTCAGAGCATTCACACAAGTTTGGCGCCGGTGGCGACACGTACAACGTGCTGACATGAGGAAAGTTTCCAATCGATTTCTATTACACAAACAGCAGTTGACCGGCGTTGCCTGGTGAAACGTTGTTGTGATGCCTCGTGTAAGGAGGAGAAATGCGTATCATCACGTTTCCGACTTTGATTAAGGTCGGATTGTAGCCTATCGCGATTGCGGTTTATCGTATCGCGACAGTGCTGCTAGCTTTGGTCGAGATCCAATTACTGTTAAGCAGAATATGGAATCGGTGGGTTCAGACGGGTAATACGGAATGCCGTGCTGGATCCCAATGGCCTCGTATCACTAGCAGTCGAGATGACAGGCATCTTATCCGCATGGCTGTAATGGATCATGCAGCCACGTCTCGATCCCTGAGTCAACAGATGGGGACGTTTGCAAGACAACAACCATCTGCACGAACAGTTGGACGACGTTTGCAGCAGCACGGACTATCAACTCGGAGACCATGGCTGTGGTTACCCTTGACGCCGCATCACAGACAGGAACGCCTGCGATGGTGTACTCAACGACGAACCTGTGTGCACGAATGGCAAAACGTCATTTTTTGGGATGAATCCAGATTCTGTTTAAAGCAACATGATGGTCGCATCCGTGTTTGGCGACATCGAGGTGAACGCACATTGGAAGCGCGTATTCGTCATCGCCATACTGGCGTATCACCCGCCGTGATGGTAGGGGGTGCCATTGGTTACTCGGCTCTGTCATCTCTTGTTCGCATTGACGGCACTTTGAACAGCGGACGTTACATTTCAGATGTGTTACGACCCGTGGCTCTACCCTTCATTCGATGGCTGTGAAACCCTACATTTCAGCAAGATAATGCACGACCTCATGTTGCAGATCCTGTACGGGCCTTTCTGAGTACAGAAAATGTTCGACTGCTGCCCTGGCCTGGCCGTTATTACGGCTGGAGGTGGTTGTTCTGGGTACTGATTTCTCAGGATCTATGCACCCAAATTGCGTGAATATGTAATCACATGTCAGTTCTAGTATAATATATTTGTCCAATGAATACCAGTTTGTCATCTGCATTTCTTCTTGGTGCAGCAATACATTCTTGCCCTAAACTGTACTTAATAATGTACAAAATAACGAAATTAACCAAAAAAAATTCTTTTTTTTCTGACAAGTTATGCATATTATTAATATTCCCATTTTTATCACTATTGCTATTATTATTATTATTATTATTATTATTATTATTGGCAGTCGCTGTAGTAATGTAAATATTTTAATAAGCGTAACTGTTATACAGGAGATGCTATTAGTTTCACACTCTCATATATCTAAATCTAAAAATTTGTGAATACCCAAAATGTATGCTCACAAGCTGCCGCTATCTCTATATACAGATGCTGCATGGAAGATATTGCGATGTGTGATTCCATATGTGTGATGGGGGCTGATGGCTTTGTCCATGATTGATTTCATCCTCATTGTGAGACAACTTGTGGCACAGTCATAATCAGTGTTCACAAGGGTGAGAGGTCGGTAATTCGGAAATCTGGAACACGGCACATGTGTTGTATTTTCAGTACAAGCGCAACTCGGCCTTCAAGAAATTTAGCAGTGACTTTGATGCCAAGAATTATTTCGTTGGTAATGTCTGTAAATTCGTCTCCAAACATGTCCCAGAATACCTGATAAAACTCTGCTGGAAGTCTATCAGGTCCTGGAGACTCCCTTTAGGGCAGTTTTATAAACTGCTTTCATTTCTTGTACCGATACCTCTGCTCCCAATTTCTCGCAGTCAGTGTCCAAAATGTCGCACTCCATGTCATGTAACAGGTTATTTAGTGCTGCGTCATCGCCCTCAACATATAGAGATAAGGTCTTATAATAGGCTGTAACGTGTTTGGCGATCTCTTGATTTCTGTGAGAGATGCTCGCCAGTTGCCATAATAATCGGTGCTACATGTTTTCTTTGCGCTCGTCTTTATTCAAGTGCGAGGTGATACGACAGCAGTATCGTCTATGGT
The DNA here is from genome assembly GCF_021461385.2 of Schistocerca piceifrons. Lineage (NCBI taxonomy): Eukaryota > Metazoa > Arthropoda > Insecta > Orthoptera > Acrididae > Schistocerca > Schistocerca piceifrons. The sequence goes on along the minus strand of NC_060139.1, from coordinate 628,405,608 downwards.
GCACAAGGGCGACTTCAGACCAAGATTGCTTTTGCTCTTTCACTATGAATTTGCAGGATCTTGGATTTGATTCGATTTAAATGTAGGCGAAGGTTGTCATTTAGTCCCACAGGAGCGTTTAGAGCATCCTTCGGGCATTGCTGGTAAAATTACAGCATGCATCATGTCCAGGAAGATACCTCATGACTGTAATATTGAGCGACCATTCCTATCTGCGGCTTTGCATAAAGCTGGGTCCACACATAATGAAAGTGTCGCCACAGCTAATGGCGTACTGCAATTGTATTGCAATTGCATGTGTGAACTCCCAGTTTTTAGAGGGACTACTTACGAGACGCAACTATTGTTACACCCGTAGAAAGCTACGTCACTGCTCCCTCGTGGCAGTATTTCGAAACACTGGCATTCTATTGCAGTAACCGTAGTGTAATTGCTGCTGTACGCCATTCGATTTCAATGTTTTTTTATTTTATTTATGAGAAAAGTGAAAACAAAGTTCGGCAGATACACTTTCACAACTTCTATAACTACAAGAAGAGCAACCCATGTTTGATTTTCTGCAGCAGTGTGTGTGTGTGTGTGTGTGTGTGTGTGTGTGTGATATTTAACCAAAAAAGCGAGTGGTATAATCTTCGTAGTTTGTGAGACCAAGCATTGTATAAATTGTGCATTATACTCAGGAAATAGTTCCAGAGTGTGATGTTGCAACTGTTAAACTAAAAATTAGTTATTCGAAATGTCTGTATCAACAAATATAATTAGATTCTAAAATCTCGGAAGCGTGGCGTCTCTGCTGATGAGATTTGTATGCCAGCTGTTGGTTAGTTTGCCATTACAGACAGTATTTTCATCTCTGAGTGTTATTTCTTTTATAAACGTGTTTGTTTCTCCTAATTTATTCCTGTGTGAAATCTATCTTCGGATCCATCATTTGGTTTTCGTCTTCCTAGTACTCAACTCTTGTCACAGCTCCAAGGCCATAATCGGCACTATAACATTCCTAACCACCCATATGATTTCAATTGACCCCATATTGAACTGAGCTGTGCAACTACGTACAATTTGCGAGGTACTGTGTGAACGGTAGCTCACATTGCCACTACAGCAAACCAAAAGCTGTGGCGGCACATTAGATGCGAGAGTGAACCCGACTTCCCGGCTTAAGCAGTCCACCATTCCAGTGTTGAACTGTAGGTGTTCTCTTGCTGCCGGCAAAGCAGCTTGCACTTCTAAGCAGAAGTCTGCATCGCAAGATGTCATGTATTAAGCTTCCAAACTCTGGGAGCTGGAGCAGCACAGCCATTCTGCAGATGTGTAACGACCACATAACCGCAACGATCGCTAACTGCGACTGGGACAATCTCAATGATTTTTAGCGCATCTGAGACCTACTGGGAGACATAAATACGACCTATTCTGCTAGTAACGCTATTGTATACATATGTATATTGCTTTGTAGTTGGGGGCCCCACGTGTCGCGCAGTTCTTTAGTGGGTAGCACTCCGTCTTCAGGCCACGACGGGACCATTCGACCGCCGTGTCACCCTCAATGGAGGATGCGGATAGGAGGGGCGTGGGGTCAGCACACCGCTCTCCCGGTCGTTATGATGGTATTCTTGACCGAAGCCGGTACTATTCGGTCGAGTAGCTCCTCAATTGGCATCACGAGGCTGAGTGCACCCCGAAAAATGGCAACAGCGCATGGCGGCCTGGATGGTCACCCGTCCAAGTGCCGACCACGCCCGACAGCGCTTAACTTCGGTGATCTCACGGGAACCGGTGCAGCCACCGCGGCAAGGCCATTGCCTTTTGTGGGTAGGAGATTCATAATTTCTGAACATTTGTGGCCTTAGGGTGATGATCGGCACAGGGTCAAGTCACTACCAAGAGTGAAGGGGCAGGTCGTAGCCGGAAGGGGAACGACTTCAGGATTGAAGAACGCAGCGTGCGTCCGTGTGTCATCTGTCCCCTAGGGAGCTTAAATGTTGATAAATTTTACACCTATATTTCACGGGCTGTCGCGCGCCCGTTTGGCAATATCTGAATAGTGTCAGGCGCTAGCGTCTTCTTGTGTTACGTAGCAGTGTGAAATTTGACATTGTTGTTGATGTTACAGATGACGTTATATCCATTTACACTGTTAAAATCATTTGCAGTTACTTCCTGAAGGAAAATTATGTCATAATGACCACACTGAAGGAAGTCAATGAAGGACAATACCTTGCGAAACGCCGAAATACCGTTAGTATTAGAGTTAGAACAGATAAAGGTTTTAGCTGTTCATGACAGGTAAGCACTGCAAGCAAGAAGAAAGATAGACAAAAAACAGTAGAAAAGCGGGAATACAATTCACATTTTGAACAGTTCTCGGGTATCCGACCGGGTAGCGTCGTAATTTATCCACAATATTTCGGTAGACATACACGCTACCATCTTCAGGTGGTTCCTGACGAATGCTGTACTGTCCCTCTCAGCGCCCAACATATACTAGCCGTTACCCCCTCCACCGTTCCTCTCCTGGTGTCATCGGTGCGGCCGGCGCGCTGGCTACTGGAGGTGGTGGGGGAAGCGGCACCTGGGTATGAACTGGGGTCAGCGGTCTCCCTGCTGCCGCCGTCGGGGGCGGTCCTTGATCTCTGGGACCGCATCTTTCTCTCCAGGCTGAGTGCAGGGTTCCAAGCCTAAGTTGAAGGCCGCTGTCTTTATTAATTAGATCGTTCTGTAGTCGGATTTCGATGGCCTCTTTAGTAACGCAGTCCCAGGAGTAGGAGGACTGACAAAGTATTTTTGTTTTTTCACAGTCCATAGTATGGCCAGTCTTTATACAATGGTCAACCACAGCTGATTTAGTGGCCTGGCGTAATTCGGTAAGGCGCTTGTGTTCGCAGCACCTCTCTTCTACAGTGCAGACTGTCTCCCCAATGTATGATTTTCCGCACTTACAGGGAATTTAATAAACGCCTGGTTTTCGAAGGACTTCGAAGTATGGCCAGTCTTTATACAATGGTCAGTCACGGCTGATTTAGTGGCCTGTGGCTTTCGAAAACTAGGCGTTTATCAAATTCCCTGTCAGTGTGGAAAATCATATATTGGGGAGACAGTCTGCACTGTAGAAGAGAGGTGCCGCGAACACAAGCGCCATACCGACTTACGCCAGGTCACTAAATCAGCCATGGCTCACCATTATATAAAGGCTGGCCATACTCTGTCAATCGTCCTACTTCTGGGACTGCGTTACTGAAGAGGCCATCGAAATCCGACTACAGGACGATCTAATTAATAAAGACAGTGGCCTTCAACTTAGTCAGGCTCGGAACCCTGCACTCAGCCTGGAGAGAAAGATGCGGTCCCAGAGAGAGAGGACCGCCTCAGACGGCAGCAGCGGGGGGACTGCAGACCACAGTTCAGACCCAGGCGCCGCTTCCACCACCACCTCCAGTAGCCGCCAAGCCGGCCGCACCGAAGACACCAAGAGAGGAACGGTGGAGGGGGTAACGGCTAGTATATATAGGGCGCTGAGAGGAACAGCACAGCTATCGTCAGGAACCACCTGAAGATGGTAGCGTGTACATCTGCTGAAATATTGTGGAGAAATTACGATGCTACCAGGTCGGATACCCGAGAATTGTTCAATTTGGAAATACGCCGGGAAAACTTCAGATCACAATTTACATTGATTTAACACTCCATTCTCTTTGAAATGGAGAATTTGGATTGCAGTTCAGGCTGAAGTATTGTATTATGACTAATTAAAAGCCAGATTAAAAACTGACCAATCATGTAACTGTTGGTGACCTGATTTTTTTTCTGGGGGGGGGGGGGGGGGGTCAGTACAACGTGGGACGAGTCCACCTGCATTGCGTAATCTGCATGGGTGTCATCTCCTGAGACCTGGGCTGTGGGGCGAGCACAGTGTTCGTGCAGCTACCCTGCTTTTCTTTTTATTGGGACGAGTCCACCTGCATTGCGTAATCTGCATGGGTGTCATCTCCTGAGACCTGGGCTATGGGGCGAGCACAGTGTTCGTGCAGCTACCCTGCTTTTCTTTTTATTGGCATGGGTGTCAGGGCCTCAGTTACGAGCGAATGTGCCCTCAATTCTTTCTATTGTTTGCTAAGAATTTCTCGTAGATGCTGCACTGTTGTGTAATGCTGGTGTTTTGCTTCTGTGTCGGCAAAAGGAACTGAAGTTACAGGGGCAGCTGCCAAGGGACATTGTTACTCTGACTTAGCATTCACATTACCACCACCACGTTGGTGTTTGCTCTTGGAGCTCTTGCTCGGGAAACTACTTTTAGACAACTGGCCTGGAGATAGATTATGGTCTTTTTGGGAAGCTTGAGTCACTGATGAAGCAGCCATACTGCGCCCGCAATCCGAATTTCGTGAAGTGTCAGGTGTAATATCAACATGATTACATGGCACTGGGTAAATATCAACCACAACAATATCGCTAGTTACAGTGTCGCGTTTTGCCACTGCATTACACGGTGGAGCATTCGGAATACTTTCGGGAATGCGTTTCAGTAACCTATAGGAGAGGGCTTCCCAACCTTCTTCAGTCGAAAATCCATGGTGGACCCCTAGTCAGTCAAGAGCACATTAACTTTAAATTTCAGAGCGAAACCCATGGGAACTGAAAACTTCTTAATACAAGTACCATGTTCCCAATGACCCCCCCCCCCCCCCCCCTCAGAAGTATCAATAGTCTTTGGTTTATAGATGAATGAAAACAACTTCAAATTAACGATCCAATTTGAATTCCCACTGTATCCAGACACCTACTAGTGGATTTATTCCCTTTGTTCAACACACTATAGCCTGATTAAAATTACTTGGTAATTGACATTTCACACATTGGAGCTGCCTTTCTCCAAGAGCAATCAACGTCATATCCAAACTGTTTGCTGTTGACAGGCTGTCGCTTGTGGTTGTTCACTTCCACTGTATGGCTACTGTTGTGTAAGGAGCATACGTATTTTGTAGCAGTCATGTGTGTGTGTGTGTAAGAGAGAGAGAGAGAGAGAGAAAGTGGTTTTTCTTGAAATCCGAAGAAAAATGTTCAAATGTATGTAAAGTCTAAGGGACTTAACTGCTGAGGTCATCATTCCCTAGTTTTACACACTATTAACCTAAGTTTAACTTCCGCTAAAGACAACAAACAAACAAACAAACAAACACAAACACACACACACACACACACACACACACACACACACACACACATGTCTGAGGGAGGACTCGAACCTCCGGTGGGAGCGGCCGCGAAATCCACGACGACATGGCGCCCTAGACTGCGCGGCCATTCCGCGCGGCTGTGAAGAAAAGAGGCAGACCCATGATTCAGGATACAAACACATCACGAAAGAAAAGAGGCCAAGGAATTGCCTTGAAAGGACTATTGTGACATCTGTTGTGCAATGTGGGAATACATTCACCCAGTTTACATGCGTTTCCAAATCCGGATTTCGTAAGCTGATGTCTCAGCTCCACTTCTGGTTGGTCAGGTAAACACTTCAAAATCGATTCTGGAAATCCACTTTTAAGCTGTTTTCCAGTTCCACAATCGATTTTCGTGCCAATGTAAATGGCTCTGAAAGTCTAGTTATTTTACGTCTTTGCGTATCTACTGAATGGCAGCTGTCGGTCCATAGCCGGAAGCTAGCAGGCGGTGTTGCAACAGTATACTGTCAGTTGGCAACTGGCAGGCAGCGTGGCAACAGTTTAGCCACAGCTGACAACTTCAACTACTACCTGGACACTAAATCGTGGCAGTCAGCCTCGACTGTAAACAAATTAGGAAAACAAACAAACAGACTCTCTTATTTCTATATAAGACAAAGAATTTCACGGAACATAAGACTTTTTTTCTCAAAGGAAACAATTCTGGCAGAGGAGGTTTACCTTTTACAAGATGGCACGTGAAAAGTCCTCATTTGTTTACGCTCGCAGCCAGTTGCCACAATATAGTGTCAGAGTAGTAGCAATTAATTGTAATTGAAGTATAGGCAGGCCATATTTTTAACTGAGAGGACGGAATATATTATAAAGAAAAGAAATAAGCTTTAGAGATCATTTTAATTTTCGTAACAAAAATATCAATGCCAATAGAATTCAATTAATAATGATTTTGTAAATGATAGAAGACAGAAACAAAATTCCTACAGAGTTATAGTTCAGGTATGTTCACTGAGCATCTACGAAGAAAAATGCTTTCTTCTTTACTATAGATGAGTCTGCAGGAATAATAATGGAATCCTGATGTGATGGTTGAGCGTGCTTCTGCCGACACAATTTTGAAAACTTGTTCAATTTTTGACAACTGGAGACGGATGTCTGGTTCTGCATCTAGACAGCTTTGGTACTTAGTTTTGTGGGCAGCATAGATCGAGAAACCAGATTCACACATGCATGTTGTGGCAACAGAAGAATTACACGTTTTGCCTTTTCAGCAAGGGGGCAGTATTTCTTGTTATCCAAATGGATCCAAAAGTGTGAGTAACCGTCAATGTCAAAACCTGATTTCAGAGTAGGGTCTGTGACAATTTCTATCAACAACTCATATTCATTTGAGGATAGAGTGTCGGATTTTTGGACACAGTGAATGGGTTAACCACCCATTCGTATTTCTGCAGCTTCTCATCTTCAGCTGTTGGGAAATAATGCTCCAACAATGACATCAAGCTTCGGAGATGTTTCAGGATTTGATGAAACAAATTCTTCCCAAGCGCCAATGTTTTGTTTTTCAAAAACTCCTTGAAAAGAGAAAAATACTCGACCTCCCCCTCCTCGACACTCTCTGCCCAAAAAATAATGTTCCTCTTGAATGCTCGAACTTTGTCGATAGCAATGACCTTTGTTTCACTTTGCCCTTGGAGTGAAATATTCATTTCATTCATTTTGGAGAAAATATCTGACAAATAGGCAAGTATACACTGCCAATTTTCGTCATTAATAAGGTCTGCTAATTTGGTGTTATGCTTCAAAAGGAAAGCTAAGAGTTCCAATCTTAATTCATACAACCAAGAGAGTGCATTTCCACGTGAGAGCCATCTCACTTCTGCGTGGAGAAGCAGGGAACGATGAAGGCTTCCCATATCTTCACACAGAATTGTGAAAAGTCTGGTCTTCAACGGCCTTGATTTAATGTATATAATGATTCGAATGGATTCACCTAAAACTTTCTTGAACGAAACAGGCATTTGTTTCGTAGCTAAAGCGTATTTGAGGAGAGCACAATGACTACTGCTGCAATTCTTGGCGTTTTCTTTTATTTTCGTTATTGCTCCGACTGTAGGACCCGTCATAGCTTTTGCACCACCTGTGCACACATCTATGCAATTAGACCATGAAACTTCGTTAGTCCTTAAAAAATCATCCAACAGACGGAATATTTCAGTACCTGTTGTGTTGGCAGGTAGTGGTCTGCACAATAAGAGGTCCTCCTCAAAACATCCAGAATATTCCTAACGGACAAAAGACAATAATATCGCTAATCCTGCAACATCGGTGGATTCATCTATTTGCAGAGAAAATGAATTTTGTTGGATGCGAGAAACAAGAGTGTCTTTCACATCATTTGACATGTCTACAATGCATCTCTTGACAGTATTGTTTGATAATGCCACCGAAGATACAAGTTTTACAACCTTTTCGTCTAGCATGCAAGAAACAATATCATTAACACACGGCTTTCTGAGATTTTCCGCAATGGTATGAGCTTTGCCTGTTTTTGCCACTCGATAACTAACCAAGAAAGAAGCTTCTAATGAATTTTCATTAATTGTTTTTGCATGAGTTTTCATTTAATGCTGGGAAGCAGCTAGTTCAGCACTCTTACTTTTGAAAAAATCGATGTCTTTAGCCTGGAAATCCGGGTGAGTACCTTCAAAATGACGGCGCAGTTTAACTGGAAACATTGTAGTGTTTGGAAGGGCTTTCGCACAAATTACACACTAAGCTTTACCCACCTTTGTCTCCATAAAGCCCATTTCTAAATAGCTTTCGTTGTACTTATGCTTCTTGGTTATTCCACTTCCACAGGATATTGCAACCAATGGAGTACTTGCAGCGTTTTCACATAATAAATCTGGCTGTGGAGCTTCTTGTGATTATTCTTCCTTTGGTCGTCCTCCCTCCTCATTCATTTCAACTGGAAACTTCCCTTGTTGTGAAGGCAATGGAGAAACTGCACCCTTCTAAAATGATCCTGACTTCAGCCACCGATCCATGTTAGAAGTAATAAACTGATCAAGAATCGACCAATGAAATAGTGCACTGACAAAGCAAGTTTAACATTTAATGGTGCCTGGGGCCGCAACGTGCCAGCGAGCGCTGTGATTGGTCGATAAAGCTCGCTCCGCGCATGCGTAAAAGGTTTCAGGGCATCTAGCGCCGTGAGCAGGCGCACAAACGACTCCCGTATTGTTGCGAAACAGTCGATCAGAGAAGCCGCATTCTCCGTTACTAAACTGTGTATACGTTCTCGCTTAGGAACCGCAAAGGCTGCTTGGGAATACGACCTATAGTAAAAGTACACACATTTTTCACACGAAAAAAAATTAGTGATGAATTTGATTTTCACATTTTTAGCCGGCAGAAGTGGCTGTGCGGTTAAAGGCGGTGCAGTCTGGAACCGCAAGACCGCTACGGTCGTAGGTTCGAATCCTGCCTCGGGCATGGATGTTTGTGATGTCCTTAGGTTAGTTAGGTTTAACTAGTTCTAAGTTCTAGGGGACTAATGACCTCAGCAGTTGAGTCCCATAGTGCTCAGAGCCATTTGAACCATTTTTTCACATTTTTATTCAATAATTTTACTCATTTTTTTACGCGATTTGGTGAAAGGTGACCGCGGACCTCATAGAAAAAGCCGGCGGACCCCTAAGGGGTCCACACGTTGGGAAACCGTTCTATAGGAGATACATGCCCTGTATCCGCCTATGACGAGGAATGACGAGATATGCAGTTTTAATTCAATATGGACGCAACTCCTTTGCAAACTTGTAGCCGAAAGTAACTACCCCAGTTTTCATTTGTCGCCAAATACACTGTCCCATATGATATGCATGCAATGATTTGCATGCAATCTTTTGCATTGGGATTTTGAACGGGAGACTGAATACATGGACCTTTTAACACTTCTACTTAATTATTAGCTACTCGTCGGTAAGGTTATCCTCAAAACTTCGAAGACAGATGAACTGACTTATCAAAAGTGCATGTCGTCTGATGTTATCTAGAATCATAAGTTGAAGGTTAAAAAGCGAAATTTTTCTCCACATAACTGAAATATTCGTAGATTGCCTGGATCTTCATGAAGTGTGTAGTTTACAGTGAAAGTGATCGGTCCCAGTTTTTAAAGATTTATTCTTCCGTTCGTAACAGCTGATCAAATCCATAATGACACATTGCAAAGAGGCCGAGTTGTACAGTATGCCTTCGTAAAACAGCAGACTGGTTCACAAATCAAGAAACATACTTTTTTACGACTTTAAATCTTAGTGTAATAGTATTCAAGTAATTAACACAGGTTACACTTTGAGATGTCAGCTCAAAACTGCCTGTCCCAGCAGCCTCGCTGCTTCCCTATATATATATATTCTAAATAATGGATGGTCACTTGGACCATTATTACTTAATAACGACAATATATTTTTAATCGTATTTACCGTTAAAAGTTCCAAAGCTAAGATGTTCTGATTACACAGAATTGAATAATATGTGAAATTTATAATGTAAAAATGTTTTTAAATGTGAAAATTCCATCTAAATATGAGTACAATAATGAACTTAACAAAATTAATTAATACACGCTAATTACACAACGACTCACATTCCTAACAATAATTGAAACTAAGAGGGTAAAACGAAACAGGTTTTGATTGACAGAATTTGTAACAGATGCCTAGAATTTTATAATTAGGCTAATATCTGGTTACAACAATACGAGTTTAATTAATAAAGTCATTAAGATGGAATGTTCTTAAAAAGCTTTCATCTTAAAGTTACGTTTTACAATATGTACCTTCATTTACAAGCGACAGAATAACTTCTTGAATGAGTAAACTACATTTGTAGAATCCAATTATTTGAATAATTACAGTTGGTGATTAATACCGTATATTTTATTCCTACCATTTTCACTAATTCAAATCTTTCCCACTACTACAATGAATGCCACAGTTTGTTAAAATACATCGTCGAGGAAGTCATCCAGATAAGCAAAGCAAAACTCGAACTGTCGCAAGATAGAGTCAATGAAACGTTGCCACGTTTGCGCCGCGTTCTTTAGGCCGAACGGCATGAAGTGGTATCGGAACAAACAAAGCAGCGTGATAATATCCATCTTAGGAATGTCTTCCGGCGCCACAGGAATCTGGTGGTAGGTGCGTTTACAGTCAATAACACTGAAAATTGTGGCGCCCGATAACATATGAGTGAAGTCATTGATGTTCGGCATTGGGTAATTGTCCATGACAGTACGAGCGTTAAAGCGTCTGTAATCACCGCACTTTCGGAAAGATCCGTCGTGTTTGGGGATGAGACCAATTGCTGTCCGAAGGTTGCAGAACACCTGCCACCAAAAGTTCATTAATCTGCTGCCGGGCCGTGCGCAACTTGATAGGGTTGAGGCATTGGACCTTCTGCCTAATAGGAGGGCTGGCCGTGGTAATTATCTTGTGCGTCATTCCATCAGGGACGGAAGAAACTGAGAACTGCACATGAGAATGGTTAATTTCCAGGCGCCAAGTCTTCGGACGAGTAGGGCGCGACGAGGCGTAGCTGTCAGCTCGAGTGGGGAAAGGTAGCACAAAAGTCACATGTCTCTTACAGGAGTGCGGCGTGTGCTTGTGTGGAGGTGGTGGCAGTGCTGAGCAAAGGGGAACGGGCGACGACTGTCCGCTGTTAACCTTGCACTGGACAACCAGTGCAGGCAAGAGCAGCGCTGGTGCCGCACGTGGGGTGCAATGGATGCTGGGTCATGTGGCCAGTGAGCGAGAGAGGGGGAATGTTTATCAACACGCGCAGTAGCTGTCCAAGAGGTGGGCATGGTCGCAACATGTGCATGACTGTCATTAGCAGCACTGTTTGAAACACACGGCACTGGATGAGGTGAGTGCGACAGGGGGTCTGAACATCACACGCAAGTAATGTTTGTGGACTAACATGGTGAGAGTTCGAGCTAGGCTCGGCCGAGCAATATTGTTTAGTTGGCGGCGCCGTGGACTGCAGTTGCATAAGTGAGGTATGAGCCAAGACGAGCTCGCTGTATGTGGATGCGATGCGTTGTTTCAGCTTCTCGTTGTCCTGGTGGAGTTGCATTGCCGAGTCATATTCTGACAGTAGGTCGGTAACGCAGGTCACAATGTTGCCCGCTAGGGCGGAGCAATCACGTATTATATGGTATGTTGCTGTGGAAGCAGAGTGTTGAACATAGGTGTGGGTGCATGGTATGTGAGTGTTCGTAGGATGTTGGAGCACTGAACCCTGTATGACGTTCGTAGATAGTTCGTAATGAGACAAAAAATCCATACCGAGGATCGGTTCATCGATGTTGACAATATAGAATCTCCACGGAAAACGTAGAGAAGAATCTAGGGTCACCGTAACTTTTACTGAGCCTGAGGTAGGTAACGTCGACACGTTGACAGCTCGTAGAAGTGACTTCATCTGTGAAGAAGTGGGTGGAGCCATTGAATTAGGTATGATCAACACGTAATCACCAGTTTCAACCAGAAAAGCTAGACCTGATGCAATGTCAGTCACATAAAGACGACCACTTGGCCGGGTGGGTGAGTGAACAGAGTGTAATGTAAGAGGACGCCTGTTAGGTTTCCCGCAGGAATCGGCGTCTCTTAGTTCCTACGGTCAGTGTTTGGGTGTTGGCATGGCAACCTGTGTTGTTGCCGAACACTTTGTGGTACCAGTAGAATAGGTGAGCAGTGTGAGGAGGAGGTGGAGACTGTGACAGCAGGGGCTGCTTGTCCTCGTTGATTTGTTTTGCTAAATAGACCGGTACATAAGGGGCGTGGGCGATCCTGGAGTGCTCGGACAGCGGAGAGAGTGAGCCGATGCTGCCAGGAGAAGTAGACGAGGTGACGGTGGAGCGAGCCCTGCGTCTACCGGCTGAAGGTTGGTATGTGGGGTCGGCTGTGCCGATGAACAGTGTGGAATGAACCGACTGATGTTGCCGCAGCAGCGAATCAGCGAATACAACTGGTCAGTGATGCGTAGGCGGGAGCCGATGGACTCGAATAAGTGTGGTGACAGATAGCTCTGTAGCTCGGTAGGTAGTTTGGCAGACCACACAGACCATAGCGTGGTGTCAGGCATGGTATGTTCGTTCATGAGAAATTGAAGGTGGCGCCAGAGTTGTGAGGGAGTGCATTCCCCCAGGTGCTCCTCGTAGAGAATCTTGATTATTAACTCTTGTGGCGAGCAGGCAAGTCGTTCCACTATAGTCTTCTTTGCAAGTCGTATTTTGGTGCAGGCGGCAGCGAAAGGGGCAGATCACAAATAAAATCCGAGTGGTTGTGGAGGCGTGTGATGAGGCAAAGAAACTTTGAGTTATTGTCAGACACATGATGTAATTCGAACAGATGCTCGATGAGTGTGAACCACGATGCTGGGTTGTCCTCATATAAGGGCATTAGCTTCGGCAGGCAGCCAGGAGGGGGTGACGACGGCAGCTTCAGTGTCTCCTGGGGTAGCAGCTGGACTGAGGTTAAGTCAGAGACCGCCACAGTAGGCCCGGATTTAAACCAGGTGAGCGAATCTGTAGTAGCGGCAGCTGGCATAGTTGACTGTGTTGCACGAAAAGATGGCATGGCAGGCACAGACTGTACCGTGGAAACGGGCAGACGGATGGCACACGAAGGGGGCCCCGGAACTGTACCATGAGTGACGATTGCTCAATGGAAACGACTTGCTTCCAGACGAGAGACCGGTGCGGCAGACACAGGTGGTGCTGTGGGAGCGGCAGGCAGTTGAGCGACTGGAAATGGGGAGCCCCACAAGTGAGGGTGGGTGGGTGGGAGGGGGAGGGGTTGAGAATGCCATCCGTTTGGAAACTATCTGCTGCATAACATGCCTGTAGTGCATGTGGCGGTCCACTGAGGTAAGGTAAGGGGTCCATGTTATGCGAAACACTGAATTGTGCATTTAAATTAGACACAACTGGAACACCATGTGATCAGAACAGATCCAGCGCGTTTTGTAGTAATTGCGGCATTGCACACAGCCTGACAGTAACTGATGTAGCACGCCGGTGGGTGGCTAAATACGTGTTTGAAAGGAGATCACTTTGTTCTTGAAACACTCGATCTGAAGAGACACAATTTGAAATATTGTTCAGTTCACATTTCACTGTCAGATGGATATAATCCAGTGACGTGAAGCCTGAGTCCATTTTCACTATAACAGCACAGTTGTCTACCATTGAAAACTAATGAGGTTAGCACACGGCATTGGTTGAGAACGTGAATCACTGTGTGTAAATGATGAATACGCCGTTGGTGAAGAAACGACAAAAGTCGGTGAGCAGAGTTGTGCTTCCACATCTTCAAACAAGGCATTGTTTGGCATGGTCATTGTGTAGTGCATATAACCTGTTGCATAAACACCGGCTCGGAAGATGTGAAACACGAACGAACTGCGGGGTCACCACTATGGAAAGGGATCGGTAATCGGGATATGGAAAACTTAATTCCCATATATGTTATAGCTCATATATATTTACTTGACACTGCGTCCATACAGAATAAAGTATAACAAAGCACTGACTGACGTAAAGTTAAGACGGAGACTTGACAGAGCACTTAGAGTTCACAGATATTAAATTTCGTGGTCGATACGAACTATCGACGCCACAAATTTAATTTTACACATAATTTCCCATTTTAGCAAGAAGGAAGGTTTTTTATCATAGCATTCTGGAAAGTAGCTGATTGCATCAGGAACAAGCTGCACACGAATTTCTCTGTGCCCTGTCATATTTAAATCGTGCCTTCCTATAGGTTCTTTAAGCAGTCCAAACAAATTGAGATTGTAAGGTGATAGGTCCAGGTTGTCAGGAGAATGATGCGTTTCCTGTAGTTTGTAGAGCTGCAGTATTGGGGGCTGCCATTATTGTGGAGGAGGTGACCTGTCGAATCGGTTGGTCTCATCTTTTGCAGTGATATGCATCCCTCACCTTCCTCAACATCTCAGAGTAGTATGTAGCAGTGGCCGTGCATTGCTCATGCAAAAACTCAATGAGAAGAATGCCTCAATGGTCAGAAAAAAATGGTTGAAAGAAACTTGGCTCACTGACAGTGAAGTCTTAGCTTTCACTGGAGCTTCCTGCCCTTTCCTCCATGACTCCTTACTGGCTTGTTTGGTTTTAGAACTGTATTGGTGGACCCATGTTTCTTCACAGGTGATGATCCAACTCAAAAATATATCACTTTCTTTCTCAAACCCTGCTGTAAACCTCTGACAGACCTCCAGAAGTCTCAACTTCCAATTTTTCATCAAAAGGCAACACACCCATCTAGAACACACTTTACAGAAATTAGATCATTTATGAAGATCTCCTGACTTATTCCAACCTCATCTGAAATTTTCCATATCCTCACACATTGATTGCCTTCTAGAATGCTAAAATACCATGAATGTTTTCATCTGTAATGCTGGTCTGGGGATGGCAGTCATGCTACAGATTTTCCACATATTCTTGTCCTGCCTTGAACTCTTTATGGCAGATACAGAAACATCTCCCTAACAATGTTTGATCACCAAACTGTGCAGCCAATCCTGGAAAACTCTGTTGCTTGAACTCCTTCACAAGCAAGAAATTTTATAATTATGTGTTGTGCAGTGGAGGGGTGCTATTGCTCCAACATTGTGAGCATTACTGACAAAACTCTTGGAAGTATGTAATGGCTGGCTCTCCCCACTCCTAACAGTCCCACTCAACAATACTAGAAGAGTGGATCCAGTCCTACCAACTGTTGATGCTTAGGAACAAAAATTACATTTATGTTTGATTCACTCTCATAGTAATCTTGACACATTCTGTCCAGCCAAGGATTGTGAAGGATGCAGAATTGGTAATAAATTGGTAATATGATTCTAGTACATACAGATACTATGACTGTAGATAATAAGTGTTCATTGTGTTTAATAATGTGCACTTATGTCTCTTTTTCTTTGTATCACCACATATTCATTGCATTTACTTTGTCTAAGAATTCCATATTCTTGACAGTACTCATCTATGTCAGAAGCTATTGCACATAAAATGTTCATATGTGGATATTTATTTTGTTATGAAAACTGAGGTAAAACTATGATGTTGATTTGGAAAGAATAAGAAGGCAACAATAAGAGTTTCAATACTGAAAAATATACAATGACATAAGATGTAATGTCACTCAGATTAGCTCCAACAGATTTCCTGAGACAAAATGAATATATTTTACACTTTGACAGGAGACATTTAAATTCTTACTGCAATTTATAATCACTAAGAACTTATACGAGATAATGTTCGAAATTGTTTGTTTCTAACATATAAATTCTGTACTGTTTCAATGATGTTGTTAATACATATGGCACAAATGTTTCAGTTTTCATGACTGTATAACATAACACTAGAATTCTGAATTCTATTTACTGAGTTTTTATACAGTTGCATGCATAATAATTTTTCTTACCACCAAAGGGCATACTACCTAGACATAGTAAGGTTAATCTTCACATTCATTTTGACATTCCAATTTCGAAATTGTCTTGGGGTTCCATACCATATCCATATTTGTTCCATGCTGAAAAAAATGTTCTGAATATAAAATTTTCATTTGTCATAAGAAATTTAGGTGTCTGAGCAAACTGTCACATGATACCATGTTTAGCAAAAATAAGTAACACTTTGGTTGATTTTATACTGAAATAATGTCAAACACAAAATTAAGTACCTAGAAAATGAAGACATTTGAGAGCTATTTGATATTTTCATGCAAAGATAAAAAGTTTAATATCTTTATAAGGAGTCATAAAAGCTGTTAAACAAAAGTAAGTAATGTATAGGATCATAATGAATGACTTCAATAAAGAAGGAGAGATAAATAAGAGAATAAAATTTTCTGCAGGAATTGTACAGGAGACATTACTAAAATTTTCTGAAAAGTAAAGAAAAGTATGTCACACATACATTCTCCAGGAAAAATATGTACAATATGTACAGCAAATGAAGTTGGAACCATAACTATAGGCTATATTTTATTATAAAAAAATAATCTTTGAACATTGTGTAAGTCTTAAAATATTACAATACTCTAATCTCTTAACTGGAATACAAGCAGTCAAAGGAATTTTTTATTTTGTGTTCTGTGGATCCATATGAGAATATATCTCTGGATATAGAATGAGTGAAATTTTTACAAATTATTGTTTAGTGCACAAGTACATTGTTCTCACCATATAAATAACAGGAACAAATAAGCTAACATATAATCTTACTTATGAGTTATCATACGTGACATCTGAACGAATATACTGTTATGCATACAGATATACATGCATTTCAATTTTAAACTACACAATAGCTAGACAAAGAATGATGATTAGGCCATAAAGGCCACAAAAATAGATTTAAGCATACTTAGCATTTTGGCTTAGAAATTCATCTGTACTATAATATGATCCATCTAGAAGGAACTGCCTCAGCTTTTCTTTAAACCTGTGTATATTTCCAACCAGTTCTTTAATTATTGGTGGAAGAGCATTAAAAATCTGGGTGCCACTGTATAAAACTCCCTTCTGCACCATGCTCTTTGTGCTTAGATCATAAAGAATATCAAGTTTTCTTCTGGTGTTACAATTATGGGACAAACTATTGGTTTGTTGTTGTAAAGATTTGAAGATCTCTAAATACATTCCTGCATGAGTGCCTAGGACAAACTCCACACATAATTCTTAAGGCTCACTTCTGTGCATGGAACACTTTTCTTGCTATTGGTTGATTTCCCCAGAATATTACACCGTAGGCCATAAGATGATGGAAATAGCCAAAGTGTGCTGTTTTTATTGTGGCCATCTCCCTATTGTCTGATTTGATTCTCATGGAAAATGTTGCTGAGTTTAACCCTTTGGACAGCTCTTGAATATGGTAGTGCAACTTACGTTTCCTGTCTATTTGTAGACACAAGAACTTGGAGGACTCAACCTTTAGAATCTCATGTTCACCCATTTAGGATAAAAGAACATAATTTGTATTTTTTAGATTGCTGGAAAGACCATTAGTTTGAACCATTTTGTCATATCTGCAAAAGCCTTATTTACTATTTCATTTGATGCATTCCCTTATGGATTATTAACTGCTGTGGTAGTGTCATAAGTGAACATGATGATTTCCCCATGTTCTGTGCTGAGTGGCAGATCATTTATAAATGTTAGAGAAAGAAGTGGGCCCAATACTGAGCCTTGAGCTACTCCAGTGGCAATGTTCCACTCATTCCTAGGTTGTTGGCTCAACCATTCAGTTGTGCATCAGTTTCTCTAGTACCTTAGAAAAAACTGAGAGTAATGTAATGGGTCAATAATTTGAAGCATCAGTCTATTCTCCCTTTGTATAAATTGGTTGTATAAATCCACATTTTAGCCTGTCAGGGAATACGCCTTCCTCCAGGGACATATTATAAATATGGTTGAGGACTGTACTTATTTCTCTACAACAATATTTCAATAATTTGCTGGAAATGTTATCAACTCCAGCAAAGCTTTTACTTTTTAAGGAGAGAATTACTTTTTCAATTTCTTTCACTGCCATTTTCCGAACACACATCTCATCTATTTTGTTAGTTAAGGGGTTAAGCACAAATTCTGTAGCTTTCTTTACCAAACCCAAGCACCCCATTTGATTTGTGACTGTTAAGAAATGAATGTTGAAAATATTAGCCACTATTTCGGGATCATCCACTGTAGTGCACCATTTCTTCGGCAAAAGACTCAGCAGCAGCACAAAGGACAGCCTGAGAGGCAGTCCTAGCACCCAACCAGTAAGGCAGTACTTATAGTGCCCAAGAGTGGTGGTACAACCACTCTGCTCCCTAGATAAACAACTCACCGACGGGGAGATCGGTTCTTCATTCATGGAAAATTGAACTACTCTCATCTTCAGGTGGTCACGGGTGTGATTGGCAGGAATGCAGCTTGCAGAGTTGAAGTTTCCTACACAGGCAAATGGCTGTGGACTCATAACAGTAGACTCCATCAGCCAATGGTTGGTAACACTTCATTATATTCACTGGGCCATCCATGCATTAGTGATGCAGATGGAGTGGCCAAACTCTGAGAATAAGTGGAAGGAAGTTGACGGTTCTATAGAAGTCGATGATGTGATGCCCTGTATTGGTGACTGAATGTGCTCCCATTTTTTGAGCTTGTCAGTGCTCCTGGCTAGTCTAGTGTTCAGTTTCAGAGCATCAGAGCATCTCTTTATGCAAAGTTTGCAGCATGAAAAGGTATTGTTTCATTGTCATTAGGTGTAATTAAAATGCATAGCCCCATTACAAAAGAGCATTGTGCTGCATTGTTATCAAAGTATTGAATCAGGTGTTCCTGACATTTCCTTCACATATTCTGAGGCAATAAACTCCCTGCTTGTTTGTTCTTCACCTCTTCCAAGTATTGACATTGTTTGCACCATCAATGCATACTCAATATGTGTACTCCACTTAGCTTCATCCCAGTCAGTTTCAACAAAATTTTATCCATTGCTTAATTGCTATCCTGATGTACCACATAAACTTGGTAGATAATTTCTTCAAAATGACTATACCTGTTCTGACAATCATTCCCAAAGAAGACACTGAAGCCAATGTAAAACCAGCTAAGTAGCTGATCCTACAATTTATTAATATGGTCATCACTACTTTCAGTTTTATTCACACTGACAGATATCTGTAAAGGTGATACGTCATTGAAAATCTAATCCTTTACAGAATGCAGATGACACTCGGTGCGGTGAGTGGTGGAGCGATGAGCTTTAGGGCCCAGTGACACACCGGTAGTTGAGAGACATTTTTTATTCAAATCCAAATACACATCAAGTTTTAACAATGTGAGGTTCACATGACCCACTCTGGTGACTCTGGTTAGCATCAACTCACAGGCGGCTTGCTTCAACCTTGGTGAGGTGTGTTGCCACGTATTGTTGATGGCTGGCTGAGCAACGGCTGGAGACCTGACAATAGGCTATGGTCCTTAGGTCAGTGGCATTATCCTGTTTCTGCTATGATTGTGTCCTACTGTGGAATGACCACACCTGGTGACTCAGTACCCATGTGCATCCACTGTGGGGGCAGACAGGTGAAGACTACTGTGCACGGGACATGATCTGTGCCACATAGCAGGTTTCTGGTGACAGCAGATGTGGATTGTAGGTTGGTGGCACTGTGGTACCAAGTCTCACAAGGAGCTCAGTGCAGGAGGAGGCTGACCTAACCCAGTCTGAAGCCATGGAAGCAGCTGATGGTGACCATTCACCTCATAATGTAGCATGGATATCGCATCATAGCAGTGCTGCTGAACTTTAAATGAACCTGCCTCAAAATGCACACCTCTGAGGCACATTTTTTGCAGTGTTGCCCAGCCTCTGGTTAAGTAGCGCACAACATGGGTCTTGTCCTGGTGTGGTGCATCGTCCACCTACTCTGGCTATTACTACTGTGTGATGTATGTTTCACCAAGTATGGCTAGTCCACCTGACAATACTTTTGCATATGTGTTAACTGACCCACACATTTCAACACTCCAGTTACCAGCCCATGGATGCTACTACAACACTTTTAGGTGGGTTCCTTACAAACTCCCATAAATTTCACAAAAACTAGGTAATGACATTATATTGTTCCCTTCCATGGGAAAGACCCGGTCCCTTGGGTCTTGTTCAGGACACATTCTCCACCGTGACTATATCACCCTTGACCTATAAAATGTGTACAAGCTCCCAAGATTATACCAGACTGGCATTTTTAAACTCTATTGCTAACTATACTACATTACACATTACAGTATTTACTACATTAAATTTTATGGCTGCTTCCCCTCTTTCGAAGCTCTACAAATTCATTCTCCATTGCTTGCTCAGGGAATCCAGTCCACTGGAACCCGGGCTACTCATAGGTTGGGTTTCTGAATGGTTAGTTATCTCTGATAAGTAAGAGCTATGAGGAGCAAAATCAGAGTCAGTATGTCACTAGAAACTGTGACCCTCAAGTTTGTGGTTACATGATGCCTATCATCCTGATAGAGCATTAATTGTTCCACCAAGATTCACCCATCCTGTGCAGCTATCATGTAACTTATTGAATGAATTAGGCTTGGCTCCCAGGTATCATTCAAGAAGATAAAGTTTTGTCCAGGAAACATCTCTAAGGGCTTATCCAGGTAATACAGCTGTGGCTGTATTATATTTAAAGAGTAACGCCTGTACTGTAGCTGGTAACTGAAGTACTGGTCCCATAGTACCACAAAGAGTTCCAGTAACTAACAGCCCAATGCTTCTTAATTATAAGTGACTTGCTTCTATGAGCTTCCCTTGTTCATAGCAACTTGAAACCACTATTATGCCATCATACACTGAACACACCCAATGAAGATCCACTTGCTGGGAGTACAGCTCTGGTTCTATCACCAACTTTTGGCATGGATGACCTTCTGCCTTGCCCCCGGACAAATGCATGGCATATGTTCTTCCTCCCATCTGGATCTAGTGAGTAGGGCATATGGTAACCACACTGCTTTTGCATTGCTGTACCTCACCCTTAGTCATTACCACTTTCTGATACCCATTTTCCATCACCAGTAATGCACCATCCTCTTTTACTTGCACAAACTTTCCCACAGTTTCTAGCCTTACTGGGCAGGTGTGCACCAAGTAACACTTAAACAATGTGTGCTTGTTGCCCATGGTACCTTCGCTGACACATACAGCCATGCACTATTTGTTCTTGCTTCTGCCATTGCCCCATGGTAGTAGAAAGGCAGGTTCTGGCTGTTTGCTCTGCTGTTAACTGTAGCTATGGCGATAATTCTCTTTACACCTTTCTCTACCCCTTCAGGTATTGCTCAGGTGATAATAAGGCTATAGGTTCAATTGCTCATGTAGTGTGAGATGTATTTTCACACCACCACATCTCGTCACATAAAACACTGATTTGAGTAATGAAAGAAGCCAAGAGCCATTTATTTGCCAATGTATAATATTTAACTATGTGTTGTAATGATGTATTTTGACAATTTACAAAGAGAAATGAAGCCAGCACCACTGACACGCCTAAGAAACTATAGACTAATTCAACACACATGTAAAAACATTGATATTAAAGACAGACTCTGAAGACATTTGGATATTACAAAAAACAAGTGTGCAACCCATCGTCCACTGCTGGATGATATCACTCTCTTTTTATCTCCTGTATAATACGGACACACCATTACATAGGCGTCATTATGAGATTGGTAATTTGTTTAAATCTATTGATAAATACTGTTATTTTGTTGCGTGTGAGACTAGTATGTGTGAAAAACACAGAGTGGTTAATAAATGAACATTTCTATGTGATTTATAAACTTTTCAAACCATTCAAGCACTGTCATTGTTATTGACGTAAGTGTTAACATGTTATATGTACATCCAAGTTCGTATTTATAGTGTCAAATACTCTAAATTTGTGTTTGCTTAATCATTTACTTTCTGTGTGCCAAGTTTTTTTACAGAGCCAACCGTGTCTGATGTGTCATTGTATGGACAGAATAGTCAAGGCTGACGTTAACATACTACTTATATTCCCCCTCCCTTGTAATATTCACCAACTCAGTTCTAAACTAGCCCTTAGGTACATTTTCAGTGCAAGTGACGTCCAGGAATTTCTTAGAAAACTTCTCTAATCGCACATCACGCGCACAAAGCCTCACTGTTCACTGTTCCACAATGGTATGTGGCACTTTCTAAATGGGAAAGGGAGCCATGCAAATATATGCTGCCTCCCTTCTCATTCTGATGCTTAAATAATAATAATAATAATAATAATAATAATAATAATAATATTTTCTTACATCAGAAGTGCCTGATGAACGACCTCCTTCAAACTGGTCAACTTGACTCTTGCATGCTAGATGCTATTTCCCAGTGACTCCAACAGTCCTCTTACTCTTATTTTGCATTGATACTTGCATCCATGCTTGAACTACCTCTAAATACCAGTTTAGTCTGTTAGTTGATGCTCTGCTATAATTAATTACCTCTCTAGTTAGCTGCTGAGGTATGTGTGTGTTGTTGAACATGCTGTTCTCGAAACTCACAAAGCATGTGGAATGCAAATATACAGTCACCCTATTCCCTTCTGACAATTCTCTAGGGCTTCAGATGTCCTGTTCAACTCATTTATGTTGTTTGCATCTGCTGACCCAAATAGTGTTTTGAGTATCTTGAGTATGCCTCCATCCCCTTTTTACCCTTCCTTAGTACTCCATTACTACACACTAATTGTTGTAAAGCCGAAAATACCTCTTCAAACTTCTTACCTCCATCCATAGTTCTCATACGCTGAAATCAAACTTAATGAGCATTTGTGACTAGATCATACCACATATTGCTGCCTGAAAAATGTAGCTCCTCTGTCCAAGCTATGACCTGGCAGCACCCATATTCCAACAAAGATGAAAGTGTACAGCATGGGCAAAACTAGTCTTCTCCTTCACTTGCCTTCTCCTAATGGCAACCAGAGGACAGCTCCCTTCTCCCCAGCAGCCAGCTGTCTCCAATCAGCAGCTCTCATCAATTAATTAAAGGTACACATATGATCCTACCTAAAATCACCTTAACAACCTATGTAATACACAAAAAAAGAAAATTATAACCAAACGCAAAACATGTTGATTACCTTGAAGGCCTTAACACATACAGTATACAAGGTATATGGACCTCCTTTCCTGCTGCTCATTCTTCTGCTTGTTACTTTTCCCTTTCTTCCTTGGTTCCACTAATATAATGCCTGGGCTTGCTTCTGGCTCACCCCTGAATGGCTGTAAATGTCTTACATATACAATCGTTGACCTTGTAGGCAACTGCAGCTTTACATTTGCAAGTGATGTGTTTTCAATCACACGTTATGGATCCTGATACTGTGTCATAAACTTGCCTTCCCTTTCAGAGTATATGGATTTGACATCACTCACTGTCCCACCTTGTCTTGAGGTAAAGTTCCCGTACCCCTAACTGCATTCTCTTGGCTTTCAATGCCTTGCTGTTCACCTGTTGGACCTTCTTCCAAACCTCCCTAACTGTTCCCACAAGTTCTTGGACTGACTCTCCATTCCTGCCCCCTTTCTGCTTAATCATATCGAATGGTGATGGCATCTTCTTCTTATCATAAAACATTTTGAATGACAACAGCTCAGTGCTGGTGTGTACCTTCAAATTATATACATTTACCACAAAAGATAAATATGTGTGCCAGTCTGTATGGTGGGGGTTAACATAATAAATAAGCATCCTACCAAATGCCTGATGCCATTTGATTAAGGACAAAGTGAACTAGTTCTCAGTTTTGTCTTTTTTCACTTTCAATGCTGGCACAATTCCTTCAACAGGTCTGACCTGAAGTTCACCCCTTGATCCATAATTATTGTCTCTGGCACCACAAACTTCAACATCTATCTATTCTCTGACACTTAAGGAACTCTAAGTGCTTGTTGGTCAAGCATCAGCAGTCAGCACCACCTCAGTGTAACAAGAAATGTGGTCTGTTATAATCAGCACAAAATGATTCCCTGCTGGAGATCAGCTGAACAGACCTAACATAACCAATAAAACAATAAGGCAACATCAGAAATAGTACTTCTTTCCAAATCCAATATGCATGCTGCACACATTGACACATTTCCTGATGTACATATCAACATTGCTTTTCCATCCTCTCCACCAGTATTTCTCTGCCACCTTCTGAGTCCTCACTCTGCACCCTCCATGACCTAACAAAACATGATCACACATCTGTCTTAGCACCTCTTCCCTTAACTTTGCTGGTACAAGCAGTTGTGGTCCTAATCAAATCTCCCTACACAATAATCCATCACACATGCTGAACTGCTGCTGCTTACAGTACTGCTTACACTGTCTGTCTGCACTCTGTGCTGCTTAACACTAAGCAAGGTCTTAAACTAGTGCTTGTATTACTGCTACCTTCTTGCTTAGTGCATCTGCATTTCCGTGTTCCATCCCTGATTTGTTGATTACTTCATACTCAAATTCACTGAGTCTGAATGCCCATCTTGTCTGTCTGTCAGATGAGTCCTTCAAACATAGTAACAACTTCAAAGTAGCATGGTCAGTCTCCACTTTAAACTTCTTCTCATTCAAGTAACACCAGAAGACTCTCACTCTGTACAACAGGCTAAGCATCTCTCTCTCTGTCCTAGAATAATTCCTCTCCGCTCCATTAAATTGTCTTGCAAAAGTGATAGTGAGTTCTCCTGCATTGACCTCTAGGCTCAAAATGCACCAAATGCATCACAAAATAAAATAAATTCCTTTGGAAAATGTGGAAACACTATCTCTGCACTTGACATGAAAACTTCATTTAACGCAGCAAATGCTTTCTGAAAATCCTCAGGCCACACAAATTTGGTACCTTTCCGTAGTAATTGTATAAAGGGTCATGCTCTATCTGCAGACTGCCTCATGAATTTTCTACAACTTACGAGGTCCAGGGAAGACAATTACTCCTTGCTTGTTCCTGGTACTGGAAAATCCCACACTCCCTGTGTCAATCTCAGATCAGTTCTCACATCATACTTATTAATTAAATGACCTAAGTAATTTACTTCTTCCAACTCTAAAATGAAATTTTTCAGTACTCAGTGTTAAATGTCAGCCTGTCATTTCTTGAGTACATCCCTCAGGTGTTGACTATGGTCCTGCACATCTCTTAAAAACACATGTATGTCATCCAGATACATTGAAGATTGATGGGGCTTCAATTCTTTTAACACTCCATCCAATGAACACTGAATTGTTACTGGTGCACTCTTTAAATGAAACAGCATTCTTCTGTACTGATAATGTCCCCAAGATACTCTAAACACAGTCTTCTCTCTGTCCTCTGTGTCCATCTCTAATTTATTGCACTAATTCTCAAGTCCATCACTGTGATTATCAATGGTTTCTGTGGTGTTTGGATGGGGTAAGCATTTGGTAGTTCACATGGTTGTTCAAATGCAAGTAACACCAACAGAACCGATACTTCCTCCCTTTGTCCACAGACTCCTTTGGTACAATAACAATTCCTGCCCCCCCCCCCCCCCCCCCCTATTCGTATTGTGCTATCAGCCAACTTTTGATTGACAAACCCCTCCAAAATTGGCTGCAGAGACTGTGGCATATTTTACAACCTTCTGTACACCAGTGCTTCATTCCTTGTAGGAATCTTGTGTTGCATCATGTTCATTACAGGCAATGGTCCTCATAGAAAGAGCAAGTCCTGAAACTATAATAACAGTTCTTCCATCTGGTAAGTCAGACTCCACATTCACACAAAGTGACTTCCCAGTGCCACTCGCCACATGATCATGCAAGCCTTAATGTCATTGCTTGCAGTTTAACTGGACTGTCTTGTAAAAGAGATGCTCCTCAAGGCAAATCAATGTTGATGACAGCTTCCCCTAGAAGGAATGTCCTCCCACAAAGCTCCATCACACATTACTGAAGGTCAATTATGGCATGATGTTAATGCATAAAGTCTAGCTCAAGGATCATACTGCAGCCCTCATTCACATGAGATACCAGTTCCACACACTGCTTAAACTTGGTTTCCTCTAATTTAAAATTCACCATCACTGACCCCAGTGGTCATATCTCACTATCCTACACCACACACAAATCAAAACATGGTGGAGCACATTGCCTCTTACCTACTAAATCTCTAGAGGCCACCAACACATACACTCCTCTGTCCAACAAAAACGTACCCTTCTTACCATCTATTATCCCTGCTATGGCACATTCCACCTCTGTATTCATATCCACTGCATTCAATTGTACTGAGAACACCTTTCAGCAGGTCTGGGGCTCCCTTCTGAGTTTAACGGATGCTTATTAACACCCGGACCACCCCTGAAATTATTCCTATAATACTGCTGCTGTTTCATACCCTAACTATTGTTATTCCCACAGAATGACTGATAGTTCATACAACCTCCATCACTCTGTGACTGACAGCACTTCCTCCAAACATGCACCATATGTCCACAATTAAAATACCTCATATCTGCTCAAACACATTTCTCTGATCTCTTACCCCTCTAGCACCATCAATCTCCTTGAGTTCCACTGTTAGCTTAACTGCCAAGTAGAGATCCCTAGGTGCACCAGTGTATGCACTCCTGATATTGCCAGTACTAAACCTCTTAGGAAAGCAATGACAGTCCATTGCTTTGCTTCCTAGCAACGCCTTGTTTGCCTCATCACTCTGTGTCAGCTCATATGTATGCACATTAAGTTTCCTAATCCTGTCCACAAAATCCTCCATGGCTTCATTAGGCCTTGACAATAGGTCTTCCACATTTGATAACACAGCCTCAGAGGACCTACTGGAAAACGGAGAAAAAAGGTTCACTTAGCCAGATCCAGCCCCTAGATTCTGCAACTTCAAAAACCCCAAGTCGCCTTTCTCTGCTAATTTATTTTTTACAAGTATATTCTCTACCCTTAACTGAGCTACCTGATCAATTAATGATTGCATAGCTTCCTCACTGGTGACATCTTGAGTCTCTGATTATGCCATTGCATCACTCTTACTCATATTTACAATTTCAGTAATAATAACTCAAAAATAACATGGACTGAACACTCTTCAGTTACCAACAATGTCACATTTATTTATTCTATCTAAGCACAAACCATCTGAACTCCCTATACTGTCTTGCCATATGGCCAAAATGATGATGTAAAACAAACAAATGCCACAGATTTGGCACAAAGGACAGAATTCCCAAGTAAATTACACCGTTCACATGACATGGGCTCCAGCCATCCCTAGAATTACCCCTAAACTAAGAGAGTTTCCATGGCTCCTCCAGCCTCAAAAAAGTAACTCTGCAGTTACGCTGCCATCAAGCTCTCAACCCCATGATGATCACCAAAACACAAACTATAGCCTCAGTCATCTCACAATGATGATATCACAACTTTGATTTGGATGTTGCATTGCAGGGAGTGATACACCCTCTGCTGCCCACAGTAGTGACATCAGTTCTCCTCACATTGAATTGAATTGAATTTTATTTGATCCTGTAAGATTACATCGTGTACAGTAAATGTACGTGTAATATAGGATATGTCAAAGTATTAAAATTCTTTATCAATTATTTTTCTACACCTTTAGCTTACATTTTTACATCACTGATAATGAGTAACAATATATACAAATTTAATGGCATAAGTATTCTGCAACACTGTAAAACTCTTTTTCAATGAGATAGTCTTTAAGTTTCTTTGTAAATTCATTGTGAAGTACACTATCTTGCAGGGTTTTGGGCAGACTTCTTAGTAGTCTGATACCAGAGTACTGGGGTCCTTTTTCTAGCATTGCCAGTCGGTGGGGTATGCTCCGTACTTCATTCTTCTTTCTTGTATTGTGGGTGTGTACACTAGCATTTGCAATCCAGTCCTCACTACCTTTTGTGATGTACATTATTGTTTTGTATATATATAATGATGAAAAAGTTAAGATACCTAAATTCTTGAAACAGTTTCTGCATGTTTCAGAGGTCTTTCTTCTTAAAATGGTCCTAATTGCTTTTTTTTTGTAATGTGAACACTCGTTTTGTCTCTTGTTTGTTTGAGTTTCCCCACACCGTCACTCCATACTGTAAGTATGGTTCGAAAAGTCCATGATACACTGTACACAGAAGGTTCTTGTCTGAATACTGTGATAGCTGCATCATTAAGAATATGACAGAGCTCAGTTTCTTACAGACATTATTAATATGTTTTTTCCATTTCAGTTCATTATCCACAAGAATACCTAAGAATCTAGCAGATTCTACTTCTTCCAGCCTTGTTCCATCAACCTCTAAATCCATGTCTACAGCCTTTTCCTTGTTTTTAAACACTGCATGCATAGTCTTTTTTAGATTTATAACCAGTTCATTTTCCAACAGCCATTGATCTGTGACATTTGCAGATATGTATGCTCTTCTCTCAAGCTGTTCCATATTTTGGTCACTATTTAGTATTGTCATGTCATCAGCATACAATATTTTCTTTTCTTCCTCCTCAACACCTATATCATTAACAAATACATTAAATAACATCACCTTGTAGAGTAGACAGCACTTGGGGTGAGGGATGGAGTGACAAGCCAATGGGCCCAAAGACTCACTGGTGGTCAAGAGGAATGTTTTGAACAATTCCATCACAGTAACATGAGACCAACACACCACACTCTGGCGATGCTGGCCAGCATAGACTCGAAGGTAGCCGGCTTCTGTCATGGTGAGGAGTCACATGCATAGGCACCCTGCATTGCTGATGTCAGGCTAGTGGCCTGTCACAATCCTTGTGACAGTGTTTGACAATTCTGCTTTTTCTTTTCTTTCTTTTTTTTTTTAAAACAGTAATTTTGGTTTTTCTCTTATTTTTCTACTTATAATTATTAACTCAGTAATTTGAAAACTAGGGCTACCTATCAAGGTGATAGATTTATCTGCTTACAACATACTTGATAGTTTATTTGCAAGAGTAGAAGTGCTTCAAATACACTGTAAACTCTTTCGTTGACATGCTGTATCTTTGTTCATGCCAAGTAGCCAAGTCAGTCTCTCTCTGGTACTAGAAATATTCACTTCTTGTACAGTGCACAAGTTAATGTCATGTGCATCTTTACCAAGCCCTGATTAAATGTGGTTCTAGTTCAGCATTTCTATATGTATGTTATTTATTGCGGCTAGCATAAACACAGTAACAGCACCAACAGTGTCATCACCATTATCATGATCATCATTATCAACAACAACAACAAAGAAATGCCATGTATAAGCAGTGTTAAAACATATTAAACTAAATGTATTATATGGATCATCAAGACAACAGCTTAGTTTTTGCAAAAATTGCATGACTACCTGTGAAACTTAGGGATGTTAATTGTTAGAAACAGAATTCTGAACCATCTTGTATAAGTTGATTAATATCAAACTAAGAATACATTACCTTTGATCATATTTTCATTTTGTTGTAGTTTGTGTCTGAATGAATTGAAGTTGAAATCAGGTACCATTCCTCCTAACTGTTTTGGTAGTATCTCATAAGGCACATATTCATGCAAAGAAGACATGTTTCTACCATGAACATGAATCTGAAAAATTCAGTTATCAAAAACAAGTCTAATGTTTCCCTGTTCATAGTGCATATTAAAAACATGACATTATATTGGCACTACATTAGAATACAGAAAGAAGCTGTTTCAAAGTACACCAATACCATTTCAATACGATACTCACTCTTTGTCTCATCTTTTCTTTCAAAAATGGTTTAGAAATTGCAAACACAGCAGCAAAAAGTGATGGTGCATTTACAATATGGACACCCTTCAGCCTCAAAGGAAAGCTGTCCTGTAAAATCATATTTTCATAGATGAAATGTGATTACTCAAACATATCTCTTTTGCAGACATACATGACTTACAATTAATATGAGTTGCAAAAACAGAATGCTGATTTTTACCTGGAACATTTTAATGAAAAGTGATAAGTTTGATGGTGTTGCAACTAGGAAATGTTGAAGTCCATACCCTTTCATATCCACAATAAATACTGCACCAGAGATATGAACGTGAGGATCTTCACAACAAAACGAAAGCACTGTTGCTATTGTCTGGAAGCATTCTTCTACTACGATCTTTTTGTAATCCAGTTTTTCTGAAAGAATCATTTAATTAACCTTAGTAATAAAATAATAATTCCATTACACACAATCTGAACAGTTAATAATACAGTCATGCTCATAAATTAAGGATGACGTTGATACAGGGTGAAACAATGCTCTGGTGGGCAGTTTGCAGGTTTAAATCGCCTCGAGATATGACCATGCGGTGCATTTGACCTGCGGTTATCACGTGGTGGCACTGGCAACAGTCCACATATGCAGAGGTGTGTTGGTGCATGTCAGCAAGTAAGTGTGCAGACGTTTTCAGACGTGGTAATGGTGACTATGTGTTGAAAATGGCTCAAAGAACACATATAGATGACGTTATGAGAGGTAGAATACTATGGCAAATGGAGGCTGGTCAAACAGAGCAGGTCGTATTATGGGTCCTCCATGTGCCACAAAGTGTGATCTCAAGATTATGGCAACAATTCCAGCAGACAGGAAATGTGTCCAGGCGTTACAGTACAGAATGTCCACAGCATACAACACCATAAGAAGACTGACATCTCATCATCAGTGCCCACAGATGGCCATGGAGTACTGCAGGTAGCCTTGCTCAGGACCTTACTGCAGCCACTGGAACAGTTGTCTCCAGACACACAGTCTACAGACAACTGAAAAGACATGGTTTATTTGCCCAGAGATTTGCAAGGTGCATACCACTGATCCCTGGTCACAGGAGAGCCTGTAAAGCCTGGTGTCAAGAACACAGTAAATGGTCACTGGAACAGTGGTCCCAGGTTATGTTCAAGTATGAGTTCAGGTATAGTCTGAACAGTGATTCTTGCTGGGTTTTCATCTGGTGTGAACCAGGAACCAGATACCAGCCCCTTAATGTCCTTGAAAGGGACCTGTATGGAGGTCGTAGTTTGATGGTGTGGTGTGGGATTATGATTGGTGCATGTACACCCCTGCACGTCTTTGACAGAGGAACTGTAACAGGTCAGGTGTATCGGGATGTCATTTTGCACCAGTATGTCTGCCTTTTCAGGGGTGCAGTGGGTCCCACCTTCCTACTGATGGATGATAATGCACGGCCCCTCTGAGCTGCCATTGTGGAGGAGTACCTTGAAACAGAAGATATCAGGTGAATGGAGTGGCCTACCTGTTCTCCAGACCTAAACCCCATTGAGCACGTCTGGGATGCTCTCGGTCGACGTATCGCTGCACATCTTCAAACCCCTACGAGACTTCAGGAGCTCCGACAGGCACTGGTGCAAGAATGGGAGGATATACCCCAGCAGCTGCTCAACGACCTGATCCACATTATGCCAACCCATTGTGCGGCCTGTGTACATGTGCATGGTGATCATATCCCATACTTATGTCAGGGTACATGTGCAAGAAACAGTGGCATTTTGTAGCACATGTGTTTCGGGATGGTTTTCTCAACTTATCACCAATAGTGTGAACTTACAGCTCTGTGTCATGTATGTTCCCTATGTGCCTATGCCATCAGCACCAGTTTTGTGTAGTGCCACATTGTGCACATTCTGCAATTATCCTAAATTTATGAGCATGAGTGTAGTTGTACTAAAGAAAAAATTATAGTGAGACAACCAAGGTGTTACGATATGTGAAAAATATCTGTCATTGAAGAATGTAAATGTTCATACTCAATCTGAAGATTCAAAATCAATAAAGAATTAAATTTTCAATATCAAAATATTTAGGTGCAAGTATATGGACACTATTCATATGCAGTTCTTAGTCTTTAAGAATGACACTTACCAAACCGCATGATCACTACAATCCTCCCATCATTATCTTTTTGGTCTAGAACTGTCATTATGTCCATGTCATAAACATATCCTTTTTCTGATGGGAGGCAACATTCAAGTTGTTTTGGATAAGCCTTCTTAACTTTGTAAAAGTTCTTGAGCTGAAGAAAAAGTGAAAGGGTATTTCAACATAATGTTGCAGTAGGAAAACTCAGTTAAGCAATCTCAAATGTTAATTTACTTCCCTGATCATAACTATTCACAAGATCCAAGAAATTGAGATTCATAAGAAAGATTAGAAATGGCAATAATTTCATGTGATATGTTGAGGTGTAAGTTTCTTTATGGAAGCAGAAAACAACTTTTATGAAAAGAAAAATTTTTGAAACTAGCATCACTAATTCAGTTAAATGTAGTGATGAGACGAATATTTGACCTGTCAATGAAATGGAATGCTGTTACACATATATAGATGAAAGGTTCATTTATGCACAACAATCTGCTGCTTTAAATAAACCAAATTTCTTCACAGTTCAAATACTGAATCTGATTCTATACCTACAGGAGACGGACAAAAATAAGGAAATACCATGAAAAAGGCATCCTTGAACGTAACTGGAGATGCTGGCCAAACCAGCAAGCCAGAAAGTTCCACTGTATTATCTGACCACGGATAGTATTTGTACAATGTCCTCAATACACTGCAGGTGTCAGTTGTGATCAGAGTGGTGTTCTGTGTAGTAGTGCATGGATTATATCATTGCTGAGTGCATTCGATTGTGTACACATTGTTAGTGCTCATATAGTGGATCCTACTATACACAAATGACCAAAGTGTTCGACATATCAAGAGCCACCATATCAAAGATTTGTCCCACATACAGGGAAAGCAGAAGAATAAAATCTGCTAAGTCATATCTTGAATGGAAGTG
The DNA here is from genome assembly GCF_021461385.2 of Schistocerca piceifrons. Classification (NCBI taxonomy): domain Eukaryota; kingdom Metazoa; phylum Arthropoda; class Insecta; order Orthoptera; family Acrididae; genus Schistocerca; species Schistocerca piceifrons. The sequence continues at coordinate 628,372,985 of NC_060139.1, read as the reverse complement.
GGTGTCGAGTGATTGTGACAGATGGTCATTGAAGAGGATTATGACAGAGAAAAAAGGTGACGGCAGCTACAAAACTCACTGCAGAACTGAATGTCTCACTCACAAACTCTGTTACAGATCTATCCTTTATTGTAGTTCAAGTACTCAATTAATGAATAGAAACAGTGATACTACAGATATTCTTTAATGGATCTTTCAAAAGCATTAGCTTTTAGTATACATTTTATATCATTTAGCAACTTATTGAATTTTTCTATTTGATTGACTGGTAGTAAATGCAAGTTACATTTTAATTTAGTGTTATGATTACGTCAGTCACATATTTTTCTAATACATGATCATTTCCAATTGCATTTTATAAAAATATATATTAGTGAGCCAAGAGTACACAGTATGACAGAGGTAGCACTTTCATGTTTTAAATATTGGTTTACATGTCTGTCTCAGCTCCCTGTAATAATCCTATTGACCCTTTTTGGATTCTGCAGGTCTCCAAAGCTGCTCTTGAGTTTCCCCAGAATATGAGTCTGCATTTTAGATGAGCATTAAAATATGTGTAACAGACAATTACTTGAGAGTGTTCATTTATGCATCCTTATAGAGCCCTTAAAACGGCAGCTAGTACTCAACTTGGCATTAATGTTTTCAATATGTTTGTCTTGTTTTAGGTCACTTTGAATTTAAGTGCCAAAAATTTTGTCTCATCTTTATTCACAATAGGTTGTTGGATGACCATGCTGTCTGTTTTAATGTTATGAAAAGGGTAGTTGCTAATCACCATATAGTGGAGAAACTGCGTTGCAGATAGGCACAACAAAAAGAGTCTGTGTGTGTGTGTGTGTGTGTGTGTGTGTGTGTATGCTATTTTTGACGAAGGCCTTGAAGCTAACTGTCCAACAGTCTTTTTGTTGTGCCTGTCTACGACTCAGCACCTCCACTGTATGGTGAGTAGCAACTATCCTTTTCATAACATTGTTACATTCCAACCTAGATTTTCCAAGATATTGTTTTGACTGTTATGGAAATTAAATCCTACTGTTTTCTTTTTGTTTATTATAAGATGATTTGTTGCTTATCCTTTACTTCGTTGATTTGTAACAGAGTTTACTTCATGTTGGATATCATCATTTTTTTGCTGCTTTCACTAATACTGTTGTGTGTCATGACCCATCATGTATATCTAGATCAGTGATATATATCAGCAAGAGAAGAGGTCCCTTTATTGAATCCTGAGGTATCCTACAGGTGATTGGGTGTTCTTCTGGGGTGATTGGGTGTTCTTCTGACAGGTCTACATGTCTAATGCACACTTTTTGCTTGTGGTCACTGAGAAATGAACAGATCCATTCATTTACTAATCCCCTAATGCATAGTACTCTAACTTGTTTAGAAGTGTTCTGTGGTTTACCATGTTGAAAACTTTAGAAATCTAAAAATATACCTGAAATTTGCTGTTTTTCATCAACGGCTTTTAAAACAGCGGTTATACATTCATGGATTATTGTCTCAGTTGATTTCTTACTTTGGAAACCATGTTGAGAACTGGCTAATGTTCCATTTTTATTAATAATCGTTATTAACTTATTACACATTACTTTATCCAATACTTTTGAAAAACAGCATGTTAATGTAATGTGTCAGTAATTTGGCACAATGTATTTATTAATAGCATTGAATATCAGAAAATCTTATAATATTTTTAGCTAATCAGGGAAGATGCTCATCTCTAATGAGAAGTTACATATATGAATGAGGAGGTCAATCACGTTTTGGAGCAGTACCTGGTAAGATTCTACTGGGTCTGTTATCAATTCCTGCTGAGTATGTTGTTTTTACATCTTTAATATGACTGACTGTTTCCTCCCTGCCTTCATGATCTGCAAACATTGATAGTTTACAGCTGATTATCTTATTTTCTGCCGATTTCCAACAAAACTAGTTTTTGTTAAATTCTCAGTTACTACAGTGAAGCAGCTGTTGAATACATTTGCTATTTCAGTTGGTTCTGTAATCTTTTTATTGTAATGTAACAATAGCTTCAATTTTATTTGTAGATTTTAAAAAAAATTCTATACCTATCACTGTGCATTCTTTTTGCCTGTTTTATGACCTTTTGTAAAATTTTTGTGCATGTTTTGTTGTGAAAGTGCATATATGCTGTGACATTATTTCCCTTGCAGATTTGGTGTTTTCTTTTCCTCTGGCAAGAAGTTCTAATTCCTTTAGTAATCTAGCCATTGCCTATTGCATTAGTTCTGATATTTACCATTTTCAGAGGGAAGGCAGTATCAAAATGTTGTATCAGTTTTTCTAGAAATATGTTACATTTTGTATCCATACTTTGCATTTCATAGAAGATGATGAGTAGGAATTACTAATTTATAAAGAAGACTTTTTAATGTTCAGCATGGAGAAATATTAAAAATTAATTTGCAACATGAATGTGAAATGACTGATTCCACATCATAACAATTTATCACAAAAATGATCCACAGAACATGAAAGTAACTAATTAACTAGAACTTGCTATTATTTTGCAGGAAGAACAGTATAAAATACCCTTGCAAAACAAACGGGATTTGTATTTATCTGTTCAAGAAGACTGGCAGCTGTTTTGAATCCCAGTGGTTTTCTAACACCATGTTAGGCGTGTTAATGTGTTGTGTTTTTAGTGTTTCCATATTTTTGTCCACCCTCTCATATGTACCTATGAATACAGGTAAAACAAATGTCTGTGGTGATACAGTTCCACAATCTTACCAGTCTGAAGGCTTCATTCACATTGTGCTTCCTCGCTCTTAAAAAAGCTAAGAGGAATGTGTCATCAGTTCTTGAATAGAGCCCTTTTTCACCTGAAAATCACCAAACATTTTTTTAAAAATATTTTCATCATGTAGTTGTAACAATTCAAAAGAAGAACTTTGTAATTTCTTGACTGTATTTTTATAAGAAATAACTCCAAAATGTGGATGCTCAAAGAGCACTGTCACAAAAGGTGGAAAAGTTGCAAAACTTTTATATCCTTACAATAACTTTTTAGAGTACAACTTTTTTGTGGAATTATACCAATTAACAGGTGACTCTTTCATAATAGCTGTTGACTGTTGTAAGGTACATATAGTCACCCAGAAATACTTATGGTGTGGTAGAGCGTCATAAATCTATAAACTGACAAGTGTGATCTTTTAATGAAACCAGCAAGGATGATTAGATGATGAATGTGGGTGGAGTTCCTGGAATGAATTCACATCTTGAGGTGGAGCATTAGTTAAGGTGTTGAACTCACATTCAAAAGGAGAAGTTTTCTAATCCCTATCTGGCCATCCAATTTTTTTATTTCTTAGTCTCCCATCCTTGTTCTATATGAGCTGGTGCACAAGCTCAAATGATGATCTAATCAACTGGCTGTCAAACCAGAACCTTCCTTTTTGGAGATACATTGAGACAACTTAAAATAATGGGTAAACAAATGACTGCACAAGAAGTCTTGAGAATGTTTCAGTCATACCCTTTAGGCATTAGCAATGGTGCATGTTAGAGGTGAAAAACCAGGCAGCAATGATGGGAGTACATTATGTCAAATCAAATGCAATGCAATAATAAATTAAATTAAATGGAACAAATGCTACAATCTCCAAAGAAGTCAAGATATTGGGTTAAAGATTGTGAACAAAATGGAGGGCTTTGCTCAATAGTTGACTATGATTAATGAAACTGATAAAAAAAGTAACCTGAAAACTGGTAGCTAGCATGATCCGAGGGCATGATATCTGAAGTGGTCAATGGGCAACTGCCATAACTTCACCTTTTCAGACTGTGTAATATGATAATTTTGTTACTGGAGACAATTTTGATAATATTAATGGCAGCACAAGTATTGAAGCTAGCTACAGATCTCAATTGAAATTAAACTTATTAAGCATGCTTTGAAAGCATTCCAATCATTATATGTTTCCTGATGTAAGACTCAATTTGAAAAAAAATTCATTCTATTGTTTATGCAACACTTAAGTGCAAAATTCTTGTTTTATTTTCATTTGACTAAACTGCATGGCACCATATCAGTATTATGTAGCCTCCAATAAACAAGTAAATTAAATAAATAAATCCCAAATTATAATACTACACTACTGCCAAATTTTTGACAATCAATGCCTGTTGTAATAAATTTGTCAAGCTGTGTATGAGAGATTAATAGTAACCACAAAATACAAGTAGTAAGTGTACGACACTTTATTTTGCACAATGACAATCAAATATAGATAGTTGCCACAGAGACCTCCCCCCCCCCCCCCCCCCCCAAGCAGTGCAGAGCATGGGAAGGATGAAGGAGTGTCAAAATTGCAGAGCCATCAATGAGGACATACGGGATGACCCACTCTGGTGATGGACATAATGTGTGGTCATAATCGAGTGTGCTGCTGAAAGAGTTGGTTGATTATGGTAAGGCATCTGTCTGTGTTGATGAATGCAGGGATAGTGTCTTCATCTGTGTCAGATGGAGTGTGGAAGGTGCAAAGTAGCACTACAGAAGTGGTGGGAGGATTCTCCACAGAAGGCAGGTGAGTGAGGAGGACAATCAGCAGCCCATCTCACAGTTAAGAGAGAGATCATTGATGGGATACATTGAAATGTCAACAACAAACCTCATACTGCCCAAGTGGGCAGAAGAGGGTGACAGTTCCTGAGACGTGGCAGTAGTCACAGACAAGGAGATAAGAATTGAGTGGGTTTCCTCATCAAAATGGGTGAACATGCATCACTGCGAGGGGAAGCATATGGTGTCTGTTGGGTGATACTATGGGATAGGAAGTCCACACTGGACAAAGGCTGAGTAGAAGGTGAAGGGAAGGGAATGGAATTGTTCAAGATCCATCCTGGTTTCACATGGTCAAGTGATACCACATAGTGCTTGCCTTAGAGACAAATGTCAGTAGCATTCACAGAACAGGCAATGACCTTACAGGGAACTGAATATGGGGGCCAAAGGGCAGGCTGAAGAGAATTGTCTTGAAGCATCATGTACTCACAATGTGGCAACTCTTTGCATAGGAACACTCAAGGCATAGAGTGACAACAAGGAGGAGCCAGTCTTATGTGAGTCATGTGTGAGCTTAGATGCTAGACAAAGGTACGCAGCTCGGTCAAAGAAGGAGGAGCATCATCCTCAGCAAATTTGGCTGTAAGAACAAGAGGTTCACTGTACAAGACCTTGGCCAAAGATGCATGTAGATCATCCTTGAAAGCAGTGTGGCCCATGGTGCAGCCTCTGACCAGGAGGCATCTGGCACATAAGAGCAGTTCTTAAAGTCCTGAGCCAACACTCCAACAAGCTATTATTCTGATGATGATGAAATGCCTTAGTGTGGAATTTGTTAGAGACACACACATTGCACAGTGTAGTGAAAATTGATTTCTCAAATTGCCACCCTGGTTGGAGGTGATGGAGGAGGGGCACCCGAACCGTGTGAGCCAGTCACTGACCAAAATTTGTGCTACAGATTCAGCCATAATATCAGATAAAAGAACTGCTTTGACCCACCTGGTGCTGCAATAATTAATGGATAGTGTGTACTGACAACCACCTGAAGGGGGTAAAGACCTAATGAGGTTGAGATGAACACGATAAAATAAGCCCTTAGGATGTCAAACTGGCATGCCAACCAGTTTTGCTATAATTGCAAAGAGAGGCAGCCCCAAGACCAAGCATGGTAGTCCTTGTTAAAGCACCACCACATGAAATGCTCCATGACCAACCTAACAGTAGCCATAATGCCAGGGTGGTCTAGGTTATGTAAGGTCAAAAAAACTTGAAAGCAAAGAGCTATTGGAACCAGAGATCTGGGAGTACCCATGAAAACATCACAAAAAATTGGAGGTGTTGAGCCAGGTAGATGACAGGACTGTATGATCAGGGATGATGAAGGGTCGTTGATCGAGGACTGTACATCTGCATCCAGAGGCTGTTGTCTCATGAGTACATTCAGGTCAATGACAGAAGAGGCAGCATACATACACAACATGTAGTCTGTCAATGACAGGAAGAGACAGCATACCCACATGACATGCAGAGTGCCATGATATTACCGGGCCCTTTAATGTAACAGATAGCAGTCATATATTGACATACGAGGTCCATATGGCAAAAGTAGCAAGGATATACACCAGGTTAGAGGTTGTGAAGGGCATTAGCCAGCAATCAGTGGTCTGCAAAAACAAGGACTTCTTGTCCCTCAGTGTCCTCTCAGAAGTAACATGTAGCCTCATAAATGGCCAGAAGCTTCCTGTCGAAGGCTGACAGGCTGGAATTTTTTTGGAGAAGAAATGCAAAGGGCGAGAGAGATCACTGACTTGTTGCTGTAAGGCAGCTCTGATGGGGGTTTCACTCACATCAGTAGTGATGGACAGGTGAGCATCAGTGATAGGATGTGCCAACGTGGTTGCATTTGTAACGTCTGTCTTGAGATCATGGAAAGAGCAATTAATGTCTTCAGACCACTGAACCTTATAAGACCCAGAAGTGTTTTCTCTAGCCAAAGCATTGGTTTACAGAGGCTTGAAGAGAGATGGCATGGGGAATATGATGTCAAAAAAAGTTCACACCCTGGGAAACCATCTCAGTCCTCAATAAGTTTCAGGAGAGGGAGATTATTGATGAGATCAATGCAATCAGACATTGGGCAGATACCCTCAGATGAGACAGAATGCAGAATTACCAAGAAATGGGATGTGAGAGCATCGAAGTTGTGATTTTTGTGGTCAATTTCCACACCATGGTCAGAAACGGCTTGTAGGACCTGTTGAAGAAGACATTTATGTTCCTCAATGGAGGGAGAAAAGATAAGGATGTCATTGAGGTATGCAAAGCAAAAACAGTATAGAGTCAACAAAATGCTGCCAAGTTTGTGCTGCATTTTTTAGATCATATGGCATGAAGCAGCATTTGAACAGTCCAAAGGGGTAGTGATCACTGATTTTGGAATGTCATTCTTAAAAGTCAGAATCTGATGGTATCCTTTGCAGCAGTCAGTCATGCTGAAAACTTGCATGCTGTGAAGCAGCTTGGCAACGTCCTGAATGTGGGGAATAGGGTAATTGTCCAAAGATGTACAAGTGTTCAGTTTGTGGAAGTCCCCGCAGAGGTGGAAAGAACAGTCTTTTTTGGCAACAAGTGAATAGGGGACAACCAGGTGCTATCAGAGGAGTGTACAGTACCTGCATTTAACAGTTCCTGTGCCGCAGCCTTAATATTATTGAACTTGGTAGCATAAAGGTATGTTGCGAACCAGTGGTCTGTCCATGAGATGTAATCTATGGCACATACTGTTAGTGATCATCATAACATTACATATATTTAGATGAGCTAATTAGCTGCCTAGTACTGGTATGAGGAAAGATGAATTTGTTGCACAGCTGGCAGGCCTAGGGTTCAGGGTGCGCCACGGACAGCCTGGCTTGCTGACAGTTTCTGGCCAGCCACATGCAGAGATGAGCAGCGTCAAAGGAAATGGGTAAATCTGAACAATGGTAAGTTGGACAGTTGCCACAGCATGCCCTCTGTATAACAGACAATGCTCCAGGAAATGGTGGACTGTCAGACAATCTTAAAGATAGTTAAGTTTCAGCTCTCTGAACTTTGATAATAAGTCATAGTTAGACCTTAAAGTGAATTTGAATACATCTGTGATCTCAGAAAAATAAGACACATACAATGACATAACAACATTTCAGTATCTTTAAAACAACAGACTTCAATATCTCACAGTGAATTTAAACATTTACACAATGAACCTATGTACTGACAACTTTTAATTGCTTCATGTGATTTCAGCAAACAGTGTCTCAGATGATAGCACTGCACTATAGCTATCATCTCTTAAATCTATATAATCTGTATCTGTTTTATTTATTGATTTATGACATCTTTTCTCTCTTTTACATTATTCAGATGTTTGTCAAAACATTGTCTTCTCCACATTTACACAGCAAATGAATTCAGCATGAATACCTCAGATTTTGGCATACTTGTGTTTGTATTTAATGAACAGTTTACTATTTTGCCAGTAACTTTATTTAAATGTTGATTCCAAGTGTTATTACAAAAGTATGCTAATTTAAAAGTGGTCAGTCACATGTTTTAGAGGACACCACCATTAAAAAGTGCCAAAAGATGCTTCTGTCAAGCAGGCATAAATAATTGCTTAAACAATATTTAACAACAATTTGTTGCCATTTATCATGAGCACACCTGTGCAAGAATTCTGTCTTATTTATTAATGGAAAACCTTTATTTATGATTGTGGGGAATGCTCTGAGTATGGCTAAATGTTTATAACTTTTCCTTTGTTTAAGTGTTGTAGTAATGCATTAGTTCAGTGTGGGAAAGTAGTCTAATTAATCAAATCACGTCTGTAGAGCTTGAGGATCACATGTTTTTGGTGGGGATGGCCTTCAGCCAATGAGAGTTGGGCAGTGAGATAACACTGCTGGAGTAAAGTGGAGACTGGAACTATTCAAGTGAAGTGCTCATTGGAGCAATTCTGGACATCATGTCAAGATCTTGAAGAAGGCAGACCTACCTGAAGTAACTGATTCAGCTATATAGGTGATTGGTTCTTGGTGGTGAATTTCTCAGGTTCTGAAGGGACTACATTTTCTGAGAGGTCTGAATGTGTTCCAGAATAGGTCTCTAACTTCAACCACTTGATTTACATAACTGAGAATAGACAGAGCATGGATTACTATTCTTGATATCATATATGTTAATTTGTGGATCATCATATTGAACCTTGGACTGTTTTGAGCAGATGAATCTTTCATGTATTCTGATCACAAAATGGACTTAGGTTCTGCGAGGCTTTGATGACTACTTAATTTGGGGACATTGCTTCCATTCTTGTATCATTACTTATGTAACTTTAGTGCATTTGGTGAGGGTATTTTCTGTCTGTATTTTAACTGAATATTGTAGGACCACTTCCATGTATTTCAGATGTCCTTTCTTGAACAAAATTTACCCAACATATTTCTCTGCTGTCTGCAACAATTACAAACCTTAGAATAGGACTATTGTTATTAAATTATTCCTCTATCTTTTATTTTCTATTTCTGTGTATTTTAGTAATTAGCAATTGTAGCCAATGCATAGACTATCTGACTGCACGATAAGAGTTACAGTTTATAACACACATCAAAAAAAGTTTTGCATCACCCTGGTTCCCAGAACTCCTGAAGAGAGACATTGACTGTGGATATTGTATCACAGACACAGTCCCTTTGACTGTTCAGAGACACTAAACCCAACCAAAGATGTAAACAACCATGCATGAGCAGCGCCTATTAGATGGAGGGAGTCTGACAGCAGATCAGTTCCAGTCATTCCACCAGGAAGGAGGTACATGGCTCGTGTTGTCTGTAGTTCAACCATTCCTAGACAGTCAATACTGTAGTTTGAATGTGTGCACATTGTTACTTTGTGCCAGGAAGGGCTCTCAACAAGGGAAGTGTCCAGGCATCTCGGCGTGAACCAAAGCGACTGTTTGGACATAGAGGAGATACAGAGAGACAGGAACTGTTGATGACGTGCCTCACTCAGGTTGCCCAAGGGCTACTACTGCAGTGGATGACCACTACCTACGGATTATGGCTCGGAGAAACCCTGACAGCAACGCCACCATGTTGAATAATGCTTTTCGTGCAGCCACAGGATGTCATGTTACAACTCAAAACTGTGTGCAATGGGCTGCATGATGCACAGCTTCACTACCGACGTCCATCATGAGATCCATCTTCGAAACCACAACACCACACAGCAATGGTAAAAAGAGAAAAGACGAATTTAAGTAGGCAGGTGGCAAAAGAAGAGGGGAAGTAAAAATATCCCAGCTTGCTTTGTCACATCACCCTCTCATTGGATTGACCAGATAGATATTGCAAATAGCTAACTGGGCAATTCATTGAGCACAAATGGGCTCAGAAATTGGGTTTAATGACCTACACACAAAAAATTATATAAGAAATCTTATCAGAACTACAGTACAGGTCTGCTTCTGGATGGGCACCTCAGGTAGCTGATAGTTGTACTTTGTGGAATAGTTTTGAGAAAGCATTTTTAGATGAATATTGGACCAAAGAGAAGCAGCAGAGAATTTTGAGTGAATTTTGGGGAGGAGAGAGATTGACTCTAGGAAGGGTACTGCAAAAGGTTTCTGTCAGCTTTGGATAAACAAACTGAAACATTTAGACAAAGAGCTAAGTAGTGAATCAATAATTATGGGCTTAGAAACTAAGTTGCCTCAGAAAGTTAGAGAACTGCTTGTACCTGCCCATGGGGGTAATATTAGTGATTTCTTGAATTATGTTGATAAACTGGAGAGAGTGAAGCCCTCAGTGGAAGATTGTAGGAGGAATTTGGATGACAACAATCAATCAGGGAGAGAATTTCAGGAAAATAGGATGAACAGGACTAATTACAGTAGAAATTCAGTTCAGTGGAGGATAGCCAGAATGGGTACAGAAATGGTAGGAGAAATTCAAATAACAGAAATGCAGGAGATGATTTTAATTCTGGATCAAACCATTTAAACTAGATAATGCTCCAGTTTTGGCTCCCACTAGAGCAGGTGGTGTAATCACAGGTAAGAGTAATGTAAATGATAGTAGTAAGACAAGTGTCCCCCCTATGAACCATGGACCTTGCCGTTGGTGGGGAGGCTTGTGCGTCTCAGTGATACAGATGGCCATACCGAAGGTGCAACCACAACGGAGGGGTATCTGTTGAGAGGCCAGACAAATGTGTGGTTCCTGAAGAGGAGCAGCAGCCTTTACAGTAGTTGCAGGGGCAACAGTCTGGATGACTGACTGATCTGGCCTTGTAACACTAACCAAAATGGCCTTGCTGTGATGGTACTGCAAACGGCTGAAAGCAAGGGGAAACTACAGCCATAATTTTTCCCGACACCATGCAGCTTTACTGTATGGTTAAATGATGATGGCGTCCTCTTGGGTAAAATATTCCGGAGGTAAAATAGTCCCCCATTCGGATCTCCGGGTGCGGACTACTCAAGAGGACGTCGTTATCAGGAGAAAGAAAACTGGCGTTCTACGGATCGGAGTGTGGAATGTCAGATCCCTTAATCGGGCAGGTAGGTTAGAAAATTTAAAAAGAGAAATGGATAGGTTAAAGTTAGATATAGTAGGAATCAGTGAAGTTTGGTGGCAGGAGGAACAAGACTTTCGGTCAGGTGACTACAGGGTTATAAATACAAAATCAAATAGGGGTAATGCAGGAGTAGGTTTAATAATGAATAAAAAAGTAGGAGTGTGGGTAAACTACTACAAACAGCATAGTGAATGCATTATTGTGGCCAAGATAGACATGAAGCCCATGTCTGCTACAGTAGTACAAGTTTATATGCCAACTAGCTCTGCAGATGATGAAGAAATTGATGAAATGTATGATGAGATAAAAGAAATTATTCAGGTAGTGAAGGGAGTTGAAAATTTAATAGTCATGGGTGACTGGAATTTGAGAGTAGGAAAAGGGAGAGAAGGGAACAGAGTAGGTGAATATGGATTGGGGGTAAGAAATGAAAGAGGAAGCCGTCTGGTAGAATTTTGCACAGAGCATAACTTAATCATAGCTAACACTTGGTACAAGAATCATAAAAGAAGGTTGTATACATGGAAGAATCCTGGAGATGCTAGAAGGTATCAGATAGATTATACAGGGTGTTACAAAAAGGTATGGTCAAACTTTCAGGAAACATTCCTCACAGACAAATAAAGAAAAGATGTCACGTGGTCATGTATCCGGAAACGCTTAATTTCCATGTTAGAGCTCTTTTTAGTTTCGTCAGTATGTACTGTTCTTCCTCGATTCACCGCCAGTTGGCCCAATTGAAGGAAGGTAATGTTGACTTCGGTGCTTGTGTTGACATGCGACCCGTTGCTCTACAGTACTAGCATCAAGCACATCAGTATGCAGCATCAACAGGTTAGTGTTCATCACGAACGTGGTTTTGCAGTCAGTGCAATGTTTACAAATGCGGAGTTGGCAGATGCCCATTTGATGTATGGATTAGCACGGGGCAATAGCTGTGGCGCGGTACGTTTGTATCCAGAACGAAGGTGTCCCGACACGAAGACGTTCGAAGCAATTGATCGTCGTCTTAGGGAGCACGGAACATTCCAGCCTATGACTCGCGACTGGGGAAGACCTAGAACGACGAGGACACCTGCAATGGATGAGGCAATTCTTTGTGCAGTTGTCGATAACCCTAATGTCAGCGTCAGAGAAGTTGCTGCTGTACAAGGTAACGTTGACCACGTCACTGTATGGAGAGTGCTACGGGAGAACCAGTTGTTTCCGTACCATGTACAGCGTGTGCAGGCACTATCAGCAGCTGATTGGCCTCCACGGGTACACTTCTGCGAATGGTTCATCCAACAATGTGTCAATCCTCATTTCAGTGCAAATGTTCTCTTTACGGATGAGGCTTCATTCCTACGTGATCAAATTGTAAATTTTCACGATCAACATGTGTGGGCTGACAAGAATCCGCACGCAATTGTGCAATCACGTCATCAACACAGATTTTCTGTGAATGTTTGGCACACATTGTTGGTGATGTCTTGATTGGGTCCCATGTTCTTCCACCTACACTCAATGGAGCATGTTATCATGATTTCATACGGGATACTCTACCTGTGCTGCTAGAACATGTGCCTTTACAAGTACGACACAACATGTGGTTCATGCGCGAAGGAGCTCCTGCACATTTCAGTCGAAGTGTTCGTACGCTTCTCAACAACAGATTCGGTGACCGATGGATTGGTAGAGGCGGACCAATTCCATGGCCTCCACGCTCTCCTGACCTCAACCCTCTTGACTTTCATTTATGGGGGCATGTGAAAGCTCTTGTCTACGCAACCCCGGTACCAAATGTAGAGACTCTTCGTGCTCGTATTGTGGACGGCTTTGATACAATATGCCATTCTCGAGGGTTGCATCAGCTCATCAGGGATTCCATGCGACGGAGGGTGGATGCATGTATCCTCGCTAACGGAGGACATTTTGAACATTTCCTGTAACAAAGTGTTTGAAGTCACACTGGTATGTTCTGTTGCTGTGCATTTCCATTCCATGATTAATGTGATTTGAAGAGAAGTAATAAAATGAGCTCTAACATGGAAAGTAAGCGTTTCCGGACACATGTCCACATAACATTTTTCTTTCTTTGTGTGTGAGGAATGTTTCCTGAAAGTTTGGCTGTACCTTTTTGTAACACCCTGTATAATGGTAAGACAGAGATTTAGGAACCAGGTTTTAAATTGTAAGACATTTCCAGGGGCAGATGTGGACTCTGACCACAATCTATTGGTTATGAACTGTAGATTAAAACTGAAGAAACTGCAAAAAGGTGTGAATTTAAGCAGATGGGACCTGAATAAACCAGAGGTTGTACAGAGTTTCAGGGAGAGCTTAAGGGAACAATTGACAGGATTGGGGGAAAGAAATACAGTAGATGAAGAATGGGTAGCTTTGAGGGATGAAGTAGTGAAGGCAGCAGAGGATCAAGTAGGTAAAAAGACGAGGGCTAGTAGAAATCCTTGGGTAAGAGAAGATATATTGAATTTAATTGATGACAGGAGAAAATATAAAAATGCAGTAAATGAAGCAGGCAAAAAGGATACAAACGTCTCAAAAATGAGATCGACAGGAAGTGTAAAATGGTTAAGCAGGGATTGCTAGAGGACAAATGTAAGGATGTAGAGGCTTATCTCACTAGGGGTAAGATAGATACTACCTACAGGAAAATTAAAGAGACCATTGGAGAAAAGAGAACCACTTGTATGAATATCAAGAGCTCAGATGGAAATCCAGTTCTAAGCAAAGAAGGGAAAGCAGAAATGTGGCAGGAGTATATAGAGGGTATATCCAAGGGCGATGTACTTGAAGACAATATTATGGAAATGGAAGAGGATGTAGATGAAGCTGAAATGGGAGATATGATACTGCATGAAGAGTTTGACAGAGCACTGAAAGACCTGAGTCAAAAGAAGGCCCCGGGAGTAGACAACCTTCCATTGGAACTACTGACGGGCTTGGGAGAGCCAGTCCTGACAAAATTCTACCATCTGGTGAGCAAGATCTATGAGACAGGCAAAATACCCTCAGACTTCAAGAAGAATATAATAATTCCAATCCCGAAGAAAGCAGGTGTTGACAGATGTGAAAATTACTGAACTATCGGTTTAATAAGTCATGGCTGCAAAATACTAACGCGAATTCTTTACAGGCGAATGGAAAAACTGGTAGAAGCCGACCTCGGGGAAGATCAGTTTGGATTCTGTAGAAATGTTGGAACACGTGAGGCAATACTGACCCTACAACTTATCTTAGGAAATAGATTAAGGAAGGCAAACATACATTTCTAGCATTTGTAGACTTAGAAAAAGCTTTTGACAATGTTGACTGGAATACTCTCTTTCAAATTCTGAAGGTGGCAGGGGTAAAATACAGGGAGCGAAAGGCTATTTACAATTTGTACAGAAAGCAGATGGCAGTTATAAGAGTCGAGGGGCATAAAAGGGAAGCAGGGGTTGGGAACGGAGTAAGACAGGGTTGTAGCCTCTCCCTGATGTTATTCAATCTGTATATTGAGCAAGCAGTAAAGGAAACAAAAGAAAAATTCGGAGTAGGTATTAAAATCCATGGAGAAGAAATAAAAACTTTGAAGTTTGCTGATGACATTGTAATTCTGTCAGAGACAGCAACGGACTTAGAAGAGCAGTTGAACGGAATGGACAGTGTCTTGAAAGGAGGATATAAGATGAACATCAACAAAGGCAAAACGAGGATAATGGAATGTAGTTGAATTCAGTCGGTTGATGCTGAGGGAATTAGATTAGGAAATGAGGCACTTAAAGTAGTAAAGGAGTTTTGCTATTTGGGGAGCAAAATAACTGATGATGGTCGAAGTAGAGAGGATATAAAATGTAGACTGGCAATGGCAAGGAAAGCGTTTCTAAAGATGAGAAATCTGTTAACATCAAGTATAGATTTAAGTGTCAGGAAGTCGTTTCTGAAAGTATTTGTATGGAGTGTAGCCATGTATGAAAGCGAAACATGGACGATAAATAGTTTGGACAAGAAGAGAATAGAAGCTTTCGAAATGTGGTGCTACAGAAGAATGCTGAAGATTAGATGGGTGGATCACATAACTAATGAGGAGGTATTGAATAGAATTGGGGAGAAGAGAAGTTTGTGGCACAACTTGACTAGAAGAAGGGATCGGTTGGTAGGAAATGTTCTGAGGCATCAAGGGATCACCACTTTAGTATTGGAGGGCAGTGTGGAGGGTAATAATCATAGAGGGAGACCAAGGGATGAATACACTAAGCAGATTCAGAAGGATGTAGGTTGCAGTACGTACTGGGAGATGAAGCAGCTCGCACAGGATAAAGTAGCATGGAGAACTGCATCAAACCAGTCTCAGGACTGAAGACCGCAACGACAACAACAAGATAAGTGTAATTTCTAACTTTAGTGTGATGTTAGATGATGGTGTGGGTAGCAATGTTTATTCCATAAAAGGAGAGGAGGAACTTACTATAAGTGCATTGAACCAAAAGTAAGACCTACAAGCAAGTAGGGGGTTCAACATTCTGTGTTGGATTCATTATGTGGCGATAATGCTTATCCCTCTACTCCTATCCTAGCTGTAGTTTATAAGTGAATCAGAAACATTCTATCTTCTACTTTCAAGTGTGTGTGTGTGTGTGTGTGTGTATGTGGTTGAGTGTGTGTGTGTGTGTGTGTGTGTGTGTGTGTGTGTGTGTGTTGTTAGTTACAACGTAAGGGAATCATAAGAGGATGAAAGAAAGTAAATTGGTACTAGGGTTAAAGAATTACTATCAAGGGAGCGAGGTAAACAGAAAATAAAAGGTGTCAGCATGTGTGGCAGACATGGTGTAGGTTATCTAAAAACTATAATTAACATCTGATGTAATCAGCTCATGTGTGCAATTAGTAGAATTTGATATAGCAGCAGAGACAATATGCAGTAAGAACCATTTTGAATATTAGGTCTTGATATTAATTGTGGTATAGTAGAAGTGTTTGTGCTTGGTGCAATCAGTATATGTGAGATAACTGTCTATCTGTGTCATGGTACAGCCTTTTCTAACATTAAGGAATTACAAATTTAAACATAGTTGCCTGGAGTAATGTGTATGGAAAGAATAAGCAAGATGTGTGTATATATCATCCTTCAGGCTAGAATCTCAACCAATTTGATGAAATACAGTAAATAGTAGTTTTTCTAAGTGATAATTTTGTCTGATTGGTAATGAGAGTTAAGTTTGCCTTAGCATAAGGATATGCTACTGTGGAGTGTTTTTCAGTAGTATCAATTTGAACCATGGACTTTGCCGTTGGTGGAGAGGCTTGCGTGCCTCAGCGATACAGATAGCTGTACCGTAGGTGCAACCACAACGGAGGGGTATCTGTTGAGAGGCCAGACAAACATGTGGTTCCTGAAGAGGGGCAGCAGCCTTTTCAGTAGTTGCAAGGGCAACAGTCTGGATGATTGACTGATCTGGCCTTGTAACAATAACCAAAACGGCCTTGCTGTGCTGGTACTGCGAACGGCTGAAAGCAAGGGGAAACTACAGCCGTAATTTTTCCCGAGGGCATGCAGCTTTACTGTATGATTACATGATGATGGCATCCTCTTGGGTAAAATATTCCGGAGGTAAAATAGTCCCCCATTTGGATCTCCGGGCGGGGACTACTCAAGAGGATGTCGTTATCAGGAGAAAGAAAACTGGCGTTCTACGGATCGGAGCGTGGAATGTCAGATCCCTTAATCGGGCAGGTAGGTTAGAAAATTTAAAAGGGAAATGGATAGGTTGAAGTTAGATATAGTGGGAATTAGTGAAGTTCGGTGGCAGGAGGAACAAGACTTCTAGTCAGGTGACTACAGGGTTATAAACACAAAATCAAATAGGGGTAATGCAGGTGTAGGTTTAATAATGAATAGGAAAATAGGAATGCGGGTAAGCTACTACAAACAGCATAGTGAACGCATTATTGTGGCCAAGATAGATACAAAGCCCACACCTACTACAGTAGTACAAGTTTATATGCCAACTAGCTCTGCAGATGACGAAAAAATTGAAGAAATGGTATGATGAAATAAAAGAAATTATTCAGATTGTGAAGGGAGACGAAAATTTAATAGTCATGGGTGACTGGAATTTGAGTGTAGGAAAAGGGAGAGAAGGAAACATAGTAGGTGAATATGGATTGGGGGACAGAAATGAAAGAGGAAGCCGCCTGGTAGAATTTTGCACAGAGCACAACATAATCATAACTAACACTTGGTTTAAGAATCATGAAAGAAGGTTGTATACATGGAAGAACCCTGGAGGTACTAAAAGGTATCAGATAGATTATATAATGGTAAGACAGAGATTTAGGAACCAGGTTTTAAATTGTAAGACATTTCCAGGGGCAGATGTGGACTCTGACCACAATCTATTGGTTATGACCTGTAGATTAAAACTGAAGAAACTGCAAAAAGGTGGGAATGTAAGGAGATGGGACCTGGATAAACTAAAAGAACCAGAGGTTGTACAGAGCGTCTGGTGAGCAAGATGTATGAAACAGGCGAAATACCCTCAGACTTCAAGAAGAATATAATAATTCCAATGCCAAAGAAAGCAGGTGTTGACAGATGTGAAAATTACCGAACTATCAGCTTAATAAGTCACAGCTGCAAAATACTAACACGAATTCTTTACAGACGAATGGAAAAACTAGTAGAAGCCAACCTCGGGGAAGATCAGTTTGGATTCCGTAGAAACACTGGAACACGTGAGGCAATACTGACCTTACGACTTATCTTAGAAGAAAGATTAAGGAAAGGCAAACCTACATTTCTAGCATTTGTAGACTTAGAGAAAGCTTTTGACAATGTTGACTGGAATACTCTCTTTCAAATTCTAATGGTGGCAGGGGTAAAATACAGGGAGCGAAAGGCTATTTACAATTTGTACAGAAACCAGATGGCAGTTATAAGAGTCGAGGGACATGAAAGGGAAGCAGTGGTTGGGAAGGGAGTAAGACAGGGTTGTAGCCTCTCCCCGATGTTGTTCAATCTGTATATTGAGCAAGCAGTAAAGGAAACAAAGGAAAAATTCGGAGTAGGTATTAAAATTCATGGAGAAGAAATAAAAACTTTGAGGTTCGCCGACGACATTGTAATTCTGTCAGAGACAGCAAAGGACTTGGAAGAGCAGTTGAAGGGAATGGACAGTGTCTTGAAAGGAGGATATAAGATGAACATCAACAAAAGCAAAACAAGGATAATGGAATGTAGTCTAATTAAGTCGGGTGATGCTGAGGGAATTAGATTAGGAAATGAGGCACTTAAAGTAGTAAAGGAGTTTTGCTATTTGGGGAGCAAAATAACTGATGATGGTCGAAGTAGAGAGGATATAAAATGTAGGCTGGCAATGGCAAGGAAAGCGTTTCTGAAGAAGAGAAATTTGTTAACATCCAGTATTGATTTAAGTGTCAGGAAGTCATTTCTGAAAGTATTTGTATGGAGTGTAGCCATGTATGGAAGTGAAACATGGACGATAAATAGTTTGGACAAGAAGAGAATAGAAGCTTTCGAAATGTGGTGCTACAGAAGAATGCTGAAGATAAGGTGGGTAGGTCACATAACTAATGAGGAAGTATTGAATAGGATTGGGGAGAAGAGAAGTTTGTGGCACAACTTGACCAGAAGAAGGGATCGGTTGGTAGGACATGTTCTGAGGCATCAAGTGATCACCAATTTAGTATTGGTGGGCAGCGTGGAGGGTAAAAATCGTAGAGGGAGACCAAGAGATGAATACACTAAGCAGATTCGGAAGGATGTAGGCTGCAGTAGGTACTGGGAGATGAAAGAGCTTGCACAGGATAGAGTAGCATGGAGAGCTGCATCAAGCCAGTCTCAGGACTGAAGACCACAACAACAACAACAAGCAGAGCAGGTGTTTATTTATTATATAATGAAATAATAAAATAATGGATAATGTTAGTGTCTTTATGGTTAGGTAGCCTGTCTCTGCAGTAGGGATATTTTTTGAGAATGCACTCAACTAGTTAATGAGGTAAGAAAGGTAAGAAATTTATGGAGCTGACAGACATGATTAATGACAAAGATAACCGTATACAAACAAATGTGGTGTAACTATATTGATGATCTATTTTTGATCTAGGCAACATTTAGCACTATTATACTGTGCAATCCATGACACTGCAGCTGGGAAATGAGAGCTTAACAAAAAGAGCAATATTTTAGTGAGGTACAAGACATATAATGCTGCTTCATTGGATCTATAGGTTATCTGAAAACTTCTATTTGTGTTGGTAATACTGGAATGAAGAACATTAATTTTGTTGATCAACTGATAGCTGTCATGCTAGACTGATGTGAATATTTGGACAGGTCAACTACTTGGTAACATTTTGTAGTTTTGTGAGGATTTAATTTTCTGGTTGAATTAGAGTATGCTCAGAGTTGAGTAGAGAAGTGGGGCAATGATTTGGTACAACTTCCATCCCCTTAATTTTGATTTGAGAAGTAATTAAGTTACGTGAAGATGACAAATTTTTTTATAACGTAACAATTAGTAAATCTATGCTACTTCACATCTTGTCTTTTTGCTATTTTGCAAATGGGAAGGAAACAAAACTCTTTCAAGTTTAACCAGTTTCAGACAGAGTTATGACTCAGACTAATGTTTTGTGGTGTAATGTGTACTTGATTTTCAAATTTTTTCTGGTACCCACCTTTCATACTATAGTCAATTTTAGTGCTAATTATTGTGATGTTATGAGAACTATATAAGGTATTTATTTATGAAATAATGACTATCATTTTCAGTGAGAAACATTTTTTTATTATACTTAGTTAGAAGGAAAAGTAGCTGTACTAAAGTAGGGTATTTTGTCTCAATTTTTCATGTACTGTGGCGGAGGAGAACCACCTCCAAGGGAACTGATAACAGTGCATTTCCTTACTAACTGCCACTTGGACCTGTTGAAGGTGTGGACAACTTGGTCAGAAAGTGTGTTAAAGCTCATTAAAAGTCTGAAAGTGCTTGTGAAAAATGCTTAACATTGAACAAGTGAAATTTATTGTCTAAAAAGTGAATTGCAATGTGCAGTGTAATTTAACTTTTTGCAATCCATGAGGATTTATTTTGTTTAGCAAGACAGGACTTGTATAAAGTGATATGTATCTTAGAATGGAATCCTTGTTTAAACAAAAAGGACATCACTTATGATGAAGATGCCTAATTTTTAATAACTGTATAACTTGTGAATATTTTGTGCCATCGTACAATACACTGTATGTAAATATTTTGTATGGGGATTTTCATATGGCCAATTCATATATGTATAAATTTGAAAAAATATACCGTAGTTCTGATAAGATTTCTTGTGTAATTTTTTGTGTGTAGATCATTAAACCCAATTTCTGGGCCCATTTGTGCTCAATGAATTGCCCAGTTAGCTATTTGCAATATCTATCTGGTTAATCCAATGAGAGGGTGATGTGACAAAGCAAGCTGGGATATTTTTACTTCCCCTCTTCTTTTGCCACCTGGCTACTTAAATTTGTTTTTTCTCTTTTAACTAATTACCATTAACATAAGTTAGTGTAATCTGCATTTTCATAAAAGAGAAAGGCTGGTCCTCAGTTTTAAAGAATATAATGCCAGATCTAATTAAGTGCTTAGTTTTATGTATATAATTGATTTTCTAATTTATTTTGACTATTCCTAGTTAGTATCTTTTGTTATAGGGTGAAATCAGTAATTGTTTCGTAACTTAAATGCTATTGTTGACTTATAAACAAATATAAATTCAGTATTAATTATAAACATTTGAAGTAACAACTAATAGCATTCTTTAAGTATTCATTTGGCTCTATTCAAAAACATGTTAGCAAAGCTAGCCCTTAATTCCAAAGTAATTACCGGTTTTGTCAAAAGAATTGTTTGCGTATCTATATCTGTTAATTTCATGATTTAAAGAAATAATACGTCTTAACCCTTGTAGTAGAAGAAACTGTTAAAAAGACACTATTTTTTGATGTATGCAGTTAATTGAAGCAATTAAGTTTTAATTGCAATTTCAGTAAATTAAACATTGAACAATGTGTAGTTTCAATCTCTATTATTGTGGTGATATACAAGGGCCGATGTTTGGTTCAGAGACAGTCAGTCGACGGCCGAGTTTCTGACAAGAAACCTGTGTTGTATATATGACGATGGTATCTGTTCTTTCGGACATGTCCGAAAGAACAGTTACCATCAGTGATCATGCAGCTCATTAGAATGAAATTACAATGAAATGAATACCCCTAGGTGCATACAGGCATTGATATAAGTCAACGGGGACAGTTGAAAATGTGTGCCCCAACCGGGACTCGAACCCAGGATCTCCTGCTTACATGGCCGACACTTTATCCAGCTGAGCAGGGGCACTGTGAATATAGTGCAGGATACCAAGTTGGGAATGTGGGTCTCACGGGAGGTGTGCCAGAGATAAGTCCTTGCAGTCGCACTATCCTCTGTGTCCTCAGTCGCTCAGCTGGACAGAGCATCTGCCATGTTAGCAGGAGATCCCGGGTTTGACTCCTGGTTCGGGGCACACATTTTCAACTGTCCCCGTTGACTTATATCAATGGGTGTATGCTATTCATTTCATTGTAATTTAAATCTGTGTTGATTAGAACAACAACAACAATGCATGAACTTAACTGTGAAATAAATGTAACACAATTATGTCGTGTGTTAAAACAAGGACAGTGTGTGTTCAATACTTACTATATTAAGTGGGCTAACTGTGAAATAAATGTAACACAATTATGCTGTGTGTTAAAACAAGGACAGTGTGTGTTCAATATGTTCTGTATTAAGTGGCAAGAGCTGTGTGGTTAGGTTTTTACTGCTCATAGATGTTCAACAGTAAAGTATTGTACCAGTATGTGGATGTTTGCCTGCAACCTATTAATGAAACTTATTGAAAGTTAAACAATAGTGCACTCGCCATATAACTGTGTATTATTGGGGGGTTGTGAACAGTGAAAGTAAAGAACCATGAAATGCAACTATGCACCTGTCGGCTACATCATTTAAAGTAGTCAGAATTGAACTTCCACCCCCATTTTTCAGTCAGTATAGCAACACAGTATGTTGACACCGAGGGCAATCAATGATGAAATAAAGCAGGTGAACATCACAAACTAGGTTGGCAACCCAGTGGCATAACATGCTGCTAAGCACAAAAAATTCTGGTTTAATGGCTGCCTCGCAGCTCATGCCATCTAGACCCTTCTCTCCAGCACCAGATTTGCTGATCTACTTAGGAGGGAGTAATCCTTGCAACACATCCTTCACTCCCATAATCCTACTGGCCTCAGTTTCCACTAACCTACTGTCACCACACCCTCTACCCAACAATTTGCCGCCCTAAGTTTTCCAACACAGCCGCAAGTCACAGTTGTTAATTGTATTGACCAGTTTTGCTCTTCAAATGCACAAGAACACTATCAGAATATACACTGTTAAAGATACAAATTAAGATAATATGGAAACTAACATTGACACTACATAAAGCACATATTCTGCTTCCATTGTGATGGCTTCTGTTTAAAGTTCGCTGACAGCATTAAAGATTCCCTTTACAGTTGGCTGACAGCTGTAAAGATTAATTTGGCTATACTATGTAACTTAAACTTACCTTTAAAGAATGTTTAAAGTAGAATGCTAAATGGTGACATTGACATTGACAGCACCAAAGATGAAATTGACAGTACAACAGTACCTGTAACTTACATTGTACAGGTCGTAGTCTACCCAAAGATAATTTTCAACTACAGAAAATGAAAGTTACATTCATTGCTTGTTTTATGGACAAGTATATAGACATATCAGATCTGTACATATCTGCTTATACTTAAAAATACAATTATGCCAGTAAAAAATAAAAAATATTTCAAAATACATTATAAAAATACATATTAAAAATGTTTATACATAAATGCATTCAAAATTACAATTTTTAAAAATATTTCTTTTAGGATGATATGGCAGGTATTATATTTTGGTTGCTTATCTACAGCACTTCATCAAATAACTGGAAGAAACCATGTACATTAAATTCGTTTTGTTTGTTTGATAAATTTATAGTACATTATTTTAGATATAGGCATATTTCACTGACGTACAAAGGTCCTATAATACACCATTTCATGAGATGTTTCCCAAACAGAAAGTGAAAGTGGAGTTTTGAACTAGCAACTCCCTTAGATACACACTAATACACAAGGAGAATGTTCATATGGACAAATATGGTAATTCAGGAGTATATAAAATGAAGTGCCAAAATTGTCAGATCATGTACATTGGCCAAATTTGAATAGCATTTGAAACACATTATAAGCAACATTGTAATTTAAATTCAAATCATACAGCATTCGATGAACATTTGAGAACAACTTAACATACATTAGGTGAGATACAAGACAGTAAGAAAATTATCTGTACTGCAGATAAAGCTCTGCTGTTAAATGTTTTGGCAGAATGGGAAATTTTTGTGGAAAAAAGAAAACCCTCAAAATTTATTAAATGAACAAAATGAATTTAATCTACATGGGTTCTCCCAGTTATCTTATGAAGTGCTGTAGATAAGCAACCAAAATATAATTTTTAAGTACTATAGTACAGCCAAATTAATGTTTACAGCTGTCAGCCAACTCTAAAGGCAATCTTTAATGCTATCAGCCAACTTTAAACAGAAGTCACCACACTGGAATCAGAATACGTACTTTATGTAATTGCAATATTAGTTTTCCATATTATCGTAATTTGTATCTTTTACAGAGTATATTCTGATGATGCTCATGTGCTTTTGAAGAGCAAAACTGATCAATAAAAGATACTAACTGTGACTTGTGGCTGTGTTTCACAACTTAGTTTTAATAGTCGCTCTCCCTGTAGACAATGTCTGCTCTTGGTAAATTTGTCTCGCTATGTCCTCTTACCCATTCCTACTCGTCTTCATTGTGCACCATACCTCACCATCTCTGGTATCCATGTATCACATGCTAAGCCTGTGCTCATGCGACACCTAACCTCCTCCATTCCTAGCTAGCACACATGCTGCCTCCCACAGAGCTGTTAGCTACCCATTTCCAACAGCTAGCAAAGTTTTATTTTCCTCTGTGTATGCCTGCTGATGATGTACTGCTAAATTATTTACATTTTGCCAGAACATTCATCCTGTATTTCTTTAGTTTTAGCTATTTATTGTAGGATACAATGTTCGCTGACTCTGTGCAACAGTAAACATTAAATTTAATGGCCAATGATGTGACCATTTTTGCAACAAAAATTATTTATGACCATTTTTAGAACATCAGTTGTTTTGAATCTCTGTTTTAGTCATCCCTACATTTGATTTTCTCTTTTGTTTCACACTTACTAACATTTCAGATTCATTCTGTTTTATTCTTGGAATGCTTCACTTTCTTGTGTGATGTACATTTGTTTCATCTTTTTAATAACAGACTGGGGGAATTCACAGTGCTTGTGGTATTTGAGTTTGAATTCTAGAGTTCAATAAACCCTCAGAAGCACATGGTGGCCTCTTTTACTCATATTAGATACTTAAGTACCACAACTGATCTGTTCCAAGTAGCTACCCATGTTTGTTGTAGAAAGAAACAGCACCCAGCTGCTACAGAATATGTTCAAGAAAGAATTAAAATTGTATCTACATTTTCTGATTTGCAAGTTACTTCCAAGTGTCCTTCCAGATATTTTTCTTTAACACTGTGACTGAGTTGGTTGTATTTTTTTAGACAGTATTTTTTAAAATGTAAAGCTAATTGGTTACAATATTTTGTCAAGTAAGTTTGAACACCATGGCCAAATGAAAAATCTGATATTATTTTTGTATCAATAAAGTGTGATGGTAACTGAGCCTACAAAGAAGTTGTCAATGGAAGTGTCTTGTACATTTCAACTCCTGTAAGTAAATTTCCTGTGTAAAATAAAATAAAGCAGTATGTCAGTTACTCTAGGTCCTTCAATCAGTAGCCATTGTTAGGGTACATATATTAAAACCTAGACCAATAGTGAGTCACCATAAATTCTGCATACTTTCTTACCATTTGATAAATGTGAGATTCATTTCCAAAATGTAAAGGCAGTAGAAGTAATAGAGAATATCACTTAATAGGGAATATCACTTAACTCAAAAATATTCCCACCAAGCCCCCTTTCATTATCTGATTCCCCCTATATTACCCTTAACTTTTCTCTAATGATATCGTACTGCATACAATAACAGGATGTAAATTATGACTTACGTATGCTATCATCAACTGTGCAGGATTCATGCTCTTTTATCCAAGTATCTGAAACTTTTTTAAACTTGGGTAAAAGAGTCAAGTGGGCTGTTTCCATTAACTTGTTGAAGAATTTCAAGCTTGTGTGCTAGTAATTGTGTTGTGCAAATGAACATTATTTCTCTGCTTAAGTTGATTTAAATTTTTATGGCATAAATTAGAAAATTGCAAATGACTGTCAATATCTTAAGAGATCTGAAGTGACATCTACAAGTCTCCTGGGGGTAGGAAGGGGTTAAACCTAGAATATGTGCATTTACTTTCTCCTGTGATCAGAAAATGTAAGCCAGCTGTGATGCATGATCCCATAACAGTATTCCATATTGTAGGTATGAATGAAATAATGTGTAATGAGACTACAGTAGCAGATTTTTTCTGACGTTTTATCTTGATGTATGTAACAGAAATAGTATTCTTGATAGTTCACTTCTTAAGTAATTTGTCCACCTCAAAAGAATCTTTTATTGACCACAGGTCCAAGTAATTTGACATTATTACCTTCAGACTTTGCTGTCCAGAGACTGAAATGAAGTTATTCTATCTTTGTTTTGTTAGTGGACAGCTGGACAGCCTCCAGTGATCAGTAATTTTTATTATTATTTCTCTGTCGTAATTTTGAACACATTGCGTTTTCACCTGTTGTTGTTAGTGTGATGTCATCAGCATAGAGTATATTCTCAAATGGCATGTAACTTGAGAAATCATTGATATAAGCAGTGAAGAGAAAAGGTCCAAGAAGCAACACATGTGGCATTCCAAGACTTATTTTCAAAAACTGTGATGTCTGATTATTTGCATTTGTTGGTTGCAGTCTGCCCAGATGGACAGGTTTTAAATAACCTTAATGACTCATCTCTTATGCCACAGTGTGTTGATTTTATTATTACAGTCTTGTGTGACATTGAGTCAAAGGCTTTGTTCAAGTCTATAAGTGTAGAATGTGTAGTTTGTCTCTTTTCAGCACCATCAAGTACAATATCTAACAGATTGTGTCATGGTAGTGTGCATTTGTGTATCTGTGTGAGAATGTGTGTACTTTTTGCCAAAGTTGAGTTAGAACTTGAGAGCTAGTTGTTAAGATAGTGAACCATTATTAATGTACATGTGCCACAAATCGCTTTGATAAAAATGAGTTATTATCTTTCCTTTACTTTATGCAGATTTCCTATGGCTTTTACTGTTCACATATTTGATATAAAATCATATTTGATATGTATTTTATATATACATTCAGTATATTGTTATTTTCAAAATAGTCATATATTTGTTTGTGTATACAGCTTTCGATTATTTTTGATGCAGTTTTAACAATTGAGGTTGGTATATAGTTACTAGGGAAGTGTGTGTCTCTTTTCTTAAAGGCTGGAAGTGTTACTGTGAATTTAAAAGTTTCAGGGAAAACACATCTGCCACAATTCTATTGTATAAGTAATGTAATGATATTTCAATGTTTTTGCTATGCTCTTTATGATACAATTACTATTTTCATAATAGTTCTCTGTTTTAGAATTGCCAAGCTTGCTAACTGCTTTCCTAATATTGTGAGGGAATAGTTTTAAACCATGAGAACATAATTGTATTTATTATTGGAACAGAAGTATCTCAGCATCCAAGCTGTTGTTGCAGCTTGAATGATGACAGTCTGTAAAGTTTATAAAGTATTCACTTAACATCTGTAGGAATGTTATTATCTTTTTATTTTGGTTTACTTCCCTTTGAAGGCATTCCACACTTACTTACAACTATTTTTTTTTATTTCAAAATGTAGCTATAATGTGCTTCAACCTTGGTTATTTTAATTTCAATTTTATAGACTTTTTTGAGTTTTGTGTATAATTTATTAATGTCACCACTTTTAATAGGCCTCTCTTTAGCTATTAGAAGCAGAATTCTTACTTTATATACACATACATAAGTATCCTGATTTCCTAGATTGCTTCATGTAGCCATAAGTAATGGTAAACTATAAATGTATGCACCCAGTATGTAAATATATGTGACTAATATGTAAATCCATGTAATTAATACTTCATTATAGTTAAACATTGATATACCTGTAAACAAGTCTTTCAGTAACATACATATAGGCTATGGGTTAATAATATACTAGTTATCTCCATTGTCCCCTACTTATACAAACTTATATATTTTATTCATAAAGTTGTACTATTAAATGTATCTTACATTTTGATAGGGCCAATTGTATCAAAATATATTGAACACCAGATAATAAATATTCTAATAATTCTAAATCTAATTATTCAAATAATTTATACATACATTATGTGAAAAATCATGTCTCAAAAATAAAATATATCATACCTTGAACAAGTGTTCTCAAGGCAAATATATTGTCTTCAACCTTTGTTGGATCTTCCAACACCTCATGCTGTGCACGCTGCTTCCAACACTGATCTAATGATTCATGAGAAGTGGACATATCCAGCCAATGTTTCCAGTCCTTTACGTAAGTTCATACACTACCATAAATGACTGATGTTAGTTGTATGTTAAAAACATCTATGTAAGTTATCATAAAATGATGACAAATGTTTTGTTACATTTAATAAAAATTAACAAACAGTCTTGATTGTGTAAACACATTTATTTAAAAATGGTGACTGTTTTCAATCTGGTTTAGTCCATCATCAGACCATACTACAAAGGTGACAACTAGAGACAGTCACAGACCAGGAACCATATGTATATGATAAGGATGAACAGTTAACAACCATGTCTTGTATCTATGATTTCTGTCCCATGACACTGTTTTTGCCTGCCACCTTTGGAGTATGGTCTGATGATGATCTAAAACAGATTGTAATCAGTCACCATTTTTAAATAAATGTGTTTATGCTATCAAGACTTCTCTTTTATTTTTATTAAATACTGACTGTAGGTTGCTGCTTTTGCAATTATGATTACAAAAATAATGTTTTCTTACAGCCATTATAAAATAAGGGATTTGACACATAATTATGCAGTAACAATAACCTAGTTTTAAGGATGATAGTATAAAATGAGAACTTGGGTTGCTTCAAAGCATTCTGTAAAAAATCACAAAAAATTCAGGACTTATTTTGTTACACCACTAAATAAAATGAAAAAAAAAAAAAAAAAAAAAAAAAAAAAAAAAAAAAAAAAAAATATTGTAAAAATAAATCTCCAGGCCTGCAAAATGAAACCCTGGATTACAAAAGAAATAAAAATTTAATTCAAGACAAAATGAGTATTATATACATCACAAAGATGTTCTGATGAGCCTGCTGTAAAAGAACATTATAGATCATATTCTACAATACTGAAAAGAGTTATAAAGTGCTCTAAAACATTACATATTAAATCTGAAATAGACAACTCATACAGTAAAATAAAAACCATCTAGAGTACTATCAAAAGGGAGCTGGGGAAAAATGATGATAGTGTTTCCTACATAGAAATAAGACATTGTGGTAGTTTGATTAAAAAAACTGATGCAGCTGCAAGTGTCCTTAATGAATACTTTCTATCAGCTTCCAAGAAATGTGGTTATGGACCTCCTGAAAGAGTCTGGATTGCGAAAAATAAGTCAAATGCATATAGCCCCATTTACTGTCAGTGAGGTGAAAAGGATCATCACTAAAAAGAAAACCAAAAAGTCATCTGGCTTTGATAATATTTCCTCTAAGCTATTTAAACATCCTCATAATGTCATCTGTGTAATACTTTGCCATATATTTAATGAATCTCTTTATGAATGAATCATCCCAGACAGAAAAAAGTATGCAGATGTGAAACCACTATTTAAGTAAGGATTTGTCAACTGATGACTCTATATTTTCACTTATGAATAATGTTTTAGAAGCACTGAACAATAGATTAGCTCCAGTTGGAACATTTTGTGATTTAACTAAGGTCTTCAACTGTGTGAACCATGAAATGCTCCTTTCAAAAGCTGTCTATTATGGATTAAGTAGCACAAGGGGAACGTGCCTTTAATCATACATAACTGACAGAAACCAGAGGGTATCGCTTAATCGGAAGATGGCACAATAACCTCACCTGGTTGGGGAACAGTAAGCGCAGGAGTGCCGCAAGGTTCTGTGCTGGCCTCTCACTCCTTCTTATTTTTACTAATGACCTTCCACATTGTACGAAAGCTACTACCAAATTTACTCTCTTTGCAGATGATACATCTCTTTTAGTTGAAAAAACATCTGATAGTGACATTGCAACATCTGCCAAATTTGTGTTCAATAATCTCTATAAATGGTTCACTTGGAATGGACAGACTTTGAATTTTAAAAAACCCAGTATTATTATTTTTTTTTTTTTTTTTTTTTTTTTTTTTTTTTTTTTTTTTTTTTTTTTTTTTTTTTTTTTTTTTTGGGGGGGGGGGGGGGGTCTCATAAAGTGCAGGAAAACATAAGTCTAAGCTGTAATGATCAAGAGGTACATCAAGTTCAACATTATGAAAAGGAAAGTTGCTTCTCATTATATAGCGATGATGCTGAGTTGCAGAGAGGCAGAACAAAAGAACTGTCACAAATAAAGCTTTCAGCCACACACACACACACACACACACACACACAAAGGCAACTCACACACATGACTGCAGTCTCAGGCAACTGAGGCCACACTGCGAGCAGCAGCACTAGTGCGTGATGGAAGTGGGAGTAAGGAGGAGGCTGGGGTGGGGAAGGGGAGGAATAGTAGGTTAGGGATGACAGACAATGAAGTGCTGCAGGTTAGACTGAGGGAAGGAAAGAGGTGGGGGGTTAACAGAAAAGGAGAGAAGTAAACACACTGAGTGTGATGGTGGATTGAGGGCTGTGTAGTG
This sequence comes from Schistocerca piceifrons, assembly GCF_021461385.2. Classification (NCBI taxonomy): domain Eukaryota; kingdom Metazoa; phylum Arthropoda; class Insecta; order Orthoptera; family Acrididae; genus Schistocerca; species Schistocerca piceifrons. The sequence continues at coordinate 628,342,685 of NC_060139.1, read as the reverse complement.
CTGTAATGGGAACAGGGAAGGAGCTGGATGGGTGAGGAAAAGTGAAGGTTGAGGGCAGGCAGGTTGCTGGAACATAGAGTATATTGCAGGGAAAGTCCCCACTTGTGCAATTCAGAATAGCTGGTGTTGGTGGGAAGGATCCATATGGCACAGGCTGTTAAGCAGTCATTGAAATGAGGGATTCATGTGTGGCAGTGTGCTCAGCAACAGGATGGTCCACCCATTTCTTGGCCACAGTTTGTTGGTGGCCATTCATGTGGGCAGACAGATTGTTGGTTGTCATGCCCACATACAATGCAGCACAGTGGTTGCAGCTTAGCTTGTTGATCATATGACTAGTTTCACAGGTAGCCCTGCCTTTGATGGGATAGGTAATGTTTGTGACCGGACTGGAGCAGGTGATGGTTGGAGGATATATGGGACAGGTCTTGGATCTCAAGCTATTACAGATGTATGAGCCATGAGGTAAGGGGTTGGGAGCAGGGGTTGTGTAGGGATGGACGACTATATTGTGTAGGTACAGTGGACAGCAGAATACCGCTGTGGGAGCGGTGGGAAAGATAGTGTGCAGGACATTTCTCATTTCAGGCCATGGTGAGAGGTAGTTGAAACTCTGGTGGAGAATGTCGTTCAGTTGCTCCAGTCCTGGCTGCTACTGAGTAACAAGGGGAATGCTCCTCTGTGGCTTGACTGTGGGGCTTTGGGAGTTGGTGGGAGATTGGAAAGATAAGGCATGGGAGATTTGTTTTTGTTCAAGGTTGGAAGGATAATTATTGTCTGTGAAGGCTTCAGTGAGATGCTCAGTGTATTTCAAGAGGGACTGTTCATCACTGCAGATGTGATGACCACAGGGGGCTAGGCTGTATGGAAGGGACTTCTTGGTGTGGAAAGGGTGGCAGCTGTTGAAGTGGAGGTATTGCTGGTGCAGGGTGTATATGACCCGGGACAACTGGGAGATTTGGGGAAAACCTGGGAATTTTTTTAATCTTGGAGAAAACTGGGAAAGACCTGGGATTTTAGAATTCCAGGAATTTTTTATTGTTTTAGTTTTCAGTTACATTTTTGTAACATTGACTGCTAAGAAACAATACTCCAACAAAGTATATTACTGTATCTTGCTATTGCAGAATAATAATTGCAGCAATAAAACATGAACAAGAGAGAGAGAGAGAGAGAGAGAGAGAGAGAGAGAGAGAGAGAGAGAGAGAGAGAATGAAAATAAAACTAAGTTGCCAAGGAAATGTGCCATATACAGCAACAAACTACAGTGCTCAAACAAGTGTCTGCTAACAGCAAAATGTGTCAACAGCTTTAGGAAAACTATGTAATGCTTCATAACAGCAAATTACCTTCGATGAGCGTGATGTGACAACTACTTGCATTAGATTTGTTTGACCAGTTGAGAGCAAGCTCATGCGTGTGCGCAGTTGAGTCATGTGTAAGTAGTACCAGTACCTTCTCCCACCTCTGGCTACAGAAGTGTGGCAGTTAGCTGTATAAGCAATAGCAGCAAGCAGCCAGATGCTACCCGGAAAAATTTTACTGGCATGCCTAAGCTGTCAGATACACGCATGGACGACAGGCCTGCATGTAGGGGGCGGGGTGCAAACCGGAGTATCTGCCCTGGGTGGCAATTTCTGGGGGGGAGGGGGAGGAAGAATTTGTTTCACAAAGTGCCTAGTATCCGAACATGTAATAAAGCCTAACTGGAGAATAAATGCGGGATAACTAAAATGGTGATTGTGGCAGGATTAGTCAAGTTAACCAGAGTATAAGTTTTATCCTGACAGGAATAGTTACAGAATTAATGATGACAAGATTGTTTGTTAGAGTGAGGAAGGGGAAGAAATGGGGACATCCCACAAATTATAGAAGACTCTGACGATTCCAAATTTATATAAAAATTTTGCACTACTACTTTTCAATCTCATGCTTCAGAAGCTAGAGCATATGATGAAATGTAAAACTATTTCATAACATGAAACATTTTGCTTGTAGTAGGACTAATAAGCACTTGATATTGCTACTTCGTCATTATATTCTGTCGTGTTATAAAAATGACCATTTGTGCCAAAACAGTGTCGTTTATTTGGTGTGTGTTACAATTGCTGCAATATTAGGCATATCTATTTCATGTTATCTAGCAGAAAGTGACAAAATACAGATAATCAGATCAAGAAACCACACCAGCCTTGGGTACTATTCATATTAATAGCTTTTTCAGTATTAGACAATGACATTGGGTTTTTTCATGTAGTAAAATGTATCCTATATGTAATTTTATGTCACACAAAACATCAAGTTATTAGCTAACAAGCAATAAAGAATGCAAATTTTCTGAAGAGTTCCTGTTCTCCCAGGTACAAATAATCCCATCCAGTATATATTGTATTTTTTTTAAAACAGGGGCAGGTTGTCAAACCAGCCCACTGGGAGCAGAAGAGGCACCACAGGACATTTTAATTTCCACTGTCCTGAATATAGTTTGAGGGCACCCATTACAAAATATTACACATTTGAGTTTCACAAAGTGAAAGATAGTGATGTGCTATAGAAGAATGCTGTGTGAATATACAGGGCTATTACAAATGATTGAAGCGATTTCATAAATTCACTGTAGCTCCATTCATTGACATATGGTCACGACACACTACAGATACGTAGAAAAAGTCATAAAGTTTTGTTCGGGTGAAGCCACACTTCAGGTTTCTGCCACCAGAGCGCTTGAGAGCGCAGTGAGACAAAATGGCGACAGGATCCGAGAAAACGTATGTCGTGCTTGAAATGCACTCACATCAGTCAGTCATAACAGTGCAACGACACTTCAGGATGAAGTTCAACAAAGATCCATCAACTGCTAACTCCATTCAGTGACGGTACGCGCAGTTTAAAGCTTCTGGATGCCTCTGTAAGGGGAAATCAACGGGTCAGCCTGCAGTGAGCGAAGAAATGGTTGAACGCGTGCGGGCAAGTTTCACGCGTAGCCCGCGGAAGTTGACGAATAAAGCAAGCAGGGAGCTAAACGTACCACAGCCGACGATTTGGAAAATCTTACGGAAAAGGCTAAAGCAGAAGCCTTACCGTTTACAATTGCTACAAGCCCTGACACCCGATGACAAAGTCAAACGCTTTGAATGTTCGGCGCCGTTGCAACAGCTCATGGAAGAAGATGTGTTCAGTGCGAAACTTGTTTTCAGTGATGAAGCAACATTTTTTGTTAATGGTGAAGTGAACAGACACAATGTGCGAATCTGGGTGGTAGAGAATCCTCATGCATTCGTGCAGCAAATTCGCAATTCACCAAAAGTTAACGTGTTCTGTGCAATCTCATGGTTTAAAGTTTATGGCCCCTTTTTCTTCTGCGAAAAAAACGTTACAGGACACGTGTATCTGGACATGCTGGAAAATTGGCTCATGCCACAACTGGAGACCAACAGCGCCGACTTCATCTTTCAACAGGATGGTGCTCCACCGCACTTCCATCATGATGTTCGGCATTTCTTAAACAGGAGATTGGAAAACTGATGGATCGGTCGTGGTGGAGATCATGATCAGCAGTTCATGTCATGGCCTCCACGCTCTCCCGACTTAACCCCATGCGATTTCTTTATGTGGAGTTATGTGAAAGATTCAGTGTTTAAACCTCCTCTACCAAGAAACGTGCCAGAACTGCGAACTCGCATCAACGATGCTTTCGAACTCATTGATGGGGACATGCTGCACCGAGTGTGGGAGGAACTTCATTATCGGCTTGATGTCTGCCGAATCACTAAAGGGGCACATATCGAACATTTGTGAATGCCTAAAAAAACTTTTTGAGTTTTTGTATGTGTGTGCAAAGCATTGTGAAAATATCTTAAATAATAAAGTTATTGTAGAGCTGTGAAATCGCTTCAGTCATTTGTAATAACCCTGTATATATTTAAGTACAATATAATTTCTGCACAATTTCAGTGCAGTAATGTGTTCATTGTAAATAAGTATTATAGTAGTTCTATTACATGTTTATTGCCTTATAAATAAAAAAACTTTTTTAAATTCTGTGCATTAGTGTTTGTGAAATGATTCTTTCATATAGTGTCCATTAAAAAAATGACGATCATTCCACTTGGGACCTGTGGAAGGTACATTAGCTTATTTGTTTCAGTTGTAAATATTTTTCATCATGTATTATTGTTTTTCTGACATGTTCTACATCCTGGAGGACCTCCTCACTACAGATCAATTGGAAGGAAGGTAAATCAAATCTAATCTAATCTAATCTAATCTACCTATTGGACATAAAAAATCTTACTAGTGTAATACCATAATTTAAAAGTAAATTAAAAGAATATCTTCTGGAACCCTCGTTTTACTCTCTTGATGAGTTCTTTGAGATAAACACTTCTATACTGTAAGTTAAGTATTGCACATTGACTTGTAATATTTGCTGTTACCATTTTCTAACTGAACATGATGACCTATGTCAGAATAACAATGTACTTCACTTCTAGAAAAGTTATGACTTAATATGGAATAATTGTAATTTATTATTGTATTGATTTATATCTCTCTTTTAGTTTGGGAAGTGCGTAAGCTTGTAAATGTTAACATATTTTGTTCCTTTACACATATTGCAATTTGTATCCACTACCATCTATAAGTAGGCTACTGTTCTCATGTATAATTATGACTCGTTACACATCCATACAGTTCTCTTGTATACTGGATCTATGGAACCCGAACAAACAAACAAATAAATAAATATAAATAAAACAGATGTGTTAATTTTGTGGATAAAATGAGAGAAAGATACATAAATGATAAAATATTGGTGAAACATATTTGTCACTTTGGAAAATCTCAGAATTTTTTCCATTCATGTGTATGATTGCATTCAGTATAAAATGATGCAGTATTTTTGGCAAAAAGTTTTAAATTCACTTATCAAACTAACCACATATCCCACAAAGAGATAAGTGTTTTAAAATGCTTTAGTGCCATGGTAAATCATAAGCTACCAAAATTATAGAAACAAGTTCCACTGATTCCACTAGGCAATCTCTATCCCTGGCTCTAAAGACATAATCTATGAAGAATATTTGTTGGGTTTTAACAAACTGGTTTTGTCAAAAAAACATGCTGATTATGATGAAATTCGTTTTAGTAAAACAGTTGTTTTTGTTTGAATTTTAAAAATGTTCTGGGATTCAGAGACAAATATATGTATACTCATCTATAGATATTATTTGTGCCTTTTTTGTACAGATACAGAACAAGAGCAGTAGAAATGGAGCAGTAGCTAAATTGATTAAAGAGGCTTTATATTGGAAAGTATGGTCATGGACTTTCTCATTGGCCTAGTACACCCACCTGACAAGGCAGTTTGTCACATTCATTTAAGCAAATGCCACACTATTTTGCTTCCACATATCATAAACATGGCGCAAAAACAGTACAAAGAATCATAATGTAGGCTGTATATTCCACACAAAATGGGAAATGTAAAATACGTCTCCTTAAAAAAAAAGTGACCTCTTTGATGAGGTCATTTGGTCTCTGAAACAAGTGCTAACACATGCTGAAAATTCAACAGTTACAACTGCAAGAACAAAGACTGACTGATAAACAGTCAACTGTAGAAAAGGCATTAGTCCTTAATGATCATGACTGTTGTTGTTGTAGTCTTCAGTCCTGAGACTGGTTTGATGCAGCTCTCCATGCTGCTCTATCCTGTGCAAGCTGCTTCATCTTCCAGTACGTACTGCAACCTACATCCTTCTGAATCTGCTTAGTGTATTCATCCCTTGGTCTCCCTCTACAATTTTTACCCTCCACGCTGTCCTCCAATACTAAATTGGTGATCCCTTGATGCCTCAGAACATGTCCTACCAACCGATGTCCTACCAACCGATCCCTTCTTCTAGTCAAGTTGTGCCACAAACTCCTCTTCTCCCCAATTTTATTAAATACCTCCTCATTAGTTATGTGATCTACTCAGCTAATCTTGAGCATTCATCTGTAGCACCACATTTCAAAAGCTTCTATTCTCTTATTGTCCGAACTATTTATCGTCCATGTTTCACTTCCATACATGGCTCCACTCCATACAAATACTTTCAGAAACGACTTCTGGACACTTAAATCTATACTCGATGTTAACAAATTTCTCTTCTTCAGAAACGCTTTCCTTGCCATTGCCAGTCTACATTTTATGTCCTCTCTACTTCAACCATCATCAGTTATTTTGCTCCCCATATAGCAAAACTCCTTTACTATTTTAAGTGTCTCATTTCCTAATCTAATTCCCTCAGCATCAACTGACTTAATTCGACTACATTCCATTATCCTCATTTTTGCCTTTGTTGATGTTCATCTCATATCCTCCTTTTAAGACAATGTCTATTCCATTCAACTGCTCTTCCAAGTCCGTTGCTGTCTCTGACAGAATTACAAGGTCATCGGCGAACCTCAAAGTTTTTATTTCTTCTCCATGGATTTTAATACCTACTCCCAATTTTTCTTTTGTTTCCTTTATTACTTGCTCAATATACAGATTGAATAACATTGGGGAGAGGCTACAACCCTGTCTCACTCCCTTCCCAGCCACTGCTTCCCTTTCATGTCCCTCGACTCTTATAACTGCTATCTGATTTCTGCACAAATTTTAAATAGCATTTCGCTCCCTGTATTTTACCCCTGCCACCTTCAGAATTTGAAAGAGAGTATTCCAGTCAACGTTGTCAGAAGCTTTCTCTAAGACTACAAATGCTAGAAATGTAGGTTTGTCTTTTCTTAATCTAGCTTCTAAGATAAGCTGTAGGGTCAGTATTGCCTCACGTGTTCCAACATTTCTATAGAATCCAAACTAATCTTCCCCGAGATCGGCTTCTACCAGTTTTTCCATTTGTCTGTAAAGAATTCACATTAGTATTTTGCAGCCATGACTTATTAAACTGATAGTTCAGTAATTTTCACATCTGTCAACACCTGCTTTCTTTGGGATTGGAATTATCATATTCTTCTTGAAGTCTGAGGGTATTTTGCTCACCAGATGGTAGAGTTTTGTCAGGACTGGCTCTCTGAAGACTGTCAGTAGTTCTAATGGAATGTTGTCTACTCCTGGGGCCTTGTTTCAACTTAGGTCTTTCAGTGCTCTGTCAAACTCTTCATGCAGTATCGTATCTCCCATTTTATCTTCATCTACATCCTCTTCCATTTCCATAATACTGCTCTCAAGTACATTGCCCTTGTATAGACCCTCTAAATACTCCTACCACCTTTCTGCTTTCCCTTCTTTGCTTAAAACTGTGTTTCCATCTGAGCTCTTGATATTCATACAAGTGGTTCTCTTTTCTCCAAAGGTCTCTTTCATTTTTCTGTAGGCAGTATCTATCTTACCCCTAGTGAGATAAGCCTCTACATCCTTTCATTTGTCCTCTAGCCATCCCTGCTTAGCCATTTTGCACTTCCTGTCGACCTCATTTTTGAGATGTTTGTATTCCTATTTGCCTGCTTCATTTACTGCATTTTTATATTTTCTCCTTTCATCAATTAAATTCAATATTTCTTCTGTTACCCAAGGATTTCTACTAGCCCTCGTCTTTTTACCTACTCGATCCTCTGCTGCCTTCACTACTTTATCCCTCAGAGCTACCCATTCTTCTTCCACTGTATTTCTTTCCCCCATTCTTGTGAATTGTTCCCTTATGCTCTCCCTGAAACTCTGAACAACCTCTGGTTTAGTCAGCTTATCCAGGTCCCATCTCCTTAAATTCCCACCTTTTTGCAGTTTCTTTAGTTTTATTCTACAGCTCATAACCATTAGATTGTGGTCAGAGTCCACATCTGCCCCTGGAAATGTCTTACAATTTAAAACCTGGTTCCTAAATCTCTGACTTACCATTATATAATCTATCTGAAACCTGTCAGTATCTCCAGGTTTCTTCCATGTATACAACCTTCTTTTATGATTCTTGAACCAAGTGTTAGCTATGATTAAGTAATGCTCTATGCAGAATTCTACCAGGCAGCTTCCTCTTTCATTTCTTACCCCCAACCCATATTCACGTACTACATTTCCTTCTCTCCCTTTTCCTACTCTCAAATTCCAGTCACCCGTGACTATTAAATTTTTGTCTCCCTTCAATATCTGAATAATTTCTTTTATTTCATCACACATTTCTTCAATTTCTTCATCATCTGCAGAGTTAGTTGACATATAAACTTGTACTACTGTAGTAGGCCTGGGCTTCATGTCTATCTTGGCCACAATAATGTGTTCACTGTGTGTTTGTAGTAGCTCACCCACACTCCTATTTTTTTATTCGTTATTAAACCTACTCCTACATTACCCCTATTTGATTTTGTATTTATAACCCTATGTTCACCTGACCAGAAGTCTTGTTCCTCCTGTCATCGAACTTCACTAACTCCCACTATAACTTTAACCTATCCATTTCTCTTTTTAAATTTTCTAACCTACCTGCCCGATTAAGGGATCTGACATTCCACGCTCCGATCCGTAGAACGCAGTTTCCTTCTTCTGATAACGACATCCTCCTGAGTGGTCCCCACCTGGAGATCTGAATGGGGGACTATTTTACCTCTGGAATATTTTACCCAAGAGGACGCCATCATCATTTAACAATACAGTAAAGCTGCATGCCCTCGGGAAAAATTACGGCCGTAGTTTCCCCTTGCTTCAGCAGTTTGCAGTACCAGCACAGCAAGGCCGTTTTTGTTAGTGTTACAAGGCCAGATCAGTCAATCATCCAGACTGTTGCCCCTGCAGCTACTGAAAAGGCTGCTGCCTCTCTTCAAGAACCACACATTTTTCTGGCCTCTCAACAGATACCCCTCCGTTGTGGTTGCACCTGCAGTACGGCTATCTGTATCATTGAGGCACGCAAGCCTCCCCACCAACGGCAAGGTCTATGGTTCATGGGGGGAATGATCATGATAAGGTTTTGAAATGTTGTTTCTTTGTGCACAAACTAATCATGCAGTTTCATGATCACAGATATCCATGAAACTTTACAACACACATATGGTGCAGATACCCTTCACATTCAACCATATTTTGACAGATCAAACAGATTAACAAAAATCTTCACTTCATAACTGATCAGTCCAGATTCTAATAAGCATTGGTGTTGACATTTCATGGAAGCCCTCAGAATAATACTGGATGTCAGACAAGTGTGCTGAACATCTCCACCACTGGCCTGACCACCACATTTCCAAATCACTGATCCATTCAACATGCCTATGATACTGAACTTGCTAGAGCTTCAGGGACTTTTATATGAAACATCATGAGTTCTCATTTCCATGCACATGTACGTCTACCCTGTAAAAACCACAGAAGTGTATTACAGAGGGTACTTCTCATTTTACCCCATATCTGGATTCCTTCCCATTCTGTTTTTATAGGAAGCATAGGAAGAATGACTCTCTAAATGCCTCTATCCAGTTTGCAGTCAGTCTAATCTTGTCTTCACTATTATACAGAAGTGATACCTAGGGGCTGCATTGTATTTCTAGATTTAACATTTGTTACTGGTTCTTCAAACTTTATAAGTAGGTTTTCGCTGGTAGTTGGCTGCTAGTTCAGGTTTTTCAGAATCTGGTAATGTTATTGTGCGAGTCAAGGAACCCTGTCACCATTTGTACCACCCTTCTTTGCGTGTATTCATTATCCTCTGTTAGATTTATCTGGTGTGAATATTTATATCTGGCTTTATAACGTCAAAGATATAAGTATTGTATGCATGCTATTTCAAAGGGGTGTTCAGTTTACATAATAAGCATGGAAAGTTATTCCTTTATGTCACTGATTAATCAACATATTGTTCCATGACTTATAATGCCCTCTAGCACCAAATATAAATTTTGGACCTGCTGTCTGGAACCACCAGAAGAAAGAAACTTGAACTGCTTTCATCTTCTGGGCAGCTACACTATAGCTATGGTAGCTGTGATACTGACAACAATGCTATACACTGTTTTTTTGTAAGATCACTGAATGCATGCTTCATTGCTGACACAGCTTGCCCTGTTCAATTGCTTGCTAACACCAAATAAGGTAAACGTTTTTTGACTTGTAAGGCAGCTACAAACTATTTCTTCCATCATGTCAGTGACTTATTATAGCTTAGAATGATAAGAGCAAATTACAAACCACCCCAAAGACCCTGACTACACAAAGCTCTTGCATCATATGCATCATATCACATCACATTAATAACGGCATCAAGATGGGATGCTGTCAGCAAGAACACCTATTCTGTACATGAACAGACAGATGGTAACCATATTTTACTATGAGATGCATTAAATTGAGCCACTCATCAGTCTTTTTGTTGTGAACTGACATGGAAATGGAGCCATCAACCATGAAGACAGCTGACCACTTGTGCTTTGTCATTCCACCAGATGGATCAGTAAATACAAGGCAGTAGCTACAGGATGCAATATATGACTTGAGCTGAATTGTTAAGATACTTTAGAACCATCTGTAGCCAGCAAGTTCTGATCCAGCAGTGCTATGAAGTATTCAGAGACTACTGTCTGCGATGATACAAAAAGCTAGCATTTCCAACTGTGATTGCTTCTTTGCATTGCCAGCATCTCACCTCTGAGAACATTTTTCCACATGGGTGGCTTATCATTTAATGGTCCCCCTCCCCTCTTTTCCCTCATACATTTTCGCCAGTATGAATTTTCTTACTAATTGTGACACAGCACACACAAATCTACTTGGGTACCCTTGGTGTCCCTCTCAGCTTGGTGATTCAAGCAGCCTCTACTAATTCTGACATGTCATATATAGAAGTATTATAGTTGTGGCCCCTCTGCCACTCCTCTTAGCTTGGTGCCTCAAGCGGTGGCTTCCATCACTTGGGCCTTAAACCAGCCCTGACCTTGCCTTATGTAATGGCACATGACCTATCAGTGGAAAAATTGACTGCTTATGATAATATCACAAGACATTTAGGATTATTTATGGAATATAACTAGTCTGACAGGACCATCTGTGTTAGTGTTTTTTGATTCCTACAATGTTCAAAGAATGAAACACTACCTAATGGTAAGTCTGCTGGGGTTTATCCTATGATGCAGCAAATTGTGTAGATGAGTGTGAAACACATAATAAATTATTTTCTTAGTTACTTTGATTGACGACCTTTTGAAACAAACAGTTTTGAAGCTCTCAGAGGCAAAACAACAGTATGCCATTCTTTCATGAGCAACAAGAGTTACGAATGTTATACCACTAGAGGAGCTTGGAATGGCTGCTTCCATCTCATCAGCTCAGGCACAACCTGCATTTGCTCTTATTTTGTCAGTCCATAGTGGCCAAGAAAAATAGGTCATTTACATAGCATATCTTCACTAGCATCTCCTTCTGGGATGTATTACTGGCTCTGCTAACTGCTGTGGCTACTTTGCAGTACTGAGGCTTCTGTGTTGTTATGAGAGGTTGTATCATGGCAGGAACCACAGGTCAATCATTTTAAGTGGGCTACCAAGCTACACAGTCTGTGTCAACACTGCAAATTTGTCTGGATTATCTCTGAGTGATTCAAATTTTATTCTGAAGCCAAGGCCAGACTAAACCATGTGGAGACCTCTCCCTTATTCCCTGGGACCATCAGTTTTCTGACTGGTTGGATGCAGCCCACTATGACTTCCTGTCCTGTATCAGCACCTTATTCTCAGAGCACATCTACAGTTATCATCTTCAATTATTTCTAGGGTATATCTATCTTCCCCAACAGTGTTGGCTCTCTGCAGCTCCATTTAGTGCACAGATTCCCAAACCTTTCCCTGTGATGAAACACTCTGGGAATCCTGGTACTTTGATGGAACAGGTTGTTTGTTTAAAAGGTTAATAAAATTTTTAAAATATGAGACAAACTTGTTTTATTTGATGATAGCTTTGATTTTTAAATCATAATGAAAACAGAGAACTCATAATAAAAATTTTAAAAGGTAATTAATCAAAATTTCAAGAAAAAAAAAAATAAAAAATAAAACAATAAGAAATTCCATGTTATTAATAGTTTTTTGTAGGGCACTAATTCACTTCCTGTGTTCCACAGGCCACAGTTTCGAAAACCCTGCTGTAGTGAGTTGTAAGTTACTTCCTGACATAATAACGCATGTCCCATCATCATGTTCCTTCTTCCAGTCAATGTTTTCCACATATTTGTCCCCTTACTGAGACCTTGTACATTTCTTATCATGTCAGTCCATTTAACTTTCAGCATCCTTCCACAACAAATCTCCCCTAACCACTTGAAATCATGGGGGCCCCTTCAAAAATTAACCACTACAGTGCTCTCAATTTTTCTCAAGATGTAAGTTTATTAAATAAATTTCACTGAACATAAGCAATGTCAATAATTAATCAACATGAGCAGAATCTCACATACAGAACTGAGAAGTATTCTCTGTTAAACATAACTTCTAATTTCTAGAATCTACATCTACATCTATGTACATACTCAGCAAGCCTCCATACGGTGCTTGATGGAGAGTACCTATACAACTACTAGTCATTTCATTTGCTGTTCCACTCACAAACAGAGTAAGGGAAAAAATGAATGTCTATATGCCTCCTTCTGAGCTCTAATTTCTCATGTATTTGTGGTCCTTATACAAAATATATGTTGGTGGCAATAGAATCATTCTGCTGTCAGCTTCAAATGCTGGTTCTCTAAACTTCATCAATAACACTCCTCAAGAAGAATGTCATCTTCCTTCATTCACATTTGAGTTCCTGAAGCATCTCCATAATACTGTTTATAACTACTGGTAATGAATTGAGCATCCCATCTCTGAGTTGTTTTGACGTCTTCCTTCAATCTGACCAGGTGTGGATCCCAAACACTCAAGCAATACTCAAAGATAGGTCCTATATGTGGTCTCCTTTACAGATGAACCATACTTTCCCAAAATTATCTCAGTAAACTGAAGTCAACCATTCTCCTTCCCTACCTCAATCATCACATGCTCATTCCATTTCATATTTCTTTGCAGCGACACACTGAGATATCTGTGGTGACATAGAACCACTGGTTCCCCCTGCCCCCCCCCCCCCCCCCCCCCCATCGACCCATAAAATACCACTGCCCTACCACAGCAAGAATAACTGTATCATTGCCAGATCAGTTCTCTGCAGTATGTGTTCTATGCTACAAGCATTGTGTATGCCCTGCAAGAATAAAAGTATTCCTAGTAAGTGACAGGAGTGCAAGTGTTTATTTATCATTGTAATTACTACACCCACTCCCCACTACCTACAATGATGACCCTGTTATTTTCTTTTCATCTGTACTGTGAAATACTGAGTTATACTTGCACCGGCATGCTGTCAATTACCGAGGGATGCAAACTTCACGCCATGAAGAATACACCCCATGATGGTGCTTTGATGCCTGGCATCACTGCAGATAATTTATTTGTGCATCTGTTTGGTGTTCTCACTGATTCCCAGATGATATAACCAGTGTAACTGTGGTTCATGAACAGTCAACAATGTTCCCATTGTTTCAACAACTGCCAAACCAGAGCATCATTACTACTCACCAAATGGGCGAACACACTAAATAGCAAATCAAGTATAATGTTATCAGTGAGGATGGCGAGATGATGCCTGCTACTCCCTTAATTAACTGTGCTACATCAGCAGTGACCATACATGGTGAACAATGGCTACCTGCCACCATCCCCACCTCTCACATAACTGGTGCTAGTAATATACAGGGCTATTACAAATGATTGAAGCGATTTCATAAATTCACTGTAGCTCCATTCATTGACATATGGTCACGACACACTACAGATAAGTAGAAAAAGTCATAAAGTTGTGTTCGGCTGAAGCCGCACTTCAGGTTTCTGGTGTCAGAGCACTCAAGAGCGCAGTGAGACAAAATGGCGACATGAGCCGAGAAAGCGTATGTCGTGCTTGAAATGCACTCACATCAGTCAGACATAACAGTGCAACGACACTTCAGGATGAAGTTCAACAAAGATCCACCAACTGCTAACTCCATTCAGTGACGGTATGTGCAGTTTAAAGCTTCTGGATGCCTCTGTAAGGGAAAATCAACGGGTCAGCCTGCAGTGAGCGAAGAAACGGTTGAACGCGTGCGGGTAAGTTTCACGCGTAGCCCGTGGAAGTCGACGAATAAAGCAAGCAGGGAGCTAAACGTACCACAGCCGACGGTTTGGAAAATCTTACGGAAAAGGCTAAAGCAGAAGCCTTACCGTTTACAATTGCTACAAGCCCTGACACCCGATGACAAAGTCAAACGCTTTGAATGTTCGGCGCCGTTGCAACAGCTCATGGAAGAAGATGTGTTCAGTGCGAAACTTGTTTTCAGTGATGAAGCAACATTTTTTGTTAATGGTGAAGTGAACAGACACAATGTGCGAATCTGGGCGGTAGAGAATCCTCACGCATTCATGCACCAAATTCGCAATTCACCAAAAGTTAACGTGTTTTGTGCAATCTCACGGTTTAAAGTTTACGGCCCCTTTTTCTTCTGCAAAAAAAACATTACAGGACACGTGTATCTGGACATGCTGGAAAATTGGCTCATGCCACAACTGGAGACCGACAGCGCCGACTTCATCTTTCAACAGGATGGTGCTCCACCGCACTTCCATCATGATGTTTGGCATTTCTTAAACAGGAGATTGGAAAACCGATGGATCGGTTGTGGTGGAGTTCATGATCAGCAATTCATGTCATGGCCTCCACGCTCTCCCGACTTAACCCCATGTGATTTCTATCTGCGGGGTTATGTGAAAGATTCAGTGTTTAAACCTCCTCTACCAAGAAACGTGCCAGAACTGCGAACTCGCACCAATGATGCTTTCGAACTCATTGATGGGGACATGCTGTGCCAAGTGTGGGAGGAACTTCATTATCGGCTTGATGTCTGCCAAATCACTAAAGGGGCACATATCGAACATTTGTGAAGGCCTAAAAAAACTTTTTGAGTTTTTGTATGTGTGTGCAAAGCACTGTGAAAATATCTCAAATAATAAAGTTATTGTAGAGCTGTGAAATCGCTTCAATCATTTGTAATGACCCTGTATTGTTCAGTGACAGTGTTAATGAACTACACCACACTCATTTTCATTCTAATGACTCAGCATGTATCGACATTCTCTGTGCAATGTTCCAAATTAGGGACATCCCCCAGAGTACTGCAATTGTTGACAAACAATTGCCACCATACACGACCGCCTTCCATTGGAGAGAACTGATATTTATGGGTTTTTGTGGACGAATCCATCCTACAAGTGACCTTCCTGTGCCAGACCATGTTTTCTCAAGGCCTACACCTGAACATCATGTTCCATGTGATACCGCATGACACCAGGGTGATGTCACGCTTGTTACAGCCATGCTGTGACCCACGTCATGTCATCACAATGACTCACACCAACAACAGCCATGCTGTGCTCCAGGCTGTACCTGCCACATGATGTTAGTCAACAAGCAGGCACACTGTGTCTACCTGCAACCAAGCAGGGTTTTCACACCTCATGACCACAGAATATCAATATGGTGAGCCTGACTGCAGCTGCGACCCACATTCTCTGGGAACACAAGGAGTACCTACAACAGCCGCCGCATTGGGTGACCTACACCAATGCACCATCTACCATAATACTGATTAAGTAGGATCCGTCCATTTCACAGTGTTCCTTGGCACCCCACTACAATGTTGTCCTCCATAACACCGATGCACCAACTGTGAGACCTGCGCCAAGTCCTGTGATAATTCGTCATGACACCTGCATTACTGACACACCTACTGCAACTACTGTGCTGTGTCACCAGCTGCCATCTCTATCAGTGCCGCCAGATGGTGTTCACGAACCCACATTGTGTACTTTGCACGATTACAATGACTTCATACTGGTCCCAGCCCCTACCATCAGGCAGATTACCACCAGCCACACACCAAGCTACATCTGCTACTGCTACTAGTTGATTCTCTGCAAGTATGGTTCACACTCTGTGAGTGCATGATGCAGCCAGCCAGGATCACAGACAACCATGACAAGTTTTTGGTGCTTTTGAACTACCTCCACACCAACACCGATCTTATAAGTGACCTCCTATTGCATGCACCGACCACTGACAGATATGAGACAGTAACGACACACATACAACAGTGCCTCTCTCTTTCACCTGAACATCAATTCCAACTAGCCATTGTTGAGACGTTGCTGGGCCACGATACCCTGTCAGCATTCTGGTGCAGGTTACACCTCTGAATCAACACAAACCTCTTACCAGATTGTGCTCTCTTGTCACAATGGCTTCTCAAGCTGCCTGAAAACATACAGATGGCCATGCTGATGCATGAGAACAAACCAGTGGAAACCCGGTTATGCCTAGCTGACCAAATGCTTGCCCTCACGACCACCACACCTTTATAAACGCTTGCATTGGCTCCGGCACCGATGTCAACATTGGTTGTATCTACAGCCAGCCTGGGTCAGCCTGCACACCATTCACGCCCACTGAGGCCATCATGCAGTACTCACTGCACAGCACCTGGGCTACTGACAGTTGCCGAGCTGCTCCGACTTCAGCCAAGCTCTTCCACTCCCCACAAGCAGCAGCCTCGTAAGAATCCTCAGCAGTTAGGCACCAACAGTCAGATACTGTGACAGACCCAGATGCCGTGTTTGTAGCAGAATGTAAATAACCACCTGCTGCATTCACGCCCAGCTATTGACCCATGCCTAACCATCACAACAACTCACCCAGCCAGGATGCTGTGCTTAATCAGCCGCACCACCCCTGTTGTTTCCATACACGCTTTGGTGATGATGCACATCACTGTCACCCACCCTGCTGCTACCAAAACTAGTACAGAGACCTGACACAAACCCAACAGGTTGCTCCCATGGTTCAAGTTGCCTCACTACGAAATATGACAACACTTATCATACCCTGTGTCTACATTCTAATGGTGCACGGGTCTTCATCTATGACAACCATCGTAGAGCATACTTCCTAGTTGTCATAGGCACCAACGTTAGCACACTGGCACCTCAGATGGCACCTGGGAAATGTGCATCAACCGCTATACAACTACACATCGTGAACGATTCGGTGATTCCTGTGATAGGCACAGCCTCTATCACAGTTCAACTGGACAACCACACCCCTCGCCCATGCACATTTTTTGTGGATGATGCCACAGAGCGAGTGTTGGGTGCAGATTTTTGAGGCATTGTAATCTTCTGCGGGACATGGGTAGGGCCTTACTACTACATCATGACAGCCACATGCCAATCAGTGGAGTAAACAGTGACCACCCACTCACGGACAAGACTCTGTCGCCTCCTCCTGCTACTTCTGAAACAGTACTGGACCTCACACTAAATTGCCAGGCATTGTTAGAGGAGCTTAAAATTGTGACTACCATTTTCACCAACATCTGTCACACCAATGCCAACTCACAAGCATCTAATGAACACCTCCACAACTGCCGATCTGAGCTCACAGCAGCAACAGTGAGAGCCACCTGCCCGAGATGCTGCCAGGCCTCCAGAACCACAGGTCAGTCCAGTGCCTCTTACTTTTGGTGATGATGCTCCCATGAGTGAGCCACCTGGAGACAGTGATATTGCTCTCATGATTGGGCCAAGTGTAAACAGCAATATCGCCTCCACAAGCAGATCATGTTCTTCACATGCTACTCCACATCAGCCCCATAAAAAGATTAACGTCGTATGCAATGGTACTGTACATAGAATTAATGCTACCCCAGGCCCACCAGTCTGATGCTGGCCGCACTGCTTCACTCCTCACAAAATAAAGGCGGCCAAAGCCACGATCAAGGAACTGTTACACGAGGGCACCATCAGGCCATCAGACAGTGCATGGACTACACCAATTACCATGAGAATGAAAAAAATAAAATAAAATGGCCCCTGTGCAGGAACTATAGACATTTGAACATGTGCAGTGTCATTGACAATTATCCCGTGTCCAATATTCAGGACTTCTCCCAGGAACTGGCTGACACAATAACCTTCAGCATGATGAACTGCAAAAGAGCTTATTCACAGATCCCAGTGGCCATGGAGGACTGACAAAGACGGCAACAATTACAATGTTTAACCTATTTGAATTCTTCTTTATGCCCCTCAGACTACAGAATGCAGCCCAGACTTGGCAACGGTTCATTGATGGCTTGTTTTTTACCATGCCCTTTTTGCTGTTGTTACTTGGACTTCTCATAAACAACTCAAGATCATGAGGAACACCTCCAAGCAGTATTCGACAAACTATCAGAGCATGGTGTTGAGGTCAATGAGGACAAATGCCAACTCTAGCTAAAATGTGTTACATTTCTAGGCCACCTCGTTGATGCTTTGGGCATCCACCCCACCCTGGAATAGATGGACCAAACCTGCAATCTACCACCCCCAATGGACTATCAAGAGTTGTGCCATTTTTTAGGGGTAATTAATTTGTACTGGCAACACCTCCCCCATGCTGCAGAACACTTCTGCCACTCACAGAGTCACTCCATGGCAAGAGAATGGCAGGCAACAGTAAGTTCACTTGGACTCCTGATATGCAAGCAGCTTTCAAGAACATCAAAACCGAACTCACTCAGACCACCACCCTGGCACTCCCGTTGCTGGACGCCCATATGGCTATGATGGTTGACACCAGTGACCGGGTGATTGGGAGTGCTACAACAGTAAGTCCCCCATACAACCCAACATCTACAGTTTTTCTTGTGGAAACTTACCGACTACCAGAAAATGTGGCCAGCCTTCTACCATGAGCTGTTGGCGACATAAGATGCAATTTGGTAAAACTGAGATGACATCAAGGGCTGCCCACTTACTATCTACACAGACCACCACCCTCTGGTTGATGCTATTAAAAACCCACAAGCCAATACCTCACCTCGATGATTTTGCTACCTGGATTCGATTTCACTCCGCTATGTATGGGGAGCAGAAAACACGGTGGCTGACTACCTCTCATAACTCACCACCACATTGGCACACCTTGACTTTGACCAATTAGCAGAGGCACGAGCAACTGACACTGACCTTCAAAACCTGCTATCTGGACACACAATGGGCCTCAAGCTCAAGCAGTGCACCATTGCAGGCATAACCAAACTAGTTTAGTGTTACGTATTCCACGGTAGGAAATGACCAATCGTCCCACAGAACTTCAGGAAGACAGTTTTTGACCCCCTACGCAACTTGTCTCGCCCTAGAGTATGCCCGACACTGAAACTTATGACAGAACATTTTGTTTGGACTAACACTAAACAGGTCTGCACTGCTAGGATGAGAGCCTGTATCCAGTGTCAATGGGGTAAGACAGGATTTCATGCCCAACTTCCCTTTGGGAAATTCCTCATCCAGAAGGGCCATTTCCAACATGTACACAGAGCGTTGGTGGGGCCACTCCCAGATTCCAACAGGTATGAGTACATCATGTCACCCATACACAGGACAACTCGATAGGTGGAGGTCTCACTTGTGACTGATATCTCAGCCGACATCGTTGCCCGAGCTTTCGTCACACTGTGGATTGCACATTTCAGTTGCTCAGAGTCCCTGACAACTGACCATGGCCAGCAGTTCAAGTCGGCCATGTTCTCAGAGCTCTGCCACCTCTGCGGGTGCCACACAATGGCCACCTACCCTCAATCCAGCAGACTTGTGGAACGGTGACACCACGACCTCAAGACAGCACTAATATGTCATGACTAGGAGAGGATGGAGGCCCTCCTCTGGGTGCTGCTGTGCATACAAGCTGCCTACAAAGAAGATCTGGATGCCTCACTGGCAGAGGTGCTCTACTGGGAACCGATCACCCTCCCAGCAGAGTTTGTATCATAAACCACTGATCCTATGGACATCAACCTGCCAGACCTAGTGAAACATGTCAGGGACCACATCCAATGCATCCCAATCTCACTGCCATCTCACCATGCCAAACTGACCATCTCTGTGCTCAAGGATCTCCAATTGTGTACACACATCATGTTCAGGACTGACGCTGTCAAACCCGCCCTCCACCCCATGTACAGAGCACATGCAAGGTGCTGAAATGATGACCAAACACTTATGATATCTTGCAAGCTGGAAAAATACAATGGTGTCAGTGAACCACTTAAAACTGGCATGGACTTTATCGAACACATCTGGTGTTTACCCCCCACTGGCCCCAGCTCTAGGACCCCCAAGCCAATTTACCTGTGAGGCTACTTCCTAGAAGACATTTCTGTAACACTACAGGACTCACTACTCGTGGTTAGGGCCAAATTTGCCAATAGACAGTCAGGCTACAGTACGGCCTCGAAGTCATTAGAGTACTCTATGCCCCTTCCGCCTATGATCGACACAGGAGGTTGCACTTGACCAATAGATTGACTCCATGCAAATTCCAACACACAAAATGATGTATTTTGTGGTGTAGTTGCCATGTTACTACAAACAGACAATAGTGCCTCTGTGTCAAAACTTTGAATGTTCCTCTATCAAGTGATATGTGCAATGTGTTTCTATGTTTTATAGTTCATCTGTAATAAACAACTGAAATCTGTTCTTTCTTTTTTAATCACCTGGTATGTGGGTTTCAAGCAATCTTCTAATATAAGTCACAGAGTCATTATTGCCAAACTGATCTCCCCAATGCCAGTTTTTATTGGTCATTCCATTATTAAGTACTTGATGTGTGATACCAGTAGTATTTTGCAACCATGACTTACAAAAATTAAGATCTGGAAACACACACATTTCCAGTGCGTGCCTTCTTGGTGTTGAGGTTATTATGTTCTTCCTTAAGTCTAAAGTCTTATCTTTTTTCTAAACATGATGGGGTTTTATTCCACATGAAAAGTCTTGACTTAATCCATAACTGTGCATTATGTTATGGTACTGGAGTAGATTAGTAAGGCTGATAAATTTCTATGAAAGTGCAGAAAAGTGTGTTAAAGTGCATCAGTGTTGGCACTTATAATTCTGCAAAGCATTGTTGAAAATCTCAAGTGTACATAGCATGTGCAATAGCAACTTCTGATACCGAATGTAACAGCAACACCAAATGTAGTGGGAATAGGTAGAAGGCACCGTATTAAGACTTGTCCAAGCTTTCCAACTGATTTATTTTTTCCAACTGATTTATTATTACAGTGCCCCCGTTTCTCTCGGTCTGCGTCACTGGGTCCCACAATGCTGAGGACACCACTTCACTGTCTGCGAAACGGCTTGGCGCGGAATGGCTGCCTCAGCGACCCATGCAATGCCCTCTGGTGTGTTGGCCTTGATGGCTACAGAGTTGTGTTGATGTCAGGATGCACCGGCAGTCAACTCAGCGGTCTCCAGCCCCACTGCATCAGCGCTGCTCACTGCGACCCACTGTGTGCTTCTTTGCCGGCATGGCTAAGATTACGGCAACAACAAGCGCCCACAATCTGGCGTCTGAATCTGCGGCCCTCATCTCGGGATGCCTCCAGTGTATGTTGGAAGCCAACAAGACTGCCCACAGTAGCGAGCTGTGGCATGGCCTACCACTGGCTGGCTGCAGACCCCATGTTGGCCTCAGAGGGTCGAACCAGCAACCTGCTGTGGACTGGAATGGTGGTGCCCCATCTGCTGCTGCCTGTAGCTGGTGGTGTGACAGGCCGTGCCATCCAGGAGAGCTGTCACACTTGAATGCTTTGTTAGTGAACCGGCACCTACTTATAAGTGGCTGTGCGCCTCTATTTTGCTAAATGCACCACTCCACATCACGTACTCATAACATTTAGGTTGGCCAGTGGGCCCCTTCTGCCTATGACTTGTGCCATACAAACTGCTGCATGTACTTTTTCTGGCAGTTCTATGCCCCTGTGGCCTCTATTTTACTTTGCAACTGCTGGTGAGCATAACTCACTGTAAACTGGCCCATGCCTGGCTGTAACTTGTGTGCTCAGAAATATTGCAGCAAAACTGACTTTTCCTATGCCAAATGGTAGTGCTGCTACATTATTCCCCCCTTTGGAAACACCCAGTCCCCGGGTCGACCTTTAACTAACTCCTAACTTGTTTGAGTCAGCACTTATGATATATTTCCTTACTTTTAGAAAACTTAAATGTGGTCTAGTGCTGCTTAAAACACATGACATGAAACAAAACGTAAAAATTCCTTACGGGACGACCACTGCTCAATCAATCTCTTACCTACTCATCTCACGCCCTTGGTATCTAATCCACTGGGACTTGGACTACCCTTGGTTCACTCTTGGAATTGGCTCTCTGCCTGATCAGAATGAAAACAACACATAACAAAGTTAAGGCTGCGAAGACACTTGGCACAATGATCATTATTTGCTGTTGCCTTTCCCTATACTGAGCAACATGTTGCATAAGCTGTTCTGCTGATATGCACCCCTTTTGCTCTAAAATGAACTGGTTTCCAATCTCAACAGACCTGGCTCCAGATTTTGATTTAACAAGGTCAGATTCTGCCTTGGCAAAAACTCTAAAGTGGCTTCTGGCCAGTACAGTTGTGGCTGCATAACATTCAATTGTGTGACTCCTGAAATTGATGCTGACAGGTGGAAGATTGGTCCTATTATGTTACGCTTAGTTCCATTGATTAAAATTCTGCTCCCCTTTAGCTCTATACATTTTGCTTCAGAAAATACTCCCTGCTCAAAACAACTTGCTACTGCTATTAAATTTTTGTAGGTTGAGAAGATCCACTGCATCCCAACCCATTGCAAGCTCAATTTTGGCTTCATGATGTCCCTTGGACAGTCTATTTCTTTCCTCCTGACTAAAAATAACTGCACTGTGCATGTGTCCGGATTGGTGCTTATCATCCTGGCTAGATGTACCATTACCTTCCCTCTATGGCAGCTTCATAATTCCGCCCTTGTCATCTTGGTGTACCAGTTGCTAGCTGTTGAAATCAGCAATACCTCCTCAGTTTTTACTTCTACAAACTTGCTCAATGCTCCCCTTTTCAGTGACCTGAGGACAGTGATCACCATTACCCTTCCTCCCTCTACAAAAAATACTGCTGTCCCTAGCAGGCTCACAATACTCAAAAATACATACAACATGTGAAAATATAATACCTAATTAATCTATGCAAAATCAATGACACATAACAAGAAAACACAAAAAAACTACAAATACTCTACTACTTTCTGGATCACAAAGCATACAGTACATCATGCTGTACTCTATCTTCCTGGTTTTCTCTGTGCTTAACACCTCTCTTCACTCTCTCTTTCTTTCCTGTGACACGCCTGGAACCACATCCAGGTCCAATGTGTACTATCATTGTTCTAGTTGGCAGCTGAAGCTTAACATTAATGGGGGATGTGGTTTGAACTACTTGGGATGGCCCTTGATACCTCGTGAGGAACTTCTTCATTTTCCCTCTTGGCATATAGGGGCTGGATAGCATTACCCATTGCTCTACTCTATACTGTGGTAAACTTCCTTTCCACTTCACTGCATCTTCCTGCCTTTCCAAAGCCTTCATATTCATCTTTTGTACCCGTTTCCTAACATCCTGAATTCTTCTTGCGAACTGACGTACAGATCCACTGGTCCTTTCTTTCTGTAGCCTCACCAAATCAAACAATGACAACATTTTTTACCCGTACACTACCTCATATGGTGACAAACCAGTATTTGTATGGATTTTTGCATTATATGCATGTACAATATGCTTCAAATACTCATCCCACTGATGCTGATGAGAATCCACATAAAAACTCAGCCTTTTCCCGATAGTTCTGTGTACTCATTATGCCCTTCTGTTGGCCCGTGGATGCAACGTGCTCATCCTTAACTTCTTTATGTTCAACAATTTACACAGTTCCTTCAATAAATCCGACATGAAGTAGGTCCCTTGGTCAGTAATTATTGTCTCTGGTACACCAAACTTCAAAATCCAGTTGTTTACTAACACTTGCTGCCTATTGATTTGGCATAGCCACCATCTCCACATACCTCAAAAAATGGTCTATTATTGTCAGAACGAATCTGTCCCCCAATGGTGTTCGCCTGAAAAGTCCTAAGACATCAGCCCCCAAAATAGAGAATGGTCATGTAGCTTCCAGCAATCATTGTAGATGTATCTGTTTCCAACTCAAATCTGCTCTCTGCGCACATGGTATACAATCCTTGACATACTGATCCACATCTACTTTACTATCTCTCCACCAATACCTCTCCGCCACTCTCCTATTCATTGCTCTACACCCTCCATGACCAGATAACACATGATCATGTGCTTCCTTTAAAACCTCATCCCTCAGTTTCACTGGCACTGCTACCCTTGGTCCTAACTTCATTTCCCAGCGCAGAAGACTGTTGTACATATTACATTGTGGTTGTGTTTGATACAATTGACAATCATTTTCCACGTCCTGTAATTTTTTCCACACTGTTAGGTCATAACCTATGACTTCTATTTTTGCCACTTTCCTACTTAGTGCATCCACATTACCATGCTTTTTCCAAGGCTTGAACACCACCTCATAGTCGAAATCACTAAACCTCACAGCCCACCTAGCGAGTCTAGTGGATGGATCCTTCAACTCCAACAACCACTTCAATCCAGCATGATCTGTCACTGCCTGAAATCTTCTCCCATATAAATAACATTTAAAATATGTGATTCCATAGATTACACTAAGCATCTCCCTCTCTGTTGTTGAGTAATTCCTCTCTGCTGCATTCAACTGCCTAGACGCATAGGCTACAGGATGTTCTTTCCCATCAACTTCCTGACTAAGAACACACCCTAATGCTTGATTTGATGCATAGCATGCTAGTATTAACTCCTTTTCAAAATCTGGAAACACAAGAACCGGACTTGATGTTAACACTTCTTTCAGTTTGTCAAACACTTTGTGACACTCTTCTGTCCACTCAAATTTCACACCCTTCTATAACAATCACATCAACAGCTGTGCTAACTCTGCAAACCCCTTCACAAACTTTCGATAGAAATTGCAAATTCTGATGAATGACTGCATTTCCTTAACTGTTTTTTGTTCCCAAAAATCCCTTACAGCCTGTACCAACCTCAGATCTGTTCACACTATGTCCTTACTGACAATATGACCCAAATATTTTACTTCTTCTAATGTAAAATGACACTTCTCCAGGCTCAATGTCGAACGAGCTGCTCTTAACCTCATAAAGACTTCCCTTAACCACTGTCTATGTTGCTCCATACTACTTGAAAACACTATAATGTCATTCAAATAGATAAGACACTGCTGTGGTTTCAAACCCCTCAAGACACTGTCTAGCAACCTCTGAAACATTGCTGGAGCATTTTTCAAACCGAATGGCATTCTAATGTACTGGTAATGGCCTCCAGGAGTAGAGAAAGCAGTTTTTGGATGATCCTCTGGAGCCACCTCTAACTGACAATAATGACTTGTCAAATCCATGGTGGAAAAGTACTGGCACTGTCCTAAGTGATCCAGCATCTCCAATATGTTTGGAATGAGGTATGCGTCCATTACTGTCTCATTATTGAGGTACCAGTAGTCACAACAGAACCTGTGTTTCTTAGTTCCATCCATAGATTTTTTGGGCACAACAACAATGCTCACTCCCCAGTGACTATTACTATGCTCTATAATACCATCCGCAAGCTGCTAATCAATGAAATCCTCCACAATTGGCTGGAAATACCTCGGTATTCTGTATGGTTTATGGCAAACAGGTGCTTCATTCCCTGTTGGTATCCTGTGTTGAACTAAAGGAGTTGCTGACAACGGCCCTTGCGGAAAAAAACAAATCCTTAAATTCCCACAATAATTCTTCCATATGCTCTCTTTCTCCTCCTTTCAAATGCTTAATTTTGTCAAGCAATGCAGTTCTATCAGCAGATAGTGGTTGATCACTTCGCCTACCTCTTGAACACCAGTCTTCATCATCTGGCACATCCAAACTTGCTACTAAAACTCCTTTTCTCAAATTCGCATCTACAGCACTAAAATTATCCACGTTCATGGGAACTACTCACCAGTCATTCCCCTCCTGTACACTTACAATACTACATTTCACAAAACAACCTAATGAACCCAAAACATCATCATTATCCTCCAATGGTTCAATAACACATACTGTACCCACAGGTAGATTCGACTCCACACTTACCCAAAGCAACTTCCAGGTCCCACCAGACACACACTTATGTAAATTAAGCCTTAATGCTAATGTATGCGGTTCAATTGGTTTGCTCATTACATTGAATGCCCCTCACAACAGCTTTGCATCAACAAGAGTTTCCCCTAGCTGAAATAACATTCCACCAAGTTCCACAGTTTGTTGTCCAAGGTCAATTTGGCATGATGTTGATGCAAGAAATCTACTCCTAGTATCATGTCATAGCCCTCACTTACCTAAGGTACTATCTCCATACATGCAACAAATCGGACTTTCCCTACGCGAAAGTCAACTGTCACTGTCCCCAAAGGTGTGACCTCCTTATCCCCTACTCCACACAACCTATAACGTGGTGGGTCTAACTTCCTTCATCCCATTAAACTCTTAGTAGCTACTGACAGTTGCGCTCCTGAGTCCAACAAAATCTTAAATGTTTTAGTTCCTATGGATCCTACCACCGAAGATGCCATTTTCTAATATTACTTTGATTAAATTTTAGAATACTCTCTGTGTTTAAGTGGAATTGCAAAAGTTCAGAAGTGTAAATGCAGTGCAGTCGATCAGTTGTTGTTAAGACACGTGAAACCATCAAAACTATTCATGATATGGCAATAAAAGATTGCAAAATGAATGCACTTGTGATAGCTAACATTAGCAACATCTCAGGTGAATGATTATTCTTTTCTGCAAGTATTCTTCACGAAAAAATCTATTTGAGAAAGCACTGTGTACTTGAGATGCCACAATTTTAGTTTCGACCAAACAGTAATGTACGGCTAAATTTATGCATAGCACATAGGATCTGTATGTGTGTATGTGCGTGTGTGTGTGTGTGGGTGAACGGAATCTTGGAGTCATCATTATATTATTGAACCCAAACAACAAATTAACCCACAAATAAAGCCTTAATAGGATTTCCCATAGAAGATGAGTATCTGAGTACCATTTTAATGGTGAAAGGGGTGGGCAGGAGGAGGGGTTGGGGTAGGGTCGGGGCAGGGGGGGTGGGTGTGCGTTTGCAGAATGAGTTAGAAAGTGCTTTTGGAGACCCAGAATGTAGACATGTCATGTCATGATAGATTATTTGGACAAATACAGAAGCCTAAGTGAACAAAATTGTCCTTTATTACTGCAGTGTTTGTAATTAGAGTTGATTCAAAGTGGCAAAGACAGGCATACTAGAAAAATTTTTCTCTGGGACATCACTACATTTGATGAAGCAACAATCACAATAATGAATTGCAATAGTTGAGATTGGAGTTGGTTCCACCTAATTTTCATGGTGTAGATCCATTCCACAACTTGACAATTTGGTACAGTAGAAGGAATTTTTATCAAACATGGAAGTGGCTGCCATCAAAGGAGTGTTTCTGGAGTATGTCAAAAATAGGAATCTTGCTGCTTTAACTAGATGATCACATAAGGACACTATATTAACATTTTTTTAAATAACCTAATTCTGAATATTTTTTTAGTAGGTTTAACAACCAGCCCCCATAGTTGTGGATGTTGCAACTGAAATTTTATGTTAGAATTCCAAAATGTATCATACTTTTATAAAAGATAATTTCCATTAAAAGTATAAAAGAGGAAATTAATAGTAGTATTTTAGACTGTTCACCATTTCCAAATTTGGAAACCACAGACTCATGGACATGTTTGACATTGGCCTGAACATTTGATGCCATCGATTTTGGTGACCTATGAAGGACTTACAGAATCCATTCTATGAGTAAATGTCATCTTGCTTTTTGAAGCAGAACCAATAGATAATTAGTTGGGAGGCTGAAAAATGTATAAAATCGGTTACAGCTGAAGCATGAACACCCTGATTAGAGGCTAACTGTCTTAACCAACTGGAGGAAAAAGATAGTATAGCTGAAGTTTATATGAATGTTATTAATTACAAGGGACATATGTATAGGTACTTATTTAAAGACAAGTGCAGCACCATATGAAAATTCATTGAAATTTTAGAAGTCTTTCTAAGTAATTTTGGCTAGTGTGCACTGGAACACCATTCCTACATCTCATAGGTATTTTTTTTCAACTCACTGGAACAAGTCAGTGCTAGACATTTAAAATAGTACATGCGTATTAAATTGCAATGTAACTATAATTCACCGTTGCACTGGCACCAGTGAATATTCTTGAAGTTTTTAAAAAATTGAAACTTGTGATTTTTATGAGCTGGGCTGCGTAGGGAAAAGGAGGGGGGGGGGGGGGGGTTATTGAAGAGATGCATTTGGGCTCCTAAAATTTTAGAAATTACGTACTGGGCCACAATACAAGAAACTGGAGCTTGGCTGTAGAACAATAATTGGTGTGACACACATTGTAGAGTGTTCTCAGAAAATCAGGAAGCCTCACTCCATATTTTCTAGACTGTTCTGCAAGAATCTCATTGCAGTCAAGAATATCCCAGAGGTCAATCATGTCTAGTCATGCTGGTCATCCACTGGAACTGCATGCAGCCATTTAACAGATCATATGATTGCAGCTTAGTGTGTAACATCATTTATTGCAGCCCAATAATATCCAAAATGGTGCCAGTTTCCAGTCAGTTATCAGGTAACTGAAAAAAATTAGTTTCTAGGAAATCCACAGCTCTTGGGGCAACAAAACTAGTGAAAATGAAGAGAGCACTGCATTAGTCTTTACCAGACAAAGCAGACTTGGAAAATTGCAAAACCAGCATTTAGAACTGAAAAGGGATGTGAGAAAATTGCAAGTTGTGGTCTGTCATGAACTGTTCAGCTTTCTGAGCTTATTTTAAGTTTGAAAGATTAACAACATTGTTATAGCTCAGAAACATGCCTTACATTAAGACCCAGTTCCCATTTAATAAAAAGTTACCAAGGATATAAATACCAGTTGTGGAAGCCTGCACTATATGAAAATTTTAAGTGTACTACAGAGTGACTGTAGAGACATTAAAGTACATCCTTAGAGCTATTCAGCATCAGCCTGTACTTATGCAGTCTTATCATGTTGTCCATAGCTTTCTTTGTACATTGTGGTGGTAGCATGTCTTGTACAAGTATGACCACATTGGCTTACCTGCATCCATAAAAATTATAAGATTGTCTGTATCATCAGTAACACAAGCAGAAACAAGTACCCTCCTAGATATATATTCCCCAAACAGTCCCATTTTAATGGGACCATTCTGGTTGGTCCATGGGCATTCTCAGAAATTTTTCCAAGAGGGAGCAAGATTCAAAACCTGTCAGTTCTTATGTTACAGATTCTGTAAGTGAAAACTTGTCATGTCCCAAGGACAAACTTTGGCAAGAACTAAACAAAACTTATTGTATCACAAAAGATTGACAGTTATGTGCTTAATATTTTTAAAGTAGACTGCTTTGGCACTAGTACCTAATTTGTAAGAATATTTTAACAATAGGGGAGAGTGCTGTACACTGAGGATAGTGTGCTTGGGAACACATAATGTTTTCTGGTCATTGTTTCAGTCTAGTGGCTGATTTTAGAATTGCATGAAGGAATGCACACTATAGGCTACCACAAACAGTTTTTGGCATTTTCTAGTGTTTGTGTTGTGAGACATGAGGTTGTGTTCTGTGCACTGTTTGTAAATATTATGAGTTCTACATATTTAAGTGCTGTATAATGTATTCAAACTGCTTGGAGGAATTGTTAATTCTTCAGTTAAAGAGTTTTGTGATAGTACAATTCTATATATTTTTAAAACCAGTTACATAATGTGTAGATGGTTACCATGAAACATGTGGTATTTTGCAAATGAACAGAGTTTCTTCAATTTGTTAGTAATTTTCTCATCCTGTAAATGAAAATTTGTGTTAGTTGCCAATAGCCTCTATTTCAAAATTTCTAAGTTGTCCTGGTTTTTGCTAATATTTGTTCTTAATCTGATTTCACCTATTAATTATTGGTGTGTAGCAGAGCAACAATGTAACACAGACCATTAAATCACTGTTGGCAAAATTTTCTCAGTTGCAACACTTTTAAATTTGAATAGAATACTTGTACCTTGGAACAATTTTTCACATTCACAAAAACATTACTTTTGTGGAATAATTTTTGTAATTCCAAAAAAATACTGCCACACACATAAAGTTAATGATTTCGTTTCAAAGTGGAATACAAAAAGGTTTATTTTAAAATTCTACTAGAGGGCTTGCTAGGGGTGAAAATCTGAAAAGGGTTCCTATGTACAGCATTCACCCCTATTTACAAAATACATCCTTTCATGTTCTTACTACGAATATGATTACCACCTTTTTGATTCAGGTATAGCATCTGAAATTACATCTTCAGGCTTTCCAATGAGTTATGAAGTAAAGCTAGAAAATATTTATAAAAATAATGTTTTCTTGAAACAGAGAAGATTAAAAATCTAAAATATGAAAGAAAGAATTATTGAGAAAATCCTGCTGGATATCAACCTCGACGAGAGAAACAGGGAATAAAGTTTAAAAAAGTCTTATGCAGCCTTGTTGGCATCTATATCATTTTGTTTTCTAATGAACTTCGCATCTGTTCATGTTAATGGATTTATTGTCTTAATTTGGTGATTTCTATTTCTTAGTGTTGACTGTCATTATTGAAGGTGAACAAAATGTGTTTTTGAAATTACTTTGTTTTGGTTCTCATGTAAAGTGTAGCCCATGGCCAATAAACAACTTGACAAATGTGGGAAACTTCTCAAACCAATCCTCAAAGTGGTCAATAGAATCAACTTTTAGTGGTCTAGGATTGCAACAAGATAATCTTCATCTCTCCTCTTTATCACATTATAGTTAACAAACCTGACATTTCCCAGGAATTCATTTTGGCAACCTCTGTTAGAAATGAAACCTCAATATTGTGCTCCTGCAATAGACTCTATGTGAGATGATCCTGGACAGCTTCCATACACTGGGCGCAGCTGCTTTGCATGTCTACAATGCAGCTTTGTAAATGTTTCTATGGCAACGCCTCTTCATAGCTCTATTGTCAGCTATTGTTTTCACTTACAACCATTCATGCTTCACAGGTGAAGACTGTCAAAAGCATTGCCAGGTGTCAAGGCTAAGCTGACTCAAATGTAGGAGTGTCTTAGTAGTATGGTGACCATCAATTGCCAATGACTCTGGAATGAGAAGTGCATATCTTCAGATCCAATGAGCTTTGGAAAACGTTTAGAATTTGGTTGTTTTTGCATGCTTTGATATTTTCATGTGATTGTGTGAGAATAAAGAGTGTTCGAGTATAAGTTTGATTGTTTCTAACCAGAGACTCATCAGCTTCGATACAAAATCTGCATCGATGAAGTGAGTTACGTGAATACGCTTCAATTTGTGCATCACTTGTTAGTGGTTTCCCACCAGCTCAAACAATGACTCAACTTTCAACCTTCCTAACAGTGCAGGATGTTATTATTGCAGAATTGACTTCCAAATCTGAAGCCAGAACAGACGACTCTAACCTCCTTTGTCATGCCACACTGGGTGCTGCACACACTTGCACCTGCATTGACTCCTGATACTGGATTCCAAGTCTGCCAGGAGGTCACTTCTGCATGAGATTCTGGTTTCTTCTCTCTGCTTTGCTGTTTATTGTGCCCATTTCTGCACCAGTCAATGGGCACTTGAGTCAACTGCATGTTGATATCCTCAATTTACTCAACCTGCTGCACTGCGCAGACCTGGAGCTTGAGCAATGTACCAGCCATGGTTCCACTCCGCCACTCCAGACTCAATCACGATTTCGCACCTTCCTTCTGGAATCCATTGTTGATGCTTCTGCATTGCATTTCATTTGTGGTCATGTGCTGCCCCCTCCTACACAGACCTCATATAACAGGTCACCAGCAGCACTCCTTGACACCACTTCTTTCATTTCACCCCTCACCCCTTTTGCTTCACGATTCTTCTGCGCTGGCCATGCTGTGTTCATCATGTGACATACAGGCTCCTTCTTCACACAACCTATGAGTGCTGGGAATTGTATCATGCCAACATAAGTGCTGGACTTTCATTAGAACATCACACTTATCACCACTGCACGGTGAATGCGTGAGGCTGCTACCTCTCTGGACCCTTGTGTGGTCTGCACCCTATCAACCCAGCCACAGGTTCTGCATCCACATCATTTTCCAAAGGTGCTGATAATACATATGGACAAGCTCATGATGTGGTTTACCTTGTTGGACAAGTTGTTGGACATACATGGTATCATAGATGAGGGCACTCATTTTGCTAGTTTGGTGAACCACTTGCATTACCATCTCAATATTATTAGTGACTTGTTGCTAAACCCACCTGAGCATAACAAATACACTTCTGCTCATGCACTCTTTATCTAGCTTCTTTCACATATGACAGCAAATGCAATCCGCAGCATCATTTATGATGAGAGATTATGTGAAAGAACCCCTTTCCAGCTGGGTCAACACCTCTGTACTCAGGTCACAAAAGAGGTCATGCCAGACTTAGCACTCTAGGCATTGTGGTTAGTTAAATTGCCACAGGAATTACAATTACAATTACAATTGCTTCCTCATATCTCATCATCACATGAGGATAAACCATGTTTGGCTGACCAGGTGTACGCTGTTATTCGACACAACTGCTTATTTCCATTGTTAGTGCAGCATCTGCTGCTGAGGTTGGTATGCCAGCAGCTATACTTCCTCCATCAGCTGGTAGAGGTCAGGTGCAGGCTTACCTTGAGCAATGCAATGAACTGCAGGCACCTAACAGTCAGCAAAGGGAACCACCGGCTGCTTCTCACTGAACTTCACTGACAACAGCCAAACCAACATAGCCCCCATTCTGCTCCCCTCTCCCGCCACCATGGAAGGCATAGTGATCCCAATAGACCCAAGTGCAGCCCCCCAACCAGCATATCCAGTCTGTTGGTTCCATACAACTTTTGCAGATGCCGCCCACAACTGCCAGCCATCCTGCGTGTTCCCAAATGCTTCACACATGCTTCAGTAGGCACCATGGCTTGCAAGGATGGTGAACATCACCTAAAGACATTGCACTTTTTTTTTGTTCCTCTACTCCATGAGGTAGTCTATATGCCTTTGATTTATGCTCATGTCAACACTTCCTTGTCGACAGTGGAGCTGACATCAGTGTTGTATCACTATCATACATTGTAGCAGATGTGATACATGCCAAGCTTTTCCTTTGAGCAGCAGATAAATCAATGCTTCACGCTGACTTCATGGTCTGTTACCTATTAAACTCATCCCTGGTGAACTGCTCACATGATCTTTCCATATGGCTGATGTCAAAGACACTTCTACAGTTGAATCAACTCGGAATCGATTCCCTGATTCATTTTGACCTGTCACCTGACTTCCTGTTGTCTGCTTTATTGCACCATGCTTTGGCTACACATATTGCATGTTTAGTCTCTCTCTCTCTCTCAACTTCCCTTTCCCCTTAACCCTCTGATGATACTGGCACAGCATTCATTGAATGCTCTTCTCTGGCATATTGCCTCACTGCTTCTATCACTCAGCTCCATTCTGAAAGCTCTGTGGTCGAAGACCTTTGCATTCACAATGCAGAAGTGAACCGCACCATCTCAACAGCTAAGCAGGCCCTTGCTGATGTGCAATGCCTCATACACTGACTAACTATGCCACTATACCTCAGTACCAATGATGCAGTTCTTATGACTCTGGTGTGCCTGCCTTCGCCTGCAGCAATGGAATGTCATGTTAGTGACTCTTGTGTGCTACTGATTCCTGCTTGAGATGTTCCCCTTGTCATGTTTGTCAGTTCAAATGAATGCAATTATGAACAGGATGACACATAAAATTGTGATGACTAGTGCCTGGATTTTAATGACAAGTCATATTTTTTTCTGAACTATAGGGTGAATTTTAGAACAATTTATACACAAATCTAGGCATTTTAGTGTCAAAAAATGTATTTAGATTGTGCATATAAAGTCATATTTCAACGAATTTTAGTAATACGCCATATTGTGGCTAACTTTTAAGATAATAGGTCATATTTCTGTCAACTTTTGCCAGAAATGCATATACCATTTTTCTCGTATCTTACGGGACACACGAATAAGAAAATGAATATGTTGCTCACCAGACAATAGTTAACATGCTACTATGAAAGATAAACAGATAAATTAGTACACAGCTTTATTTCTCAGGACTGTAGCTGAAAATCAGTGAACCACAACAGTCGTTTCATGAACGTAAAACATTGTTGCTCAGAGTTGACAATATGCTCTCAGAGCCAACAAAGGCAGCTTCTGCCGTAATAATCATCGCAGTCACACAGGTGCTTCCAGTAACCAGTTTGAATACAGCCTTTGCCTTGTTCAACATACCTAAAGCAAAGTGCTCTGACAGTGTGAAGTTGCGAGGATATGTTTGAGAATTTGGAGAGAAGTTATTTAATACTGATGGGAAAATATCATTTTGTAAACTGTGTGAAGTTAAAGTTAGTGCAGAAAAGCACTTTAATGTGCAACAACACTGTAATACCCCTAGACACAGCAGCTGTGTGAAATGAAGTGCTGAAAATAACAGCAGGCAAGCGCTGTTATCTGAACAGACAGATCAATCATCCACCGTGCAATCATTCTGAAAGGATTTGTGTGAGATGACGGTGTTCTGTAACATCCCATTGGAAAAGCTGAAGAATCCACACTTCAGACGGTTCTCGGAGAAGTACACAACACATCCAGTTCCAGATGAATCTACACTGAGAAAGAACTATTTATCTGTATGCTACAATGATGTGCTCAACAAAATACAAATTACTATTGCTGAGCAAAAGATCTGGCTGTCAATAGATGAAACTACGGATATTAGTGGGCAATATATTGCAAATGTTGTTGTTGGTGTTCTAAAAGTTGATGGCCCTGGAGATATTTTCCTACTAACATGTGAAGCTCTCGATAGAGTAAACAATTCGACAATTGCTATTTTGTTTGACAAGCCTCTGAAGCTACTGTGGGCAGATGGTGTGAAAAGAGACAATGTTTTGCTGCTTGTAACGGATGGTGCTTCATATATGGCTAAAGCAGCCAAAGGACTTCATAATCTCCACCCCACCTTTGGTGTACGCTACTTGCCTTGCACATGCATAGCACAGAGTTGCCGAAGAGGTACAATCAAATTACCCTGATGTGGACAAATTAATTTCCTGTGGCAAGAAAATCTATGTGAAGGTTCTGCTACGGGTGCAGAAATTCAAGGAACAAGCACCTTCGACACCCCTCTCACCTAAACCTGTTCTTACATGATGGGGTTCTTGGCTTAATGCTGCTGAGTATTACTGCACCAACTACACCCAAATAAAAATCTTCTGTGAGCTTGATAGTGATTAATCAAGTGCTATCAAAATTGTGAAAGAAGTTTTTACAGATACATTGCCTTGAAACTTGGCATACATCAATGCCAATTTTTCAGTGATATCAAAAGCTGTCAAATGACTGGAAGCTGTTGGCACTCAGCTTTGTGAGGCCCTGAGTATTGTACAACATGTGCAGAGTGAGTTGGGTTGAGTTCATAGTCATGTGGCTGAAAAAGTGAAAACCAAATTGCAAAGTGTTTTCCAATGGAATCTTGGATATTCTACACAGTGCAAAATTAGTGACAGTCTTTCAGGGAATGCTGCTACATTTGAAGATACTGAAACAAAGCTGAACTCCAGTGACCTGGCTGCCTTCAAATATGCTCCAGTGATGTCTTGTGAAGTGGAGAGGAGCTTTTACAGGTATAAAACTATCCTCAGCAACAACCGTAGATCTTTGACAATGGAAAAGCTGAAAATGCACCTTGTTATCCAGTGCAACTTTGCAGATACTGAGAATTGACATACGGTATTAAATAATGTGAAACACTTTGAATACTATGTAGAAAAAAAACATTGTTTTACTGTTTCCATAGATACTTTGCGTTTAGAAAATAAAACATTCAGACATTCAAAAAATAGGTGCAAATTAGCCACAAACCCTACAGAAAGAAAGAACTGTACTCACAATATTTTGAGAAGTGAATTTTGTATTATTTTATGGTGAATAAAAAATTAAATAAACAATCAAGAATGCTTTAAATAAATTTCTATTAAGTCATATTTTATTTTTTAAGGTCATATTTATGTAAGTTTTAGGTCATAAATGCTTGCATATTTCACTGTTTTTAGGTAATTAAAATCCAGGCCCTAGTGATGACTGATAGCCCCACCATTGTATCGTAAAGCACATGCCACCTCCCTCCACACAAACTATGCCCAACTAAGACTGCAGTGGATGAGCTTCTGCTTGCAGGCATTGTTCAGCCATTGGACAGTAATTGGTCTTCCCCCATACATTTAGTCCCATAGGGCAGCACAGTGCACCTCTGTGGTGACTGTCATTGTCTCAATGCGTACCATAATAGATGATTATCTTGTCCTGCATATTCAAGACTTCGCACAGCTACTTATCAGAGTATGCACTTTCAATGTTTGGACTGCCAAAAGGCATATTTACAAATACCAATGGAACAGAGTGATGTACTAAAAACAGCCTTGATCACCTCCTTTGGCCTTTACAAATTTTGTTATGTGCCTTATGGTCTCAGAAATGGTGCTCAAATTTGGCAATGTCTCACAGACTCACTTCCCCTTAACTTCTCTTATTGCTGGCCATGGTACAGGACTTACTGTCATGTAATGGAGTCAAGATTAATAATGATAAATCAAAAGTTTGATGCACTCCCATGATCTTTCTTGTGTACATCATCTCTAGTGAGGGCATACACCCTCCACAAGATCAGGTCGACAGCATTCACAATCTACCCCTCTGAGTGACTTTTTGCAAATTGTGCAGGTTTTTAGGGACCATAAATTTTTATAGGTGCAACCTGTTGAAGGCAGCAACTATCCAATCCCTCTTAACAACACATTAGCTGGCAAATAAACTTCCAGTAACAACTGGGTACAGTGGTCTGACGATATGATGAAAGCTTTCAAGGATCTCAAAACAGCTTTAGAGCATGACATAACGTTCCCCCACCCCTTGCCAGATGCACATCTCTATTATGGTGGATGCAGGTGATTTTGCAATAGGTGTGTTTCTTCAGTAGCATATTGGTGACACATCTCAGCCACTTCTTTTTTTTTCCAAAAACTATCTACGGCTCAACGTAAGTGGTCGGCTTTCAACAGGAAACTTCTTGCAATGTACGAGGTTGTCAAATATTTCCACTCATACATTGAAGGAAGGAACATAGCAATTTTCATGGATCATTGACCCCTCACAGATGCTCTTCACAGTTATACTATTGACTTTTCTCCATGCAGGCTTCAGCAGATGGAACTCATCTGTCAGTACATGAAGGATGTCCAGTATATCCATGGTTCAGAAAATGTGGCAGCTGATTGTCAGTCACGTGTCAATGCCATTTTCTCCTATTAATTTTGATGAACTGGCTTGCTTACAGGACAGTGATTTCAAACATTAGGTGCTACATCAGGTTTCTTCCACTTCTCTATGGGGCTTCTTGCAAACTACTGCCTTGGTCAGTCCGTTATGGTGCAATAAATCCATAGGTGTCACTCAGCCTATTGTCCTGGCTGCTTTACAACCCAAAGTTTTTGCCACTTTGCATAATCTTTTACATCCTGGCACTAAGGCTACTTTGCGGCTCATCAAAGAACAGTTTGTGTGGCTAGGTGTGAAAAGGGACTGCTGTGTGCTGGCTCCCACCTGTGTGCCATGTCAGTGCAGCAAAATCGGCAGACAGATGCAACCCCCTTAGGCAAATTTGACATCCCAAGAGGCAGTTTCTGACACATGCAACTAGATCTCACCCGGTCGTTACCCATGTCTGATGATTTCAGATAGATCTTGTCCATCATTAACCTGTTACATGGTGGGCATTGGTGATCCCCCTTGTAAACATTATGGCAGATTTTGTAGCATCAACATTTGTATCTTCCTGGATAGCTAGATTTGGGTGGCCAACATCCATCAACACTAATCAGGGAAGGCAGTTTGAATCACCTGTTATTTGACAAACTCTGCATGCTCTGTGGTGTTGATAAATTTCGCACTACAACAAACCACTCTCAGAGCAATGGACTCAAACATTGGCACAGGTCTCTGAAAGCGGCCCTCATGTGTAATGATGGTTAGTTGTTTGATGCCCTTCCCTGGGTTATGTAGGATTGCATCTCAGCCACTTCTTTTTTTTTCCAAAAACTATCTACGGCTCAACGTAAGTGGTCGGCTTTCAACAGGAAACTTCTTGCAATGTACGAGGTTGTCAAATATTTCCACTCATACATTTGCTGAGATCCTATATGGTGAGACATAAGTCTTTGAAGTTGATTTTGTCAATGATGCTGCAACTGTCAATCTATCTGACCTCCACACTTTCATTGGGCATGTTTAGTCATACATAGCTGCTATCCATATGCCTTCTCCATAACTGCATACCTGCCCCCTTGTTTTTTTGCATTTAGCCCTGGACTCATGCAAGTCTATCATGTAACAGGATGATACAGCAATCCAGCACTACTGCTGCATAGAGTATTGGCATGTACGG
This sequence comes from Schistocerca piceifrons, assembly GCF_021461385.2. NCBI lineage: Eukaryota > Metazoa > Arthropoda > Insecta > Orthoptera > Acrididae > Schistocerca > Schistocerca piceifrons. Next base: position 628,303,954 of record NC_060139.1, on the reverse strand, counting down.
CTAATACTATTGACATCGTCATCGACGACCAGCATCAGACAGTTTCACGTCATAGTGTTAAACCAGCTTGGATGATCAAGGAACATATCCCACCACAACATCTCAAGTGAAGTTCTCCATCAGCGTGCACTGGCCTTGAACCTGCACATACCAAACCTCTCCTGTGCATCAACCAGATCTTGTGTGTGTTGAGCATATGCCCATCAGTCTATCAGTGACTGCATGTGACGATTCTCCCCCCATTTCCCACAGTGGCCCCTATAACTTCCATTGGCAAGACTACTTTCCTACTAACACTTCTGGGTGCCCATGTGACGAGCTTTCCTTACAGCTCCAATATGGATCAGTCTTCTCTTCACAGTTCCTCTGACACTGCCACCTTCCATGCCAGTTCAGTTCACACATGCAGGTCAACCAGTCTGTCATCCTTACTGGATCGTGGGTTGTCATGCTATCTTGCATAATCAACCAACACACGTCGAGTGACCTACAACACCCCTGTATTTGGCAATGCCCATTTCCTTTCCCCAGTGCTCCATATTCCAGAGTAGGGATGACCATTGCTTGCCTATGAGACAGGAATGAGGAGTGCTCTAGCTTTGGATCCAGTGAGCTCTGGAAACATTTAGTCTTGGGTTGTTTTTGCTTGTGTTATTTTCATGTGACTGCATGCAAATAAAGAGTGTTTGATTTTAAATATTGGTTATTTCTATCTGGAGACTTGTCAGTGTTGACAGAAAATCCACTGTAGTAAAGAATAAATGTATAGAAACTTCATGCATAATGTAGCATTTTTTCATGCACCTCAGTCTTTATGATGTCATATGTCCTGAACTATGTGTGGTACCATTATATAATTTTGTGGGTGCATTTACTGGCTCATGTGGATACTGTCTGTGAAATGTATTGCAAATGGGGTTAGTACCGCAGAAGTAATAAATTTAGATGTCAGACATTATGTGGCAGTTTTTCACACATCTGATTGTTTGTGATGGCATATCTCCTCAACTATCATAGGTAGGTTGTTGTTATCTCCACAGTGACTGTTGCCTGATAGTAAGGGTATGTGTGCCAAGTTTGGTTGAAATCACTCAAGTGGTTTAGGATGCAAACAAATTTGTGTGCACGCATGCGCGCGCGCGCCCACACACACACTCTTCACACTTTTTTGTAATATGTATGGATTATGCAGCATGCCAAATGGAATACAGAATCTACATATTTGTGACTCTGTGGTGTACTGATTTATATCTATAGACTTTGAGAGCTTCCAAATCCCAGACAGCACATTTTTTCCACCTTAAAAAAATACATTGTTCTTCCCCTCTCTGTTAGTGAAGAAAAAGTCATGGAATTTTCATTTTTCATTTCATGTGTTTGGAATTAAGTATAGAAGAGCTAATCTACAAAATAACATGGCTGTTTTCTTACAACTGTTCTACACTACTGTGCCATCTAAATCTGAATACAGGATCAGCAAGCCAACATTAGGACTATCATACATCTGAATGTTCCCAGACATGTCCTCTTCTCAGATCCTGAAATTTGCATGCAGAAGGAATTTTAAAACTTGTTAAAATATCCAGGATTATGATTTGTCTTAGTTTAGAGATAAAATATGCAACAAATTTTCAGTGCAGCACCTGACTTTTCAAAACCAAACGATGTATAAGCGACTGTTAAAGTCTTCTGTGCAACGTTATTTGCCCTGCCTACATTGATATGGTGGGTATGGGTTTGCAAACTTTGTGCTATAGCTGGAACCACAAATAAATATCACATTTCAACATAAAAGTTTCTACACTAGAATTTCTCAAAACCTTGTTACTATTGTGTGTAATTTGTGCCACAGTAGGTGATCATTAAGAAGTCAGAACCAGGCCTGTATTGTCAGTGCTGATCAAGATGGTGGAAATTCCTTCCCCAACACCATTCCTCTCCCAGCAACAATCCACGTGCAGTTTTTCCTGCTCTCCCTGCACCCCCAGAGGCGTTGCACACAGATGTACCCAATCATTGTTTGGTAATGGTTCTATGAGTAAGTTGGTCTTTAATATAGTATTAAATTAATGAAAATTATGAGTAAAAGTGCATGCAACTTTACTATACAACTGTAAGAAGGTATCATTGATTTAGGTGTGGCAGGAATGAATTCAAATGTAGGTGGTGTTTTTTTTGTTGTTGTTGTGGTGGTGGTTGTGGTGGTGATGGTCTTCAGTCTGAAGACTGTTCCAATGTAGCTCTATCCTGTGCAAATCTCTTCTTTTCTGAATGACTACTGCAACCTACTTTATTCTGAATCTGTCTACTATATTCACTATCTCATCTCCCTCTATGACTTTTAGCTCCCGCATTTCCCTACATTACTAAATTCACAATCCCTTTACATCTCGGAATGTCTCATATCAACTGATCCCTCCTTTTAGTCAAGTTGCACCACAAGTTACTTTTCTCCCAAATTCTAATCTGCACCTCCTCATTAGTTATGCAATCTACCAATCTAGTCTTCAATATTCTTCTGTAGCACCACGTTTCAAAAGCTTCTGTTCTGTTCTTGTCTAAATTGTTTATCGTCCATACCTCAATTCCATACATTGTTACACACAAGAAAAAAACATTCACAAAATACTTCCTGACACTCAAATCTATGTTTGATGTTAACGAATTTCTCTCCTTTGGAATTGTTTTTCTTGTGTTTCCATTCTACATTTTATATCCACTCTGCTTCAGCCATCATCAGTTATTGTACTGCCCAAGCAGCAACACTCGCCTACTAGTTTTAGTGTCTCATTTCCTGTTTACCTGACCTAATTTCCTCAACATCAGCTGATTTAATTTGACTGTGTTCCCTCACCCTTCTGTTTCTTTTGTTGGTGTTCATCTTATATCCTCCTTGCAAGACACTGTCCACTCCATTCAACTGCTCTTCCAAGACCTTTGCTCTCTGACAGTTTTGCAATGTCATCAGCAAACCTTAAAGTTTTTATTTTTTCTCTCTGAACTTTAATTCCTTCTCCAAATTTTTCTTCAGTTTCCTTCCCTTCTTGCTCAAAGTACAGATTGAATAACATTGGGGGTAGAATACTACCTTGCCTTACTCCCTCCTCAACCACTGCTACCCCTTTCACGCTCCACAACTCATATAGTTTGTGCACAAGTTTTAACTAGCCCATCACTCCTCGTATTTTACCCCTGCTACCTTCAGAATTTCATAGAGTGTATTTCAGTCAACATTGTCAGAAGCTTTCTCTAAGTCTACTAATGTTACAAAGGTAGATTTGCCTTTCCTTAAGCTAGCTTCTAAGATACAGTTAGTTGGAGAATCAGTGTTGACTCACATGTTCCTACATTTCTCTTGAATCCAAACTGGTCTTCCCTAAGGTAGGCTTCTACCATTTTGTCCATTTTTCTGTAAAGAATTCATTACAGTATTTTGCAACTGTGACTTATCAAACCGACGGTTAAGTAATATTCACAACTCTCATCATCTGCTTTGTTTGAAATTGGAATTATTATATTCTTCTCGACGTTTGAGGGCATTTTACCTCTCTCATGTATCTTTCACACCAGATGGAATAGTTTTGTCAAGGCTGTCTCTCCCAAGGATATCAGTAGTTCTGATGGAATGTCGTCTACTCAAGGGATCTTGTTTTGACTTAGGTGTTTCAGATCTCTGCCAAATTCTTCTCGCAGTGTCATATCTCCCATCCCATCTTCATCAACATCCTGTTCCCTTTCTATAATATTGTGACCAAGTTCATTTCTCTTGTATAGCCCTTCTATATACTCTTTTCACCTAACAGATTTCCCTTCATTACTTACTACTGGTTTTCCATCTGAGCTCTTGATATTCATACAGCCACTTCTCTTTCCTGCAAAGGCCTTTTCAATTTTTTTTATCTATGTAATCCGTCTTTCCCCTAATCATATGTGATTCTACATCATTATACTTGTCCTCTAGCTATTCGTGCTTTGCCATTTTGCACTCCCCCCTGACAGTCTCATTTTTAGATGTTTGTATCCCCTTTCGCCTGCATCAGTTGCTACATTTATATAATTTCTCCTTCTTTTTTTTTTTTTTTTTTTTTTACAATTTTTCAGTTTTAAGAACAGTTCATAATCAATAAAGTGTGATCAGAGTCCATATCTGTCACTGGAAATGCCTTAGAGTTTAAAATATGTTTCTGAAAGCTCTGTCTTACCATTATATAATCAGTCTGAAAGCTTTTATTTAATGAGCCCCATCACAATTAAATTTTCATCTCCCTTAACTATCTGAATAATTTCTTTTATCTCATCGCAGATTTTTTAAAAATCTCTTCCTCATCTGTGAAACTAGTTTCATATAAACTTGTACTATTGTGGTGGGTGTTGGCTTCTTGTTTATCTTGGTTATGATAATGGCTGCACTATGCCGTTCATAGTAGCTTACTCACATTACTGTTTTTTTATTCATTATTAGACCTACTCCTGCATTATCTTTTTTGATTTTGTATTTATAAACCTGTATTTCTTGATCAGAAGTCCTGTTCCTCTTGTTACTGAATTTCACGAATTGTTATTATATCTAATTTCAACATATATCTAACATTCAGTACTCTGATAGCTGTATAATGCCAGTTTTGCCTTTTCTGCTGACGACTTCCTGCTAAGTAGTCCCTCTTGGAGATCCAAATGGGAGCAATTTTACCTCCAGAATATTTTACCCAAAGGGATACCAAGATCATTATTTTAACCATACAGCAGAGTTGCATGCCCTAGGAAAAAACAGCTACAATTTCCCCTTACTTTCAGCTGTTCACAGTACCAGCACAGCAAGGCCATTTTGGTTTTATGTTAAAGGCCAGAGAAGTCAGTCATCCAGAATGTTGTTCATGCAACTGCTGAAAAGGCTGCTCACTTCTTCAGAAATGACATGTTTCTCAGGTCTATCAAACGATACCCCTCACAAGCCACCCCACCAACAGCAAGGTCCATGGTTCATGGGTTTGTAAATCTGGCACATACATGTCTGTGGGAAATAAATGAGGGCAAAATTTACAAACTCATTTGGAGTCTGAAAAGCACAAAAGAACTATCAGAGGGGAAGCATCATTTCAAAATTAACTTAGTTTTTTGTGAAAGAAGAAGACAATGTGTGTGTGTGTGTGTGTGTGTGTGTGTGTGTGCCACTAAAAATATTTCTGCGTTTCATATTGTGAAGCACCATAACAGCTGTAAAGTGATGGACTGCACAAGTAGTCTGACAAAATCCTTATTTCCAGATTCCAGCAGCGCAAAAAAGTTTTCAAATGCAAGAACGAAAGCAGAAGTAATAATAAACTCAGTGTTTTGTCCTCATTCTGTTGAAAGTATTATGAAGATTTGTGAAGATAATTATGTAGCTTACTGTGGTATTTCCACTGATAGCAGTGACCATGTGTCCATGAAAATAGTCCAAATCATTATTCAGTATTTTGAATGCAAAGTTGGGGGTTTGCAATCCAAATAAACTAAATTAGATAAATAACCTAATTGGATGGCAGATACTGTCCATTTGTGTTCAGAGTGATCTTCAGAAAAGGTGGCTTCTTGATAAATATATAACATTTGTGGGAGATAATTGTAACACAATAACACAATGCTTGGAGAATTGCACAGGATTTAGAAGGGAAATACATTTTTTTCAAAGCTTAAAAAAGGATGTTAGGGCGAGAACTTTTGACTGACATCGAATGTCCAGCTCATATCCTAAATATCTGTATCCATCAAGCTGTGGACACATTGGAAACTTATATCAAAAGTACAATTTTCAAATTAATTCATTACTTCCAGATCTATACAGTTCAGACTATTAAACTTTAAGAGTTTTTAGAATTTGTTGGTATTTAATACAAAGAATTATTATCCCACAACAAGAAAAGGTGGTTATCATGACTTCCATGGATAAGCAAATGTATCCAAGTGTTCCTTGCTCAGAAACAATACCTATTCTCAGAGTGTAACCTACCTACAATCATTAAGATGTTCTCTGAAAATGAATATAGCAAGAATTATTTGTGCCATACCATCTACATACACTAGTTGGCATATTTAATTCACACACACAGCAGTGCTTGAAAAAGAAACTAATTCCCTTGTTGAAGTCCTTGGAATAATACTGTCCATTAATAACATACCAACTATTGAGAAGCCAATAAATTTATGTGCAAAAAAAAAAAAAAACTATATTGGAAAAGAAAAGTACCAATGGACTACATGCTGAATGTGACAAATTCACTGCAGCAGTACCTGGATTCTACTTATGTACAGAATATCTTCAGAAATGGTTGGCCCCCCTGCAGGAGTTCATGTGTGTTAGATGGATGTCTCTTCAAGAATTGTCTGAGTGGAAGGACATGGAATCAAACTCTAAATGCATTTAGGATAGTGGTGTATCTCTGGTTGTTGCATCCTGAAGAAGTTTGTGAATGAAGAACGTGATCATAGCTATGGATTCATTCACAAAAAGTGGGCCATGTTTTTTCGATAAATTTAGATGTTATTCCCACTATTCAGAAGTGATAAAAACTGCTCAGTTTCTTACCACTCCATCTTACAATGCAAATGCAGAAAGGCTTTCCCCCCTGCCACAAAGTCAGTGGATAAAAGAAAGGAATCATGTTGTTAAGATTATTTATTGCAGAGAGACGAGAAAAGATTTACTGAACGTGGGTCAGTATTAGTATGCTCATAACAATATAACTCAAAAACACTTGCAGATTCACCAGTCCACAGATTCAACTGCACTTGCACTACAAAGATATAAAAGTAACATTACACAGATATTACATTACACATGTGTTTGTTTGCCTATACACTACAAGAGCTGCTGTGAGTGCACCCCTTTCAAAGATATTTTGGCTGAAGCTTCCAGGTGAGGTCATATTGAATTTCGTAAAGCTCATATTTGGTATATTTTCTATTATAGTCACATTACAACTTACATCATATAAATAAATGCTAGCAAATTGAGGATCTCTCAAAAAGGTACAATTTATTGATGTTAAATGTCAGATAATGAGTTATTGGTGTTTAATGTTTCAGGAGATGTATTACAACAAGACTTTAGCAACAGCAAAATGCGGAAGTGACAAAGTTCACAGAAGTTACCACATCCAGTTGAAGACATTGTGAGTATTATCAGATCAGTGGGCCAGATAAGTCAGAGGTGTCTGCGGAACTATCTAGCAATTGTGGCCCATCGTGGATATCTGCTCATGTATGGCCAGCTGCAAGTGCTGACTAATTGGTGGACGATTCCCAATGTTGATACAATATTTTACCATGGGATTCTTGGTCTGCCTTTCCCACACTCAGGGTCTGAAAGCATCCAAAATTTAAGGCAGAATGGCCATAATTTACCGCCAGCATTGCAGTGAACAGGAAACAGGAGTTCACTGCAATTCTGACCACACCTCTTTACATGATGTGTATTACAAATCTTATATTACTTATTCGCTATACTGGTTGTCAGCTGCAATACTGTTTCATAGACCATGTTGTAATAATGTACTCATGATGATCTCTGCTATGATGTGACAAATACTACTGAATGTGTCAGTTATCTAGCTATAACAATATGATATCTTAGTTGCGTACCTCAGCAATACCGATAACAGTACTGTAGGTGCAATCCCAACAAACAGGTATCTGTTGAGATGCCAGACAAACATGTGGTTCCTGAAGAGGGGCAGCGGCCTTTTCAGTAGTTGCAGGGGCAACAGTCTGGATGATTGACTGATCTGGCCTTGTAACATTAACCAAAACGGCCTTGCTGTGCTGGTACTATGAACGGTTGAAAGCAAGGGGAAACTCCAGCTGTAATCTTTCCCAAGGGCATGCAGCGTTACTGTATGGTTAAATGATGATGCCGTGTTCTTGGGTAAAATATTCCAGAGGTAAAATAGTCCCTCATTCGGATCTCTGGGCTGGAACTACTCAGGAGGACGTCATTATCAGAAGTACCAAATCTCTGACATCGCTGTGGCCAGAAAAAGATCCTGCAAGAATGGAAGAATGGGACCAATGATGACAGAACTCCAACTCGTCCATAAATTGCTGCATATTTCAGGGCCATCAAAAAGTGTCAGCATGCGAACCATTCAACGAAACATCATCGATATGGGCTTTCGGAGCTGAAGGCAAACTCGTGTACCCTCGATGACTGCACAACACAAAGCTTTACAGCTCACCTGGGCCTGTTAACACCAACATTGGACTGTTGATCATTGGAAACATGTTGCCTGGTCAGACGAGTCTCGTTTCAAATTGTACCGAACGGATGGATGTCTATGGGTATGGAAACAATCTCATGAAACCATGGACCCTGCATGTCAGCAGGGGACTGTTCAAGCTCATGGAGGCTGTGTAATGGTGTGGTGTGTGTGCAGTTGCAGTAATATGGGACCCCTGATACGTCTAGATATGACTCTTGACAGTGACATGTACGTAAGCATCCTGTCTGATCACCTGCATCCATTCATGTCCAGTGTGCATACCGATGGACTTGGGCAGTTCCAGCAGAACAATGAGGCACCCCATACATTCAGATTTGCCACAGAGTGGCTCCAGGAACACTCTTCTGAGTTTAAACTCTTCCACTGGCCACCAAACTCCCCAGACATGACATTATTGACAATATCTGGGATCCGTTGCAACATGCTGTGCAGAAGAGACTGCACACTCTGATAGTCTTACAGATTTATGAACAGCTCTGCAGGATTCATGGTGGCAGTTCCCTCCAGCACTATTTCAGACATTAGTCAAGTCCATGCCACGTCATGTTGCGGCACTTCGGCAAGTGTGCCAGTTTCTTTGGCTCTTTAGTGTATTAAGCCACTGTTGAAAATTGGGATTAATCTGAAAATTTAAAATGAATGAAGAGTTGAAAGATGAAGATTTTTAAGTTTTTATTCAGTTCCAGAAAGAAAATCCATGTCTCAAAGAGAGTTTAATCAGTCTTGTACAACATTTTAACTGCACAGAAATAAGGAACAAAGCCACTTCAGCAGTCCTGAGATAAACTAACAGAGGAAATTGGAACATGTAGTGAATCTTGAGGGTCACATTCCGTGTGTATTGTATTTGGCACATTATCATCAGAAATTAGGTACCTCACATTTTCAGTTGGGTGGTCGTGATCGTCTTTAGTAGTAGCAGTTGCATTCTATTCATACAAAATATTTTTATCCAATTCGTTTACGGCCATTTCTGGGCCTATGTCAAGTTCTGCCATTAACAGATCGTTTTCAGCAGGAACATATGAATCGCTTGGTCAACTTAAGAGTTAGACTCTTCAAAAAAATATCTCTTCCATCATTTGCATAGCCTGTTTCTGTTAGACACATTTCCGGGTATTTTTCCAGCCATTGCTAAATAAACGGCATGAGTTGGGAATCATAACGCGCTAGAACTTTCCTCTTAACTGTATTGAAAAGAGATGCAAAACGAGCAGTTACCTACCAACACAAATTAGCAAACAAACAAGAAACAATAGAAAATGAGTGAGCCATACAAAATCAAATCAAAACTGATTCTGTTTAAAGTACATATCAATGCACAGAAAATATTTCAAACAAGTAAAACTGTCGCTCATAAACAAAGATAACCATACTGACACGAACTGAAACTTTACTTAAAAACAAGTAAGTTCGTGGTTGTGATTTTATGAACAATGTTATTTACTCCAAATTCTTCTAAGCAGACGCACTGAAACATTAGGTAAGCTGCAGCGCTCTAAGGTAACTAAACATGTCATGTGAAAGAACTGAAAGAATAAGCTGGGTTGTCCGCCTGTGAGGCACAATTGGGAGAGTTCAGGAACATTAGTTTGTGGGGCTGGTAAATATTTCCCTTACCTGGATCGTCCGCCCATGGGGCGGAGAGATCCTGGAATGAAAGCAAATTTTGGTGGACAAATTGGCATGCTGAGGCATGTGACCTTCAGTGCAGTGTGACTAAATACCAGATGCTCGTAGCTGGCTAATTTTTTGTAGCGAGTGACAGAGCTTTTGCCCAGATTGAAAGACGTAAGAAGCTGAAAAAATGTCAGAGTGCCAAGTACCTAAGCAGATTGTAAAACTTATGGAGAATGCGATGCCTAATAATCCATTTGCGACAGTCGATACATATATTAACACAACGAAAATAAATATTTCCAAATGTTGTTGGATTCGAGTGAAAAAAAATGCACCTGGTGTCGTCAAGATGAGAACTGTGTTTAACGAATTTGAAGACTGGAGCACCTACAAGATTCTCAAAAAAAGGATTACCACTGACATAATGAAGAATTTATTTTAGCGACACAACAATGTAAAAACAAATAGGTGAAAAGAAAAGGGATTCGCAACAGATGCTGCCGTGTTTGAAACTAGCTAATAGAACATTTTTCGGCCAGTTAATCAATTAAAATTGCTTTGTGCTCTATAAAATTAACGGAAGAGTTAAAAATAATTTCATCACAGGATACTCTATCTGTATAATGTTTATCATTAACAAAACTAATAAATGTTTGAAATTTCTTTCATTCGCACTTACCTCGTTTTTGCCGATACCTGTACGGCATTTAGCGATTTCTGCGTTTTTCACAATAAAATATTTATTTTCATTGATAAAACGAAGGGAACTTAAAACATTTTTACAGTAGTGTGATTCTTACTGTAGACAATAAATAAAAAATATTGTTGAGATTTTTTCATTGAAATACTTTTGCCCAAAAAAAAAAAAAGATACTGAATAATTCGGAATGATTCTTTTGACGCTTAGACAGTTATTGATTTTCACTCTACATATAGTACCACTTACAACAGCCGTAGCTAATTCTGTGTCTATGTCGTATAAAGTAGGGACAAGATCAAATACGTTTCTTCTTAGTAGCAGGGCTACACATAATGACGGAGTCGATTAGGAACGCCATACCGTTCAACTTTAGCACATTTCTTTGATACTTTTGCAGGAATTTGACGGTCCAAGATTTTATATCTTTACATACTCCGCGAGAAAAAGTACATCTTACGAGCACAAAGCTTCGTTTGATCGTCGTAATGCTCCATTATGAAGCATGACCGAAGAAGTTATGGATGCAACTTTCTTTCCTTTTATATCAGACACAGTGTAATTAGGCAAATACATTGTGATCCTAATTTTAAACTGAAACTCACTCAAATCGCTTTAGTGCTTAGCTATTTCGAGTGGCATTCAATTTTGCAACTATTGATAGAAAAATTCGTGATAAGGTCTTATGGGTCCAAACTGCTGAGGTCATCGGTCCCTAAGCCTACACACTACTTAATCTAACTTAAACTAACTTACGCTATGGACAAGACACACCCATGCCCGAGGGAGGACTCGAACCTCCGACGGGGGGAGCCGCACGGACCGTGAAAATGCGCCCCAGACCGCGCGGCTACCCCGCGCGGCTGTTGATAGACATAGTACAATTCAGTATCCACTCTTATTAATCAAATGAGCTATGAGACTCGAAAAAATAGAAGTTAATACCTGAGAGTAGTATGTTAGCAGGGGAGGCCTAGGTAAACATTGTCGGATACTGTAATTTTAATACGATTTCGTAGCCAGTACTGTAAGTTTATGGCAGATGGTAATTTCGACATGAAGCAAGTATACGACAAGTGCAGTAAGAATCGAAATGTAAAAATATGTGTGAATTCCTGAGGGACCAAACTGCTGAGGTTATCGGTCCCTAGACTTACACACTACTTAAACTAACTTACGCTAAGGACAACACAAATATCCATGCCCGAGGGAGGATTCGAACCTCCGGCGGGAGGTGCCGCAATAAGAATCAAGCTGTGCTTTTCTTAGGAGTTATAGTTAAAATTTACCTCGAGAACTTCGATAAATCTATCTAAAAAAGAAAGACAAACAAACACACGCACACACACAAGTCGGACATACCTGTTAACAGACTGTCGTGCTAAGAGAAGCAACACTGACCACGGCAACACAAATTATCTCCAATGCTGCTGAGGCAGCAGTTTACGCATGCGCAGAATGACGCGTTCAGTAGGCAGCCGTCCGCTGGAATACTGATGAGCTTGTACGTAGTCGTCTTTGAATTACGGCCTCATTGTACGAGCAGTTTATCTCAAGCAACGGCGTCGTTTCGTGATTTCCATTTGGTATACACTTAACGAATCTGTGTGTCTTCTCTCAGGCTCTCCCTGCGCGAACTCACTGAACTGATTCTATGAAAGCAACAGCGAGATAGAGAGGACGTCGCCAGATAAACTATTGTAGATGTCGGGCATTACATATAGTAATATATACACATACACACTTTAGGCTTTAAAATTTTTACCTACTATGTATTGTAGCAGATACATATTTAAAATTAGCTTCAGTCCCCCGATTGCAACCAACTTTTTCTTCGATTGTAAAGCAAATGGAGGAACTGGTAATCCAAATCCATATATTACCACTTAAGAGAGTCGTTCAATAAGTAATGAAACACATTCTTTTCTCGGGCAATTTCTGTTCAAAAAATTCGGAATTTGTTGTGGGACGTTGTGGAATATTCCCGTTTCATGGAGTTCCGATAGGTGGCTGCGCTAAGCGTTACTTTCAAAGTAGCGGCTATAACGGAGGTGCAATCCAAGCAGAGAGCTGTTATTCAGTTTCTTTTGGCGGAAAACTAAAGCATCGCAGATGTTCATAGGCCCTTGGAGAATGTCTAAGGAGACACGGCTGTGAACGAAAGCACGGTGAGTCGTTGAGCGAGCCTTCTGCTATTATCGCAACAAGGCCACGCTAACATGTCCGATCTCCCACGTGCCGGCCGGTTGCCCACAGCTGTGACTCCTGCAATGTAGCAATGTGCGAACACTCTCATTTGAGGTGACAGCTGGATCACAAACAAACACCTCGCAGCACGACTGCACGTCTCTGCTGGTAGTGCAGATACACTCGTCCACCAGTCGGAGCGTATAGCGCCCCCATTGAAATAATACGAAAAGACTTAAAAATCAGTATTTATTAAGAAGAGACATTTAAAAATTGAATAATATTCATTTTTCTCATGTACCCGTAAAATAATAATTTCTCTGTGTAAGTTTCGAGGGCAAAGAAATATAACAAAATGATATAAAGAGACGACAAGATACGCTCTTTTGTTAATTTTTTAGTCGTCTTCACTTCTTCTCTTGTCTTGGTTGCGTGTAGATGGACATCTTGCGAGTGCTGGCAAATGTAGGCATATTTGTACCAATTAAGCAGGGGCATGAAAGGGAAGCAGTGGTTGGGAAGGGAGTGAGACAGGGTTGTAGCCTATCCCCGATGTTATTCAATCTGTATATTGAGCAAGCAGTAAAGGAAACAAAAGAAAAATTCTGAGTAGGTATTAAAATCCATGGAGAAGAAATAAAAACTTTGAGGTTCGCCGATGACGTAATTCTGTCAGAGAGAGAGACTTGGAAGAGCAGTTGAACGGAATGGACAGTGTCTTGAAAGGAGGGTATAAGATGAACATCAACAAAAGCAAAACGAGGATAATGGAATGTAGTCGAATTAAAACAGTAAAGGAGTTTTGCTATTTGGAGAGCAAAATAACTGATGATGGTCGAAGTAGAGAGGTTATCAAATGTAGACTGGCAATGGCAAGGAAAGCGTTTCTGAAGAAGAGAAATTTGTTAACATCGAATATTGATTTAAGTGTCAGGAAGTCGTTTCTGAAAGTATTTGTATGGAGTGTAGCCATGTATGGAAGTGAAACATGTACGATAAATAGTTTGGACAAGAAGAGAATAGAAGCTTTCGAAATGCGGTGCTACAGAAGAATGCTGAAGATTAGATTGTTACATCACATAACTAATGAGGAGGTATTGAATAGAATTGGGGAGAAGAGGACTTTGTGGCACAACTTGACTAGAAGAAGGGATCAGTTGGTAGGACATGTTCTGAGGCATCAAGGGATCACCAATTTGGTACTGGAGGGCAGCCTGGAGGGTAAAAATGTTAGAGGGAGATCAAGAGATGAATACACTAATCAGATTCAGAAGGATGTAAGCTGCAGTAGATACTGGGAGATGAAGAAGCTTGCACAGGATAGAGTAGCATGGAGAGTTGCATCAAACCAGTCTCAGGACTGAAGACCACAACAACTATAACATACTGATTTAATATTATTGTTCACTTTTAATTTGTAAGAGGTGATCCAGATTTCATGTCCGCCCTCCTTGAATTAACCTGCATTCGAGTAATTTACAGTGCAACGATCGCAGCGGCTGACGCAGCCAACGACGCCATTATGTGGCGATATTAACTTATAAAAATTAGCGGAAGCGAAAAACTCGCCCGCTATTAACATAATATACAATTTTCTCCACAGCCGCCCTAAGTTGCAGGAAATACGTAGCTTTAAGATTCTTATTTTCAGTACAACAGCCGAGAGCCAGAGCCAGGACTCCGACTACAATGCAATGGTTAACGGAGGTAAGAAAAAATACTCTCGCGCGTGTGTGGGCCGCAATTGTAATTAATAACTAAAGATTTTTTGCTTTAAAGTGAACTGACTAGCTGAGGAAATTAATATGAAAAATTTATTCCATTGTTCAACTTATGTGCTCATGTTTTAAGATTCAGCGAGTCTAACATTCATTAACGTAAAAAATAATTTGTACTGAAGATTAATATTGTTAAAAATAGGGAGAACTTCACAAAAGCGTTTAGTTGTAAATCAAAATAAAATGAAATAGGGTAAACCATCCAATTATTGGCACTTTAAGAACATGTTTGTAGGGTAAATTATGTATCCTCAATACTTTCCTTGCTTGATGTATAATTCTAACATAAAACATACTAGAATATTAAAGTAACATTATACCACAATTACGAAAGTTTTATACTTTATTTTCCATGTGAAATAAGTTGCTTAAAAATATGTAAAATTTTACCAGTTATTGGCACAATTTTCCAGTAGTTGGCATGCACATTACCAGTCATTGGCACCCCCAATTTATAACGACTTTACTTATTATTAATAATATTATTACTAACAACTAGCTATCACAAGCTGTTTCTAATACTTGGTAATGCAATAGACGGTGAAAATTAAGAAAATAAAGAAAAACTGAGAATCAATTTATTAATTCAGTAAAATTACATAACACTCTATACAAATAGAACAAATGAATTACAGAAACACCAAACTGAGTTTGTTCTCAGTCCTTTCCTTTGTGTGAGTACTATTCCTGAATAACTGCTATTCACAGGCCTTTGTGTGATGCAAGCAGTAAGAATTTATTCCACCGATTCTGAGAAATCACTTTCATCATCAAAGGCATCAGTATTGTCACTATCATGTACCACGTAACAATTATGGCATACAAAGAAATCATCATCTGAATCATCTGGGATATGTATTTGATGTCCACTGGGTATGCATGTAGAGTGGAAAAGTTTTTTACAGCTATTACATTCATATCCCTTCTTGGAAGAAACACTTCTTGTACATTTGAAGCACATTCCATGAAACTCTTTTTCTTTAGTCCTCATGCAACCACTTGTAGAAGCTGGAGCGTTCTCAACCTCTGAATGCTTAGCTTGGGATGTCAGCTCTGTCCGAATGCTGGTATCTCTCTTCATTTTCTTCTTTTTATTAATTTGTTGAGTAGCTTGCTTTTTCATTTTCTTCTCTTCTCTTCCCTGCTTTCGGTTTTCTTTCTGTTTCATGGCATCCTCCCTCATTTTCACCTTTTCTTCGTGCAGGTTATTCCACTTTCTTGAGGTTAAAACAAATGGGACTCGTTCCACTTGTCGCTTTCCTTTCCTTTTTGGCGTTTCTGACCAAAGAAGCACTTCGTTTATACGTTTGGTTGGAGTTTTATTTACTATAGGCGTATTTTCTGTGGCATCTCTTCCTGATGAACTCTGGCTAGCTTCTTCACTCGAGGCATGTTGTGGATTTGAAATGTTCAAATTTTCATCAGAAAGGGACACGTTGGCATCCGGCGTGATTTGAGTAGCTTTCTGTTCCTGTTTTTGTTTTTCATTTTGATAACATTTCCATAGCCGATATAGAAGAAAGAAATCTTCTCCATGAGCGTTTTCTGTCATATTCTGTATAGTCTCAAATTCATTTATTTTATCTTCTCCAACAACCTGAACGAAAGTGTCGTATGGAAGAGGCCGGATTTCTGACTTCCTGCTGTTGCTGGTAATATTATTGCGGTCAGAAACATTACTACCCAAGCACTTTGAGAAATCAATGTTATTTGGGTTCTATGGGTACAACCCGGTAGCTCTGAAACCATTTTTAATTGTTTTTTCAAGGTCCATTTTTTCAATCATTTCTTTCAAGATTGGTGCAAAGTCCTCTTTAGTTATAGCTTTTCCACCGTTGTTTGTTTGCAATGAGAATGCAGCATTCTTCCATTCACTTTTGAGAGGTCTGAAGACAGCAACATCAGCAGGCTGTAATATTCGTGTAGAATTGGGATACAAAGATGTCAGAATAATTTTAAGATCTTTACACAGCTCACTCAAGTGGTATGTTAAATGGGTTTTATGACCATAAACAAACAGAATTACTGGTCGTAGGAGATATGAACTCGAAGAAAACTTCAGATATCATCGATCCATTGTCGCTTCTCCTGATGCCCCACTTTTCAGGAAACTTGCTGATAACTTTGGTAGGAATTCTCTGATAGGGGTAAATTATCATTGGAGGGCACATCTTTCCATCTGCTGAGAATGTGCACATGACAGTGAGAGTAGCTTTGGCTGGACTTTTCTCTACTTCATAGAGATTTTTAAAGCCCGTGGGTGCAAGTACAATATCTTTCTTAGGGCACAGAACAAAATTAGTTTCATCGCCATTGAAAATACGGCTTGGGCATGACAGCACATCAAACACATTCTCCTCCTTAAGGAGGTCTTCTGTGGACGTAAACCATCCTCTCACGTCTTGTTTACTAACACAAGCACTTGCAGCAGTTACACCCTCAGGTGTTCTTTCAGAAACTTCCGGATGCCTTTTTAAAAAGGCAGAATACCATTTGTTACCAGGGGTGTCATCCTTAAAAGGATTAGGACGTTTACTGTTATGAAGAAATTCTCGCATGCTTGCCTGAATATCTTGTTTTCGCCGTGGGAATCCCTTCTGAGCACATTCAAAGATCCACATGAAAAGATAATTAAGAATATTGTCAGATATAATGAATTAGCTTGTAATTTGTCAATGAGTCAATCTACAGGGGTAGCAATACTCACCAAACAAGTGTGTTTTCCTCCTCTGTGGTCAGTATAGGCGCTGGCCCATGGGATGTTTTGGTATATTTATTACTCAGCTGGAATTGTAATGTTGATCTGGGAATCCCGTACATTCTGGCTGCTGCTTTGAATGAGATGCCTTTCTTTACTTCTTGGATTGCTTCCTGAAGGCTTTCTTCACTGTATGAATCTTTCGCCTAGGACCCATATTTCATTCAGTTTACTTCTATAATGAAAGAGATGCAGAAAAATGTTAAAATCAATGCCAATTATTGCTTAATAATTTTCCAGTCATTGGTACATAATTTTCCAGTTATTGGCACACAATTTTCTAGTTGTTGGCACGGTGCCATTTACTGGTTACAGTTATCATTGGAAGTTTCTGTTTTTACAGCTACATTTATTTCCCATTCTTATCAAGATTAAAATGAATTTCACTATGAAAGTGAATCAATGCAAAATACCAGTTGTCGGCACCTGGTGCCAATAGTTAGAATTACAGGCTTTTCAAAATCCAGTTATTGGCACAGCTTAAACTTCTACACTTTTGAGGTTAGAATGTTTCAATTTATTCCAGTAACTCCATACTGATTGTATTTGATAACCATGGTATCATAATTTTGAAATATGAGATGTCCACACAATTACAGCACTTAATATACGGCAGTATTTCTTAACTTACCTCTTAGAAAATCCTTTCTTGCACAGGGAACTTCACAACAATCGACTTCAGGTCAGCTTCCCGCCAAACCAGTTCCCAGAAGGCGCTGAAACAAATGCAGCGCAGCAAGCGGAAACAGAGGTCTTCATCTGTTTCTATAACAGCACTACCATCTTAAAACTTTCTTTATTACAAAATGTTTCTTAGCAGGGTGCCAATTACTGGTGGGGTGCCAATAATAGGATCGTTTACCCTATCATTTTTATTAAGGCCCACCACGTAAGTCGGCAACAATCAACATAATAATAATATATTAAATTACGACGGACGCGAGAATGGCGCCGCAACTTTGGGGCCCGATCAATATGATTCTATTGTAATTAATGTAATTATGTATGTGTCTAATGGGTGTAAAATATTAATGCCTATATGAATTCTTTTACATGTACAATAACAAAACCATACCCTGAGGAGATCTGGAGAAGAAAAAGTGTAGAAAAGAAAAAGGATTACGCGAAAGAGAAGTAACAAAGGTAAGGCCTAATGTGCAAGCATCCTGTGTAGCTCTGTGCGGAATATCGAACCCATATGCACATGAGATACCTTCGGTGAAAAAATAGTAAGTAAAGTGCAAATTAAATTGTGTGTATTTGTTTATTTATATGTTTATTTTAGGAGGGGATAATTATTCGTTTGTGTATCAGTGTTAAAGATTTGTCAGTAGCTTAAAGTGAATTTATCATGGGTAGGATAGGACAACCTAAAGCATCCGTACCAGACGAACAAAATTCTGTTAACATGAAAGTGGGGATCAATTGCAAAACGTAAACGAATCCCAAGCTACCGCCTCGGATAACATAATTTCTGGAGCGGGGGCCGAGGATCGGTGGACGGTAAATGATGCTCCACAGCAGAATGGGAATATAATAACAACTCCACTGCCTGGGCAGGGGGGGCAATCGAGTGCTAGATTAAGCAGGGCACCAGTATGCTCACCGATTGCAGACCCATTTGCAGAATTTCTGCGCAGGTTAGAAGAAAGAGATAGGGAGAGAGATCAGAAATTTGTTCAGATGCTCTTTGAGCAAGAACAACAAAGAGAACAGAAAGAAAGGGAAGAAGAAAGGATGTCAGAACAGAGTGAAACGAAAGAGACGAAAAACTGGCTCAGATGCTACATGAGCAGGAGAAAAAATTAACACAAAAGCTCCATGAGCAAGGGCAACAAAGAGACGAAAAACTGGCTCAAATGTTACATGAGCAAGGGAAAGAATTTACGCAAAAGCTCAGTGAGCAAGGGAAAGAATTTACGCAAAAGCTCGGAGAGCAAGAGCAGCGAAGTGAAACGAAACTAGGCAGTATCGAAAACGAACTTGCCGAGATGCGGGACGCTTGTAAAGAAATATCCGAAATTGTGTATAGTTTAGCAGGCGAGATGCAAAAAATTACAGATATCGCAGGCTAGGCTTGAAGACAATGTCCAGACTTTAACCAACCGCGTGGATAATGTGGAGATAGATGCACGAAAAGTATTGATACATATTTGGAAGTGCAAGCTCAAAAAGTCGAAAAAGAATTTTATGAATGGCTAGAAGTGAAGGATCGCGAGATATCTGCAAAGATCGAAAGCGACGTAAAAACAGCTGTAGAATAAGCGACTGCGGCCGCGAGTGTAAATATTGACGCTAGCGCTGCCGCACTACATGCCGAATTAACACTGATCATATCCCGTGTGACAATGGAGTTGCCAATTGGCAACAGGAGGTCGCGCGGAGACTGTGTTGGAAAGCAATGTAAACAGTGGCGGACAGATAATGAATCCGACTCCGCGTACTGATTACTATAATAACGCTGACGGTATGCAGGGTGCAAGTGCGCAACCGCAACCTAATGTGAATTATGGGCACGAACAATATGCGATACCGTGCAGCGCACATCATGAAGTAATGAATGCCACAGAAGGTAGCAATCAGATGTGCAAAAAGGAGGACAATGTGATAAAACACAGGACATTCCAACGTTTCAATAGCGAAAAACAAAATGTCCACCCTGTGGTATTCATTAAGAGCTTCAGGAATGTGTTTCCCAGGACATGGACGGAAAGACAAAGAATACAGTTCGTGGTCTCCTTTATTCAAGGTGACGCGGCACTGCGGGCCACCGACATGTCCGAAAAATGTCTAACGATGAAACAGTTTGAAGGCGCATTCTTGCAAAAATTCTGGTCCGATAGCGTCCAAGAAAGACTACGCAAGCAGTTGTACAGTCCAGAAATGTACAATCCTAAGGTGGGAACGTTACGCAAATATTTTGAAAAGTATATAAACAAAACCAGGTACTGGGACGAGCCCATGTCCGATCGTGACATAATCAGATTAATTAAAATGAAGTTGCCCACTGAAATTAAAAGATACACTCCTGGAAATTGAAATAAGAACACCGTGAATTCATTGTCCGAGGAAGGGGAAACTTTATTGACACATTCCTGGGGTCAGATACATCACATGATCACACTGACAGAACCACAGGCACATAGACACAGGCAACAGAGCATGCACAATGTCGGCACTAGTACAGTGTATATCCACCTTTCGCAGCAATGCAGGCTGCTATTCTCCCATGGAGACGATCGTAGAGATGCTGGATGTAGTCCTGTGGAACGGCTTGCCATGCCATTTCCACCTGGCGCCTCAGTTGGACCAGCGTTCGTGCTGGAAGTGCAGACCGCGTGAGACGACGCTTCATCCAGTCCCAAACATGCTCACTGGGGGACAGATCCGGAGATCTTGCTGGCCAGGGTAGTTGACTTACACCTTCTAGAGCACGTTGGGTGGCACGGGATACATGCGGACGTGCATTGTCCTGTTGGAACAGCAAGTTCCCTTGCCGGTCTAGGAATGGTAGAACGATGGGTTCGATGATGGTTTGGATGTACCGTGCACTATTCAGTGTCCCCTCGACGATCACCAGTGGTGTACGGCCAGTGTAGGAGATCGCTCCCCACACCATGATGCCGGGTGTTGGCCCTGTGTGCCTCGGTCGTATGCAGTCCTGATTGTGGCGCTCACCTGCACGGCGCCAAACACGCATACGACCATCATTGGCACCAAGGCAGAAGCGACTCTCATCGCTGAAGACGACACGTCTCCATTCGTCCCTCCATTCACGCCTGTCGCAACACCACTGGAGGCGGGCTGCACGATGTTGGGGCGTGAGCGGAAGACGGCCTAACGGTGTGCGGGACCGTAGCCCAGCTTCATGGAGACGGTTGCGAATGGTCCTCGCCGATACCCCAGGAGCAACAGTGTCCCTAATTTGCTGGGAAGTGGCGGTGCGGTCCCCTACGGCACTGCGTAGGATCCTACGGTCTTGGCGTGCATCCGTGCGTCGCTGCGGTCCGGTCCCAGGTCGACGGGCACGTGCACCTTCCGCCGACTACTGGCGACAACATCGATGTACTGTGGAGACCTCACGCCCCACGTGTTGAGCAATTCGGCGGTACGTCCACCCGGCCTCCCGCATGCCCACTATATGCCCTCGCTCAAAGTCCGTCAACTGCACATACGGTTCACGTCCACGCTGTCGCGGCATGCTACCAGTGTTAAAGACTGCGATGGAGCTCCGTATATGCCACGGCAAACTGGCTGACACTGACGGCGGCGGTGCACAAATGCTGCGCAGCTAGCGCCATTCGACGGCCAACACCGCGGTTCCTGGTGTGTCCGCTGTGCCGTGCGTGTGATCATTGCTTGTACAGCCCTCTCGCAGTGTCCGGAGCAAGTATCGTGGGTCTGACACACCGGTGTCAATGTGTTCTTTTTTCCATTTCCAGGAGTGTATTTCATCAATGTGCCGGAATATGATATAGAACAATTCATGGAAATAGTGGATTCTGTTGACTTATTTATCGAAGACATGAAAACCGAAAACAAGTGGAACCATGAAAGCTGTAATCAACAAAAAGCCGATTACAATGGCAGCAACAGAAACGGTAGTAACTTAGTACCAAATGGTAACGGGAATAGGCAAGAGCACAGGCAACAGAATCGAGGCACAAACAATGGGAATGGTTATAACGGCAACGGTTATAATCGTCAAAATCGGAAGAGACATCATGATGGACGCGTGTCTAATGGATATAATGGTAACGGCAATCCGCAATGGCGGAACAACCGAAACCAGTGGCGTGGTTGTAATGAACCGACACCACAGTGGCAACAAAACACAGCGCCACAATGGAACGCCAACCCAGGTCCATCACAGAACATGTCAGGAAGTTACAACCGACCACCGCAAGACCAGAGCCATACACAGTATCAAAATTCACCATCGAGGAGGCAGGGCGGCCAACCCAACAGTAGCAACAACAACAACCAGAACCATAATGTGAGGTTAGTGGAAGAGACAGACAACTGTCAACCCACTAATGCTCATACGTTAAACTAAAGACAGCCAAAATACGCTCTCCATTGTTGGCTGCAGGATGGTGTAGTGAGGGCACATTCACGGATGACAGCCATAAACTTTGTATGCTGAGATACAATGAGGGAATAAAAATAGAAAAGGAACTTGTAGACATGCCGCAGAAATGTAACCGAACCGACAAAAGTGTTGTGCAGGCTATATTGCAAGCATATATATACATACAGATAATAGTCGATACCAGTGGGTCAACCAATGTCATGAGTGCAAATTTTTATAAGTACTTGAGTCAAAATAATATATTACCAGTATTGCCAGTGAAGAATTGTCGTGTAACAGGTGCAGTAGGTGTACAATCTCATATCATAAAGCACCAGGTGCAATTCGAGTTTACGGTAGGCAATGAAGCAATGAAAAGCTCGTTCCTATTCGTGTGTTGCTTGCAACCTGGGGATGGAATTTTTACGCCAGAGGGACGCAAAAATCGACCTCTTGTGCGGTGAAGTTGTTGTTGTTGTTGTGGTCTTCAGTCCTGAGACTGGTTTGATGCAGCTCTCCATGCTACTCTATCCTGTGCAAGCTTCTTCATCTCCCAGTACCTACTGCAACCTACATCCTTCTGAAGTAACCCGTATGAATGAGGGTAGACGTGTAATTTTGCCATTGTTGAGGACACGGGAAGTGCACGGTAAATATTGCCGGAGCTTTCAGTCGATATTCGAAGGAATACAGGTAATGAATTTATATTCTGACTTAAATTCAAGACAAGCATATTATAAAGAGTTAATTACTGAAGACAGAGAGAAAAAAGGGAAACTGATAGCCATGAAAGTCAGTGAGTCAGAACGTTTGACTGATGCACAACAAAACGAATTGACTGAGCTACTTACAGATTATGAGAACGTGTTTTCGGAAAAACCCGGTGTTATCGAGGGCTACACATATAACATAGAAGTGGTACCTCACGATACTTTCTGTCACGAAAACTACACCATCCCGTGGTCAAAGAAGGAGGCAGTTACGAAGGAAATAAGAAAAATACTTACAAAGACATAAAGTCGTTCGCTCATTAGAGCAACTTTTCATACGCGAGTAGTAGGTTAAGTTTATAGTGTATTTTTTGTGTGTGTAAATGTTCAGATTTTTGTGTAACTGGTAAAGATAATGAGGCACACAGGATTAGTACTATTCAATTTTGTAGATGTTATGGAATAACAGTATTTTTAAGCAATTGCATTTTAAAGAAAAATGAACTTAGGTTAAAGAATATTTTACAAATTTCATTTTTAAAAATGCTTTAAAAATATTTGAAAAAAATTCAACAGCATGTAATGATGAAAGAATTTTACATTAGTGTGTCATGAATATTTTTGAACTGTAGTAGTAATGAAACTTATTAAATTCAATATTATAGTGTATATGTTATTCCATGTATTTATGTCTATACCGATCCTGAAATATGATCAATCATAATTTACTAAACAACATTAGTGCAGGGTGTACATCGCCCAAGGTACCTCATGTGTAGTGGACAAGGTACAAAGCAAATCAGTAAACGCGACTAACGCAAAGCACTGTTAAAATATATTGCCATCTGCTAAGCAGAGATTTGCACGAATTTATCGTGTAAACAAAAGTCACAAATCTAATACTAATCTAGGAACTTGCACGCTAGGCCTAGATCACAAAACGTGTAAAATAATGCGAGAGGTAAAGTTTTGTTAAGTCGAGCCTGGCTCTGGAGGGCAAGTACACAGTGAATAGGCAGACATGACATGGGGACTTACCTCAGATAAGACGGAAATACAATCGTATAGTCAAAAGTCTGAAGGCAAGTACGACTCTGTAAGTGGAAAATGGACGAGATAATTAGTGCGAGAGACTGGTAAAATACAGCACGATCCAAAATCCAGTTCAGGCCGAATGAAATGCATTAGCGTTTGTGAATTAATCGGAACAGTTACTTTAAGCAGTGTGAAAAATTGTGAAGGTGAAACTGTGATTCGGAAAGTGAAGTGCTAGTATCGAACGTTCAACAGCAGTAAAGACGCCAAACGCCAATATTACGCACGAAAAACTGTGAATTTGCTTATAAATGTGAACTGTTAACGTGAAGTGAACCCACAGTCAACATTTTTGGGACAGACTGTAATTTCAGTGAGTACAATAACGCGAGATAGGAATGCGATGCGTGGACTGTTGCAAAACCGCAGAAACGGCGAGTGTTTGTGCTAAGCTCGTATTGGGACACTCACCAGTACCTGCGAGTGCGGCGAAAACATAAACATATTTACCAAAAAAAAAAAAACTGACGTGTAATAGAAACAGCATCGCATCAAAACTGCATTCACGGGAGAAGATCCATGTTATGTATTCTGCAAGACAATGCTGGCTTGACACTCGGAAACTGGCGAAAACTTAACAACAACTGCCGCACTAATAAATGCTTCTTTCCCACTAGCGCAACCATCTGCAGCGGGAGGGAAAAATTACGTTGGTTGCGTTTATGTTTCATGTACTACGTCGGAGATGCGTAGCAGAGCTGACTCCTGCCAACAAGCGCGGGGGGCGAATATCATCCCAGTCCGCCACGCCCGGCCGAGACAGAAACGCATCGCCAACCGTGCAACCGATCAGCTGATTCTGGCGTTCCACGACGGCGAGAGATATGCTGGCGCCGAGCGGGCGTTGACCTCTCCGCAGCCGCCGCGAACGCCGAGCACCCAACACACCAAACGGAGCCGTCGCGAGCTAGACGTCGCGACGCAGATCATCAACGACACCGCAATCAATAACGACGATATATTAATTGTTATAATGATCTCATTTCTTTGCATAGTGCAACAAAAAATTGTTCGTAACGTATGCACTTCCTGTACTCCAATGACATCCCAGAAAGAATTAAGTGAAAGTAACCACAGCAGTTAGTCTGTCGCTCCGCCGAGGTTTTTCCCAGGGTTTCCCTACGGCCGCGCCAGATGGAGAGCGAACGGTTGACACCCCTGGGACTTCAAGAATTACAGACTAACTCGTGATTGTATACCTTTGAACTCTGCAAAAACTGCAACCCCAAAAAGAAGCAGCCAAAATGAATGTACCAATGTAAAAGGTCATAACATAACTGTCAAACCAATTGTATTCTATGTCCTTTTCTTTTGTACATGATTATATTCGTAACCAATTGTATATTATATTGTTATGTAAATAACTTCATCTGTATTACTTTGTGTGCAACAAACATTATTAAGTACAATGACTAAAACATACGATGTGACATATGTGGACTGTGAAAGAAAAAAATCTGCGTGTGGACACTGTGGACATGAAACAGGAAATATTTATGTCAAAAAACACGAACATTTTTTAAGACATAAACATTTCGGGGGGCAATATAGCGTCCCCAGTGAAATAATAGGAAAAGACTTAAAAACAGTATCTATAAAGAAGAGACATTTAAAAATTGAATAATATACATTTTCTCATGTACCTGTAAAATAATAATTTCTCTGTGTAAGTTTCGAGGGCAAAGAAAATATAACAAAATGATATAAAGAGACGATAAGATACGCTCTTTTGTTTATTTTTTAGTCGTCTTCACTTCTTCTCTTGTCTTGGTTGTGTGTAGACGGACATCTTGCGAGTGCTGGCAAATGTAAGCATATTTGTACTAATTAAGCATATAATGTACTGATTTAATATTATTGTTCACTTTTAATTTGTAAGAGGTAATCCCGATTTCATGTCCGCCCTCCTTGAATTAACCTGCATTCGAGTAATTTACAGTGCAACAATCGCAGCGGCCGATGCAGCCAACGACGCCATTATGTGGCGATATTAACTTATAAAAATTAGCGGAAGCGAGAAACTCCCGCGCTATTAACATAATATACAATTTTCTCCACAGCCGCCCTAAGTTGCAGGAAATACGTAGCTTTAAGAATGAGATTTTCACCCTGCAGCGGAGTGTGCACTGATATGAAACTTCCAGGCAGATTAAAACTGTGTGCCAGACCGAGACTCGAACTCGGGACCTTTGCCTTTCTGGAAACATCCCACAGGCTGTGGCTAAGCCATGTCTCCGCAATATCCTTTCTTTCAGGAGTGCTAGTTCTGCAAGATTCGCAGGAGAGCTTCTGTAAAGTTTGGAAGGTAGGAGACGAGGTACTGGCAGAAGTAAAGCTGTAAGGACGGGGCGTGAGTCGTGCTTGGGTAGCTCAGTTGGTAGAGCACTTGCCCGCGAAAGGCAAAGGTCCCGACTTCGACTCTCGGTCCGGCACATAGTTTTAATCTACCAGGAAGTTTCTTACGTAGCTTTAAGATTCTTACTTTCAGTACAACAGCCGAGAGCCAGAGCCAGGACTCCGACTACAATGCAATGGTCAACGGAGGTAAGAAGAAAATACTCTCGCGCGTATGTGCGCCGCAATTGTCATTAATAACTAAAGATTTTTTGCTTTAAAGTGAGCTGACTAGCCGAGGAAATTAATATGAAAAGTTTATTCGATTGTTCAACTTACGTGCTCCTGTTTTAAGATTCAGCGAGTCTTACATTCATTAACGTAAAAAATAATTTATACTGAAGATTAATATTGTTAAAAAAAGGGAGAACTTCACAAAAGCGTTTAATTGTTAATCAAAATAAAATGAAATATCATTTTTATTAAGGCCCACCACGTAAGTCGGCAACAATCAACATAATAATAATATATTAAATTACGACGGCCGACGGACGCGGGAAGCATTCAAAGGTGCGCGCTCGCTGTGTTCTTCGCAGTCTAGCAGAAGACTAAAGATCAACGAAGGACCATCTGTGCGGTACAATTTGCGCGTTACGAGGCTGATCGTGACAATTTTTTGTCGAATATCGTCATATGCGATGAAATACGGGTTCATCTCTTCGAGCCGGAAACGAAACGGCAACCCATGGAGCGGCGTCGTACCAACTCTCTTCCGCAGAAACAGTTCCAAGCCGTATCATTAGCCGGTCAAGTCACGACGAAGGTGGTACTCTGAAGGAGTTAATCTGTTTGATGTCCTCCCTCATGGTCCAACTATCAACTCTGAAGCGATTGTGCTACCCTCGCCGGCTGCTGTGACCGAACGCTTCTAAGCGCGTCAGTCCGGAACCGCGCTACTGCTACGGCCGCAGGTTCGAATCCTGCCTCGGGCATGGATGTGTGTGATGTTCTTAGGTTTGCTAGGTTTACGTAGTTCTAAGTATAGGGGACTGATGACCCCAGATGTTAAGTCTCATAGTTCTTAGAGCTATTTGAACAATTTTTGGTGCTGTTTTTGTTGTTGTGGTCTTCAATCCTGAGACTGGTTTGATGCAGTTCTCCATGCTACTCTATCCTGTGCAAGCTTCTTCATCTCCCAGTATCTACTGCAGCTTACATCCTTCTGAATCTGTTTAGTATATTCATCTCTTGATCTCCCTCTAACATTTTTACCCTCCACGCTGCCCTCCAGCACCAAATTGGTGATCACTTGATGCCTCAGAACATGTCCTACCAACTGATCCCTTCTTCTAGTCAAGTTGTGTCACAAAGTCCTCTTCTCCCCAATTCTATTCAATACCTCCTCATTAGTTATGTGATGTAACAATCTAATCTTCAGCATTCTTCTGTAGCACCGCATTTCGAAAGCTTCTATTCTCTTCTTGTCCAAACTATTTATCGTACATGTTTCACTTCCATACATGGCTACACTCCATACAAATACTTTCAGAAATGACTTCCTGACACTTAAATCAATATTCGATGTTAACAAATTTCTCTTCTTCAGAAATGCTTTCCTTGCCATTGCCAGTCTACATTTTATATCCTCTCTACTTCGACCATCATCAGTTATTTTGCTCCCCAAATAACAAAACTCCTTTACTCCTTTAAGTGTCTCATTTCCTAATCTAATTCCCTCAGCATCACCCGATTTAATTCGACTACAATCCATTATCCTCGTTTTGCTTTTGTTGATGTTCATCTTATACCCTCCTTTCAAGACACTGTCCATTCCGTTCAACTGCTCTTCCAAGTCCTTTGCTGTCTCTGACAGAATTACAATGTCATCGGCAAACCTCAAAGTTTTTATTTCTTCTCCATGGATTTTAATACCTACTCCGAACTTTTCTTTTGTGTCCTTTATTGCTTGCTCAATATACAGATTGAATAGCGTCGGGGAGAGGCTACTACAACCCTGTCTCACTCCCTTCCCAACCACTGCTTCCCTTTCATGTCCCTCGACTCTTATAACTGCCATCTGGTTTCTGTACAAATCGTAAATAGCCTTTCGCTACCTGTATTTTACCCCTGCCACCTTCAGAATTTGAAAGAGAGTATTCCAGTCAACATTGTCAAAAGCTTTCTCTAAGTCTACAAATGCTAGAAACGTAGGTTTGCCTTTTCTTAATCTTTCTTCTAAGATAAGTCGTAGGGTCAGTATTGCCTCACGTGTTCCAACATTTCTACGGAATCCAAACTGATCTTCCCCGAGGTCAGCTTCTACCAGTTCTTCCATTCGTCTGTAAAGAATTCGCGTTATTATTTTGCAGCTGTGGCTTATTAAACTGACAGATCGGTAATTTTCACATCTGTCAACACCTGCTTTCTTTGGGATTGGAATTACTATATTCTTCTTGAAGTCTGAGGGAATTTCGCCTGTCTCATACATCTTGCTCACCAGATGGTAGAGTTTTATTAGGCCTGGCTCTCCCAAAGCTACGCTCAGGAAATTGAAGAAACGACTTCAGCGTGTTCGTTACCTCAGAAATGCAAACGAACTCCTCCTTCTCCGTGAAAATGCAAGGTGTCACCCAACAGGAGCTCACAAAACTGCATTGGACAGTTCTTCCTCACCACCCTGCAGCCCGAATCTCGCAGCTTCCGGTTTCCACCTGTTTGGCCCAATGAAGGATGCACTCCACAGGAAGCAGTACGTGGATGATGGGAAGGTTATTGATGCAGCAAGACGATGGCTCGAACGTCGACCACTAGGGTAGTACCATGCAGGCCTACAGGTCTTTCCAGGAAGGTGGTGTTGTAATACGTGTACATTTCTATTCTCTTTTGTCAAACCACAATTTATGAAATATGTTTATATTTTATGAATAGGATTAAGTAGGAATAATTAATATTTGTCATGAAACTTCCTGGCAGATTAAAACTGTGTGCCGGACCGAGACTCGAACTCGGGACCTTTGCCTTTCACGGGCAAGTGCTCTACCAACTGAGCTACCCAAGCAGCCAGGAAGTTTCATATCAGCGCACACTCCGCTGCAGAGTGAAAATCTCATTCCGGAAACATCGCCCAGGCTGTGGTTAAGCCATGTCTCCGCAGTATCCTTTCTTTCAGGAGTGCTAGTTCTGCAAGGTTCGCAGGAGAGCTTCTGTAAAGTTTGGAAGGTAGGATACGAGGTACTGGCAGTAGTAAAGCTGCGAGGACGGGGCGTGAGTCGTGCTTGGGTAGCTCAGTTGGTAGAGCACTTGCCCGTGAAAGGCAAGGCTCCCGAGTTCGAGTCTCGGTCCAGCACACAGTTTTAATCTGCCAGGAAGTTTCATATCAGCGCACACTCCGCTGCAGAGTGAAAATCTCATTCTGGAGTATTTGTCATGTTGGAAATAATTGTGGTAGCCGGGAATGTCTGCACCAAAGTATTGTTGGTAGGAGAGACTGCTCATTGATAGAATTTTAAAAAGGGCGGGAGAGACCTCGTATGGATACATTTTAAGAAAAGAGCGGGAAACACCGCGCATTGATACATTTTGTAATGGTAGCAGGGGTTGTCTGCACCAGAAAGCATTGATGGCGGGAGAGACCGCACTTTAGCTTTCGTAGGAAGTCAGTAGTAAGCGAGATGTGAAGCGAGTCAGTAGCAGGTCTGAAGCGAGAGGTTGAGAGGAGCGGTGTGCCTGCCAGCCACCAGCTATGATTTACAAGAGATTATAAACGGATGTAGAGATATCAGCAAACTATTATCACAAGAGGAACTAACATTATTGAATTATTTTTTTGAGAAACTGAAGACTACTGAAGGTATGTTTGCGCAATGCTAGTTGTAAGATTATTGTATAAAGTAAGACCCATTTGAACGTTTTTAAAATCATTTCATTCAGAATATAATTAATTTTTGCCAGAAATTTTACATTACTGATTATAACCCATCCCAAAAACCGTCAACGTAAAACTTTGCAAAATTTTATTGATGTGAAGAAAAAGTTTAACTATGAATTACGTAACTTCAGTCAAATTAATTAAAGAATAATGTCAACTTTGCTATTAAAGAACAAGGTCAGCTTTGGTAATAAATGCAGCCACTTATTATGACAGTCCACCAGCAGCTAATAGAGTATAATAAAACAGAGTAAGTATATTCATGTCGCAGTTCGATGTAGCAGTCAGATGGCGATCCAGTAACAGTACAAAAGGTAAGGAACAGTTTTGGGTTATTGCAGATAACCATTGAGGGCCACGACGACGACACATTCTATGTTTCGTCGAAATAATCAGAAAATCACTTTTAATAAGCAGCAATTAAATTTGTATTCGAAGATTGAGAAAGAGAATAAATTTCAAAGGGAAGATTTCATTTGTTATTATTAAGCAAGAGATAGAAATCCCAAGGGAAGATTTCATAGGTTGTTATAGAAGGGAAGGTTGCGTAACAAAAGAGATATAGAGGAGACGGGAAGGTTTCTGTGTAATGCCGTCGCATTGAACATTGAAAATGGGGTTTTGTAGCAAAAAGAGTGTGGAATAATAAGGTATAATGGAATCCTCAATAAAACCAACCTGCTTTCATAAAAGTTTTGTTGCATTACTTATTAAAGGCCACTTGTATCTTTTGTGAAGCCATAATGTAAGTGTATCATGATATCAATATGGATATAATGACGCAATAGTTGCCGAAATTTGTGATTCTTTATTTAAAAAACACAACATATTTCTTGAAGATATGATCCCATTATCAACTCCTAAAAGTATTATCACATCAGGCACTGTAAAAAAAACATGCATACAGGCCGTCGCATTGAACAGAGCTTATATTGAAAACTAGGATTTTTTAGCCAAAAGGTTGGAGAATAATATGGAGTATTGGAATCCTGAATAAAACCAACCTGCTTTCAAAAAAATTTTGTTGCATTACTTACTGAACGTTCCTCGTATCTTTTGTGAAGCCACAGTGTAAATGTATCACGACATCAGTAAGGAGATAATGACGCTCGCATTGAACAGAGCTTATATTGAAAACTAGGATTTCTTAGCCAAAAGGTTGGAGAATAATATGGAGTATTGGAATCCTGAATAAAACCAACCTGCTTTCAAAAAAATTTTGTTGCATTACTTACTGAACGTTCCTCGTATCTTTTGTGAAGCCACAGTGTAAATGTATCACGACGTCAGTAAGGAGATAATGACGCTCCAGTTGTCGAAATGTGCCATTTTTTATTTAAAAACACAACATGTATGCGCGGGGTAGCCGAGCGGTCAGGGGCGTCTTGTCACGGTCCGCGCGGCTTCCCCCGCCGAAGGTTCTTGTCCTCCCTCGGGCATGGGTGTGTGTGTCATCCTCAACGTGAACTAGTGAATTAGTTTTAAGTTAGATTAAGTTGTGTGTAAACTTAGGGACCGTGGACCTCAGCAGTTTGGTCCCACAAGACCTTACCACAAATTTCCAATTTTCCACAACATGTTTATTTAAGACATGATCCCACTATCAACTCCTAAAAAATAGTATGACATCAGGCACAGTTAAAAATATGCAAACTGTAAAAATGTATTTCCACGCTTGTAAGCAACATGGTATAATGGTAGTAATTACTGGAAACGTTTAGCTCCCTCACAAATCTCTGTTCACTCACACGGCTAAGACATTGTAAAATGTTCTTATGAAAAAGGGTTATATAACAAATATGAATAAAGTAACACAAGACAAATGGGGCGTTGGTGCAATTAAATCAGCCGATGCTGAGGAAATTAGATTAGGAAATGAGACATTAAAAACAGAAGACGAGTTTTAATGTTTAAATAACAGAAGAAATAACTGTGACAGAAGTGAAGAGATACAAAATGAAGACTGGCAGTATCAAGAAACCCTTTTCTTGAAATGAGAAATGCATTGACATGAGATCCAGGTCAGTGTCTGCAAGCCATTTCTCAATGTATTTGTCTGCAATAGAGCCATATACCGAAGTGAAACTTCTGCAATAAACAGTACAGACAAGAAGCTTACTTTTGAAATGTGATGTTCCACGAATGCTGGAGACTAGGTGGATAAATCGGACAAGCAATGGAGAGGTGCAGAATCGGATTTCGAAGAAAATGGATTTATGGCACAACATTACTATAAGACAGATACGGGTGACAGGACACATTCGGAGGCATCAGTCAATAGTTAATTAGGTAATTCATTGAGGCGCAGTGAGCAAAATGATAGAGGGAGTCCAGTAAGCAGATGTAGGTTGCAATAGTTATGTAGAGACGGAGGGACATGTACGGCATGGACTATAGCGGTGACGTGCACGAAACCACAAGTTCGGTGTGGCGGGGGGAGAGGGGGGGGGGGTTATTCCGGCAGACATGCTTGCTACTGAATGTAGCCCCCTGACGTGTGACGGAGAGGCTGCGTAGCATAGAGCAGCTGTGTGAATGTATGGCGAATGCGCCGCACAACCGGCGCTGTGGCATGTTACTTGTTCATTTTCTTTCGGTTTGGTTCAATACATTGTTGGACAAATCAAATCAAGTGCCATGATAGATGTATTACACATGAGGACCAAATAAATAATAGTTAAGATGAAAAGTAACTCATTCGTTTGATCAAGAAGCATATGTCAATGTAGCCTCCTCCAGATTTCAGTTCCTGTTTACCAGATGAAGTTGCACTCCATAGCTACTTTTCCTTATGGCACATTTCTTCATGACTTTAAACTTTGATTCAGATACCTCGTCCTTGTACTGAACTGCGTCATGAACCTCAAGGAACTTTTGTTTCAAAATAGAGCATAAAGACTTTAGCTTTTTTGCCAACACTATTTCCATGTCAAGCAGCAAATTATTCTTCAGACTCCACTACTTTCTTTGTCCACGTAGAATAACTTCCACCAAGAAATATAACTGATGTCCATTCTGCATTAGACTCTCCTACTTCACTTTTTTCCGCTGGAAAACCTAATGGTTCATCAATGATTTTGCGTTATGCAATATACTCTGAAGCGCCAAAGAAATTGATACAGGCATGCGTATTCAAATACAGACAGAATACGGCGCTGCAGTCGGCAACGCCTGTATAAGACAAGTGTCTGGCGCAATTGCTAGATCGGTTACTGCTTCTACAGAGGCAGGTTATCAAGAATTAAGTGAGTTTGAACGTGGTGTTATAGTCGGTGCACGAGTGATGGGGCACAGCAACTCCGAGGTAGCGATAAAGTGGGGACTTTCCCGTACGACCATCGCTGCGACCGAAAAAAGATCCAGCAAGAACGGGACCAACGATGACTGGAGAGAATCGTTCAACGTGACAGAAGTGCATCCCTTCCCTAAATTGCTGCTGATTTCAATGCCGGGTCATCAACAAGTGTCAGCATGTGAATTATTCAACGAAACATATTCGATATGGGCTTTCGGAGCCAAAGGCCCTCTCGTGTGCCCTTGATGACTGTGTCCGTCAACACCGACGTTGGACCGTTGATGACTGGAAACATGGTGCCTGGTCGGACGAGTTTCGTTTCAAATTGTATCGAGCAGATGGACTTGTACGGGTATGGAGACAACCTCATTCATCCCTGGATCCTGCATGTCACCAGGGGACTGTTCAAGCTGGTGGAGGCTCTGTAACGGTGTGGGGCGTGTGCAGTTGGAGCGAGATGGGACCACCAGATACGTCTAGATACGACTGTGACAGGTATGCATCCTGTCCGATCACCTACATCCATTGATATCCATTATGCATTCCGACTGACTTGGGCAATTCCAGCAGGACAATGCGACAACCCACACATCCAGAATTGTTACAGTGTGGCTCCAGGAACGCTCTTCTGAGTTTAAACGCTTCCGCTCGCAACCAAACTCCCCAGATGTTTTGGACCCAATAGGTAGCGAAATGCCTTTATCTATAAAATGGTTCCTCAATAACTTTAACTGATGTTGTACATCGAAGAAAACCCAAGTATACCTAAAACCGATTGCTAGATTTGCGAAATATGTTTTATCTGTATCGGCACAAATTCCTTCCAAACTTTCACAGCCGTCTGAACGACGCTCTGAAGAAAAAAAAGAAACAAGACGTAATTGTGTCGAAGTCACAATAAACTTGTTGCTTCCACTGCTTACACAACCCACGCATCACACAAACCTGAACAGTTGAATGTGGACCGACCATTGTCTCCTCCGACGAATGCTAACTTATACGATCAATAAACATTCACTCTTGAGCAGTAAAACTATTTCACTTAGCGTTCAATAAGCACAGTACAAACTCGAGAGTACCCGGTGTGCGTTTATATTCCTTTATCCTTTCTTGCACAGCAAAGGCATTTTTCGTTTTCACAAATAAGCGTATGCTTCTGGCGACAGAGCTCTTAAAACCAATGCTTGGGCAATGTCCTCTGAATTCCACTTTGCACTTTTGCTTTCATTCAACAGTTACCGTATTTGCGACAGTGTGAAATTTTTTGACAACACTTTGCTTACTCTTCTGTGTAATTTGATGTTTACTTCGCGTCAGATGACCTTTTTGTCCGCCGTAACAAAAGAACACGGCGACGAGCATTTGTTTTGCTCCATAAGGCTACACCACATCTCTTTGGTGCTGCTTCTTTCTGTGTATTTAGCTTTATTAAAAGTTCAATCTCTATCCTCAGTTCTTTAATTTCTAAATCCTTCTGCTTCAACGAGCTCATGAAGGGATCCTTAGCTGTAGTCTGGTAGAATTTCTTTTATTTTTCGGTTGCAGTTTCTAAAGCCCTCAAAGTTCGTTTTTGCAAATGTATTGCTTCGCAGCGATGTACACGACTTCATGATCTCTAAGGAATTAATTTATTTTTATTATTCTTGAATGTATTTACAAAGTGCTATACAAAAACACTACTTTCTCATTATTGACCAAATAAATAACAGACAAAAGAGATAAACCATCAGTAACGTAAATAGCTACATTAGCTTATACCGATAAAAGGATCCGAACTCTCAACCTTCAGTGTTACCAACAGATGTTATCAACAGAGATATGCACGCACTGCGACAAACATCGTTATTGTTAAGACTTACGACCAGCACGCTATATGTGCAGGCATAAGAGTTCAATAGCAGTCTTGAGACTAGAAAAAAATATCGGCTACATCCATGAGAAATAATATCCTACAGAAAGTAGCAAGTCGTTCACTGTCTCATAGTAATCCAGTATAGCATGAAAAAAAGCTTTAAGTTTATGCGAATTATTCTACTTTAAAGTAATTTTTGAGTTATATTTATATTTTCAATATTATTTATCGTCTAACTTCTTACCTTTTCGCTTGCACGCCTGGTTTCTGTAATTTCTTTCCCATGCCAGTCTGGAATGTTTACGCTGTGAGTTGCTGAGGGTAGTAGATTCTTTCTTGAAGATAACCCTAAAAGTTTGTTTCTCATATTAGTTCATAATCTTCAGCCGCAAATGTACTTAACACACACTTTTAGTTTTCGTATTCGGTTAGTCCGCGCGTTTGCACTGAACTATCTATTTATGTAGCGAATGCTTATCTTTGGGAAAACCATGATAAATAATGTTTGTCGTATTCTGAGCAGTATTAATGTGTGCCACAGTGCAATTACAGTGATCCTTGCTCACGAATGACACATATTTGGGTGCGAAATACAACATCCATGTTCTGCGGAATGCACAGCCACGACAGTCCTCCAAGTGACTCAAAGCGCGCAAGAACATCTGAGAAGTTATTGCTCACCAGGGGCCAGAATGGCATACCTCGTTTTTCTATATACCTTGCATGAAACCAGTCTTCACATTAAAGATCACAACATCAACACATTATACACAGATACTTAGATTTTTAAGACTAGTATATTGTAATGTACAATGTATAGTAAAGTTCCTTAATAAGGAACATTACTATACATTGTACATTACAATATACTAGTCTTAAACATTGACATTGTAATTCTGTCAGAGACAGCAAAGGACTTGGAAGAGCAGTTGAACGGAATGGACAGTGTCTTGAAAGGAGGGTATAAGATGAACATCAACAAAAGCAAAACGAGGATAGTGGAATGTAGTCGAATTAAGTGGGGTGATGCTGAGGGAATTAGATTAGGAAATGAGACACTTAAAGTAGTAAAGGAGTTTTGCTATTTGGGAGCAAAATAACTGATCATGGTCGAAGTAAAGAGGATATAAAATGTAGACTGGCAATGGCAAGGAAATGGTTTTTGAAGAAGAGAAATTTGTTAACATCGAGTATAGATTTAAGTGTCAGGAAGTCGTTTCTGAAAGTATTTGTATGGAGTGTAGCCATGTATGGAAGTGAAACATGGACGATAAATAGTTTGGACAAGAAAAGAATAGAAGCTTTTGAAATTGGTGCTACAGAAGAATGATGAAGATTAGATGGGTAGATCACGTAACTAATGAGGAGGTATTGAATAGAATTGTGGAGAAGAGGAGTTTGTGGCACAACTTGACTAGAAAAAGGGACCGGTTGGTAGGACATGTTCTGAGGCATCAAGGGATCACAAATTTAGCATTGGAGGGCAGCGTGGTGGGTAAAAATCGTAGAGGGAGACCAAGAGATGAATACAGTAAGCAGATTCAGAAGGATGGAGGTTGCAGTAAGTACTGGGAGATGAAGAAGCTTGCACAGAATAGAGTAGCATGGAGAGCTGCATCAAACCAGTCTCAGGACTTAAGACAACAACAACAACAACAACAACAATAGTAAAGTAAACGTACGATGTGTGTAGTATTGTCTTTACAGTAACTTGTTGGTTTGCAGCCAAACTGATCTAATCAGACTAATCTATGTTCTTCATCGTGGGTACCAAAGCCGTAAATTTATTAGTCTCTTCAGGTCCCCACAGCCTCGACGAAAACTCTGAATGTTAAAACTATCGTTTCGGCCAATCCATTTTCAAATACCGGTAATAACAACATCAACAAACTAAAAAGGTAAAACACTTCTTTGGTATTATTACTCTTTGCATGTTGTAATTGCTGTTATCTTACAGCTGTTTTGCTGATATGTGCGTCATATTTAGCGAAGCAACTTTAAGAAGTGTAGGAACAGTCATAATATGCAACGTATAGCGACGTCAAAAATGTGTTTTACCTTTTTACTTTGTTGATATTGTTATTACAGGCTTTTGAAAATGCCTACAGGCTGAAACTGGTCAATAGTGTAGTGTAATACATGTTCAATAAAGGTCATCTTCTATCAAGCATCTGGCAGCCTACGATGGATGTTCCAAATGGTTTTAGAGTTCAGAAACAAATCTACGAAACAAATTCGTCATTTCCCACGTAGATTGTATTTTCATTAATGTTCCAAAACTCTTGTTAGTCTTTGTGGATGTGTGTTCGTTGTTTATGAGACACAGATCGAATGCACTTTGATTATATTCTTTACATTTCGTGTGTTCCTGCAGTCTAATAGGAAAATTTGATGCAACATCTTGTTTATTTTGAAGGATATGAAAATTTTAAAAGTGAGGAAAAATTTATTTATTCAGTGATTACTTAAATTTTTAATCATAAGTAATAACAGCGATACTTTAAAATTAAAAAAAATAGTTAGTATCGTCAAAATACTGGAAAAAACACAGTGTTTTTAAGAGTTTTTCGTTGAGCACAGTTTGAGAAACTCTGCTCTAGAGTAATGTAGTTGTTGGCTCACTTTTGTTTAATTTTCAACATCTTTTTGTACATTTCTTTAATAATTTATGGTTCAAAATCTGAAGCTTTAGCTAAATTTCCAAGGTTTGCTATTTCTTTGTGAAAGGAGCATACTGGGGCACACTTGTATGTGGCACCAGAATAAGATAAGAATCTTAATAAATTCAAATGAAACTAGTGCACTATAAACAATGAATGTCTCTGATAGGCTCGATAATGTGGATCGCTGATTGTACGCGACCACAGAGCCAAAGATACTGTACTGTTTTGTTGGAGTAAGAGTGCGCTGGGCGCTCAGTCGTAGAAGCTGTCTGTGAGTGAAAGACGATGGAGTAGGCAGTTTCTGTGGTGTGCTGTGTGACGCCACCAAGAGTTAGATTAATGTAGGTATGTCAATATTGCTGAACATGGAAGCAAAAGTCTTCAGGCAAATAAGGTAAAGATTTAAATAATGATGATTTTTGTTTTAGCCAGCCTGTTGGTATAGATGAGTTGGTTGATAATTCGTAATTGTTGAGTAAACCGAGAATGTACGTAAACTGTATTGAGAAAAAGACTAGTTAAATATTTCCTTTTTGCAATGCTTTTAAGACTTGTTCACAGAACTATGTCTAATTTGAGGATTAGCATTTATGTTGCATTAATGATGTCAGATAATACTTGCTGTTTAAATCTCATTGTTTGCGAATCAGTTGTAATGTAGCTTCAATAGTCAGATGTTTTTGAAAAGCCAAACTTAACTTGCAATATAATTTTACTGGAAAGCTGAGTGTTAAGGAATTCACCATAATCAGTACCGCTTCCCAGTCCAGGCTATATAATTTTCAAAGAAGTTGAATTTTCTTAAATGTCTCGTTTATCAGCCAAAAGAATTTCATGTGCATTTCAAGTGTTATGGACAGCATTGCACGCTGTTGAGCCTGTAATTAGAACATTCTTCATTTTTATGAGAGACTAGAATGTGTCGCGTTACTCTGTTGCTGCTTTAGCGGCAAGACACTTTATTTATTTGTTATGTGCATAGGGAGCAAAGTTATTAGTTTTGAACAGGGTCAGATGATTCAGTGCGTAAGGGACTGAATGTATTTTGCAGTGGCTATATTTCTTTATTGGTATTGGGAGTTGCATTGCCCAATCGATTCGTAAAGTTTTGCTAACAATAACACAGATTAAGCACACCACTTGCAGTTACAACACGCAACACGACAAATCGAGTTCTGTATCCATTCCAAAGTTAACACTTCATTCAACGTAATCGTGAAGTTTATTATTTCATTATATTAAGGAACGTTATACTTGGCGACAGCTCTGCCAGGATGTTCGGTTTGCGAATTCTTTGATATTAAAATAGTCAGATAAATATATTCTGTCCTCTCAACCACTCTGTAGCGATAATAGTAGTTAGATTTTTTGGTGCAACGCAGTTTACTGACTTGCACGAAATTTTCCCACAGTTCACCGGCATTCTTATGTTCCGCCTTGTTTCTTTTCTTTGAGCTGAGTGTTGAATTTTTGTCTTTGGATTTGCACCCTGTGCGTGATGTACGATGCCGCGCAAAACTGCTAAGGTTCCGGCGCGTAATCTCACAGTTAAAGACACCGAAATAGACGATTTTCCTATTATTAACAACAATGTTTAGATTGATAGTGACCACTGCAGCGCGACAGTGCAAAGCACCACAGAAAACATGAGTTCCGTTTCCAAAAGTAATGTACAGTTTCCTGACACCATAATTTCACGCACTAATTTGACTAGTAATCAGACGGTAGATTCCGGTATTGCGGACGCCGCAGATCAGCACATGGCTGATGTGCACAATTCGAAACTTGACTGTTTACCGAGTGAGGTCGGTGATTTGCCTACTTTTCACACAATTGGTCAGATCGCCAGTAGTATGTCAGAGGAAAAACTAGTGCAAAGTGCTCAGTCTGTTATTGGAAATCCGTCGGATTTTATTAACGACAATTTTGCAGATAAAGCAACAAACGGAAACGTCCATGGCTGTATATGATGTCTCCACGTCACAAAGGACAATGTTGGTGACACTCGATGCATCAATTCAAAGCAATATGGAAGCAATATTTCAAAATCTCATGCACATATTCAATGAAAGATTTAATAAAAATGATGAACAGTTTTTCCACAACCTGCCAGGTTAGCCGAGAGCGCCAATGCGCTGCTTCCTGGACCCGAGTAGGCGCGCCGGCCCGTGGGCGGATTCACGACGAGGGCCGTGTGCCAACCAGCCTGGATGTGGCTTTTAGGCGGTTTTACACATTCCCCTACATGAATACTGGGCTGGTCCCCACGTTCCGCCTCAGTTAAACGACTCGCAGACATTTGCAACACATTCACACTATTTCAACACATTCACACTATTTCATGATTTACACTAGACAGTTGGGGTACACTGTTTCTGTCCCGGGGGGTACGAGGTGGCGGCAGGAAGGGCATTCGGCCACCATTTCCACGTCAAATCCGATTGTAACAACGCCGACTCTGCCGAAATTGTGGGACAAAAGGCGTAAGCGAAAGAAGAAAATGAACAGTTTTCTGTAACACGAGAAAAACTTGATGACACCACCACTCAGTTTAATGAACAACTTTCCAGCATACGAGAAAAACAAGATGACAACACCATTCAATTCAATGAACAATTTTCCAGCATTGACGAGCTTAAATCATATACAGAAACGAGTGATAACCGTTTCAAACAGGTAGATGCAGACCTTAAGGCCAGTGAAAAACATCTTTGCGATAAAATTGAAGCCATATCTAGGCAATGCGCAGACAGTACCAAATCTTTGAGAGATGACATTAATGCTTTAAGATGGCATGTAGTGAAACCTATAAAAAGCTTACAGATGGAATATAGTCAGTTAACGAAAGAATAGATCAACAAGACATCCGATTAGATGCACGTCTTAAAAGTTCACACTGAGACCTCACAAAAACGATACAAAGACAGAGGAAAACAATCAGTTTTTCCAGTCATTAGCAGAACAAAGACAGGAAGTACAACAGCAGTTGCTCACTAGTCTTACAACCCGTGTTGACGCTAGTATAACTTCCGTCACAGATGAGTTTAACACAATAAAGCAATCACAGAACCAAATACAGGCAGACGTAACTGATTTCAAAACCACTGTTGACACACGAATCCAGAAAGTTGAAGAAAAGTGCACAAATGACACTGAGTCGTTAAACTTCCATCTTGAACAATTGGAGCTGGTGCAGGACCCTGACACAATTAAAGCCGAATTGAAAAAGAGGAACAAAACTACACGTAAGCTACAGAAGCAAGTCGACGCTGTCACACGGGATTTGCCGGCCTTTGTGGCCGAGCGGTTCTAGACACTTCAGTCCAGAACCGCGCTGCTGCTACGGTCGCAGGTTCGAATCCTGCCTCGGGCATGGATGTGTGTGATGTCCTTAGGTTAGTTAGGTTTTAGTAGTTCTAAGTTCAAGGGGACTGATGACCTCAGATATTAAGTCCCATAGTGCTCAGAGCCATTTGAACCATTTTTCGCACGGGATTTGATCTGTGTTAATTCGGCGTGTAGTGCGGCAGCGCTAGCATCAATATTTACGCTCGCGGCCGCAGTCGCTTCTTCTACAGCTGTTTTTACATCGCTTTCAATCTTTGCAGATATCTCGCGATCCTTTACTTCTAGCCAATCATTAAATTCTCTTTCGACTTTTTGACCTTGCACTTCCAAATAATTATTAATACTTTTCCGTGCATCTACCTCCACATCACCCATGAACATTGTCTTCTAGCCTGGCCTGCGATATCTTTAGTTTTTGCATCTCGCCGGCTGGGCTTTGCACAAGATCAGGTATTTCTTTGCAAGCGTCCCGCATCTCGGCAAGTTCGCTTTGGATACTGTTTAGTTTCGCTTCACAGCGCTGCTCTTGCTCACTGAGCTTTTGAGTAAATTCTTTCCCTTGCTCATTTAGCATTTGAGCCAGTTTTTCGTCTCTTTGTTGCCCTTGATCATGGAGCTTTTGCGTTAATTTTTCTCCTGCTCATGTAGCATCTGAGCCAATTTTTCGTCCCTATCTCTGTCTCTTTGTTCGAGCGAACGCAGAAATTCAGCAAAAGGGTCTGCAAACGGGTAGCATAGTGATGCCCCACCTAATCTAGCACTCGTTTGGCCCCCCTGCCCATGCAATGGAGTTGTTACTCTATTCCAAAGACCTTCGCCCCCCCCCTCCCACCCAACCCTCGCTCCGGAAATTATGTTATCCGGGGCGGTGGCTTGGGACTTGGGATTCGTTTACGTTTTGCAAATGATCCTCACTTTCCATGTTAACAGAATTTTGTTCGTCTGGTACGGATGCTTTAGGTTGTCCTATCTTACCCATGATAAATTCACTTTAAGCCACTGACTAACCCTTAACACTGATACACACACGAATAATTATCCCCTCCAAAAATAAAAACATAAATACACAAGTACACACAATTTAATTTGCACTCTACTTACTATTTTTTCACCGAAGGTATCTCATGTGCATATGCGTTTGATATTCCCCACAGAGCTACACAGGAGGCTTGCACAATAGGCCTTACCTTTGTTATTTCTCTTCTTCTTAATGAACCTAATGTTGGTTTCCATCCACTGCGGCATTCTACAGATCAAAACAACTGTGCAATTCATATAACTGAACCTACACAGCAATCTTCTGTCACCAATCAACCCACTAGTAATGCATGACTAGAAACTACCGACGCTGTTCAATGGCAAACGTACAATGCAATTCTTCTACTCATAATATCTCGCGTCCGTCGGCCGTCGTAATTTAATTTATTATTTACTACAGAAGTTGATTGGTAATGGCGATTGTTGCAGACTTACGTGGTGGGCCTTAATCAAAATGATATTTCATTCAATTTTGATTTACAATTAAATGTTATTGTGAAGTTCTCTTTTTAACAATATTAATCTTCAGTGAAATTATTTGTTACGTTAATGAACGTTAGACTCGCTTAATCTTAAAACATGAGCGTATAAGTTGAACAATGGAATAAACTTTTCATATTAATTTCCTAGGCTAGGCAGTTCACTTTAAAGCAAAAAATCCTAAGATATTAATTACAATTGCGGCCAACACACGGCTGTTGTACTGAAAATAAGAATCTTAAAGCTACGTATTTTCTGCGCCGTCGGGCGGCTGTGGAGAAATATGTTAATAGCGGGCGAGTTTTTCGCTTCCGCAAATTTTTGTAAGTTAATATCGCCACGTAATGGCGTCGTTGGCTGCATCGGCCGCTGCGATAGTTGCACAGTAAATTATTCGAATGCAGGTTAATTCAAGGAAGGCGGACATGGAAATCGGGATCATCTCTTACAAATTAAAAGTGAACAATAACATTAAATCAATATATTATCTGCTTAATTAGTACAAATATGCTTACATTTGCCAGCACTCGCAAGATGTCCGTCTACACGCAACCAAGACAAGAGAAGAAGTAGAAGACGACCTTCGACCATAGATACTAATAGACTGGGCAAGCAGTGCAGCGGCTATACATCTAGCGTGGCTGCAACATAGAATCACGTGACTGTTGGCAGAACGTCGGCGGGAGTTCAAGGCAGCATTCTGATTCCTGATTTCACTTCCAGTATTTCTCAGTGGATTTCCTGCTAACTTCACCACATTAAATGTAGCTTATGTAAACACAGCTAGAAGTGATAAATTACTGCTTAACCACGGTACAAATTTGGTTTTATAGCCATTACTTCACAATGAACTTTGTGAACTGCTGAAACACTTTCGATGTTCGGCAATATATTCGCCGCGAATATTTCAGTGTTACCAATTATGAGATGCATTCTCTACTAACAATATGCGTAATGCACTGCATAAAATGTAAATATTGCGTGTGTGTGTTTTAGTGCCTTGGTTGTAGAAAGTGTTATAGACTTCATAAATCGGCATAAACAACGAAACCTGTAACGTAAACACACGTGTTCACATCGAATGTAACGAACTCAATTGTGTCGTTCACCCACAAAACGTAAAGCAGTTTCATTTGAAAGCTCTTTTTTGGTTTAAACAGTTTGTTTCGTAGATGTATCAAATAAGATATCTACAAAATCAGTACCTACTTACATGAATACTTGTCCCACAGATCATGAATGCGATACTTCACAGTGTCAGTTTAATGAAAGGTAGACCTATCATTACATGACAATTCTTCCAATCACTTATTTATACCTAAAAAATCGTCTACTGAGTAGGAGCTGTCATTCATAGATTCTTTTAGTTTGATTTTAAATGCTGGTTGGCTATCTGTCAGGCTTTTAATGCTTTTTGGTAAATGACCAAAGATTTTTGTAGCAGCATATTATTTATCCCATACATTACAGCTTATTATCTGGAAACTAACATAGGTCATACAACTACTTTTTTGCAAATGGTATTTAGTATTTGTTTCTGATATTCGTATGTTTTGTAACTGGGAAGTACAAAATAAAACTAAACCCTGATGAGAAATCAAACCCCTAACTTGTTTTTGCAAATTGTTCTTTAAAATAATACCAGCATAATTCCCCCTTTTTGTACCAAAGTCAGATTTAATCCAGGATAGTAAAAATCATCCTTTCTTCTTATGTAGTAAC
This sequence comes from Schistocerca piceifrons, assembly GCF_021461385.2. Taxonomy (NCBI): domain Eukaryota; kingdom Metazoa; phylum Arthropoda; class Insecta; order Orthoptera; family Acrididae; genus Schistocerca; species Schistocerca piceifrons. The sequence goes on along the minus strand of NC_060139.1, from coordinate 628,259,120 downwards.
AATGCACATTGCCATCGCTTTTGGAGTGGGAAGGGTTATTGGTAATAAATATCTCTCTCTCTCTCACACACACACAATATATATATATATATATATATATATATATATATATATATATATATATATATAGTGTGTATGTGCAGATGGATATGTGTGTGTGTGAGTGTATACCTGTCCTTTTTTCCCCCCTAAGGTAAGTCTTTCCGCTCCTGGGATTGGAATGACTCCTTATCCTCTCCCATAAAACCCACATCCTTTCGTCTTTTCCTCTCTTTCCCTCTTTCGTGATGAAGCAGCCGTTGGTTGGGAAAGCTTGAATTTTGTGTGTATGTTTGTGTGTCTATCGACATGCCAGCGCTTTCGTTTGGTAAGTCACATCATCTTTGTTTATATATATATATATATATATATATATATATATATATATATATATATATATATATATTCTTCAAAGTACTTCCAACAGATGCGTGTGTGCGCAGTAGGCTTGAAATCTTTTCGTTTCACTGCCTGTATCCACATCTGCCTGCACCCTTCATCCTTAGGAAACCTATACGAAAGAGAAAAAGCGGCTTTGTAGCTTACCATATCAAGAAATATATACGATTGCAATGTGCGCCTGGAAACACACACAGCACTTCAAACCGCCAATTTACGTAACTGTGGCGTTCTGGGTAAGGATATGATACACACAATAGTTTATCAGTATTCAAGAAATGCCGCTAAATTGTACTAATAATACTTACACGCGACGTTTAATGTTACTTCCCTTCACAAAACGCTCGGTACAACCATAAGCACAACAGGATACCACCGTTGTTTTGCCAATAGTCACGTGGTATAGCAGTAGAGATGTTGGTGCCACGAAATATACGTCATGACCAGTCTACCAATATCTATGGTCGAAGAAGACGACTAAAAAATTAACAGAAGAGCGCATCTTGTCGTCTCAAAGACCTTGTAAAAAATAACTAGACTCACTGATGGCGCTGCAGTCGCGGGATAATTTGAACCTTCGGCTGGACGCCATTATAGTGGTGGTAGTCTGATGTGTTGTGTAGTACTGTTGTTTATGAAGACCCTGATTCAACGTTGTATATTTGTTGGGGCGTACATACAGTATTTGTTACTCGTAATTCTACTGTCTGTACGTTCCAATCAAAAGAAGTACAATGGTGAAGAGTTGTGCAGCGATTAATTGTACAAATAAATTCGAGAAAGGAACGAATATTACATTTCACAGGTATGTGGATATTTTAAGTTGTTTTGTATGTCAGTGCACTTGCTTAGTAAATGTTTTTGTAACACGGTATTAGCATAATGTCTGTGCATATATTTGCAGGTTTCCTTTCTCAAAACCACAGCTGTTACAAAAATGGTTACACGCTGTCAGGAGGCAAGATTTCCGACCGACAGAATACCATTTTATATGTTCCGATCATTTTGAAGAAGGTTGTTTCCTTGAAAATTACGTAAATCGCAGAAAGCTGAAAGATGATGCTGTTCCATCCATCTTTCGTTTTCCAGACCATATACAGCAGAAGATAAATTTTTCTTTGTGAACCACATGTTATTTTAACTATAAAAGTTGAGTTGCAAGCAACACGAAATTTGAGTTAGCAGGTTTTTTATCGTTATAAAATGCAACTGAATGTGTGTAATTGTAATCTGATTTTACAACTTCTCTTGATGGAACAGTTGTTGAGTTTTATTTATTATATGAAAAAACCACACATATAAACTGAAGTGTACATCTTCGAAAGTAAATATTGTGACTAATGCGATACTGGATGCCTGCCTGAAGTCTTGTTTGTTGTAGCTGTCTGATCGGTAGTGTTTTCATCGTCTAGGTTAGGTTGAAACTTGATAATTTGGTCGTGAGTTGCCAAAGCACTACGCCATATATAACGCACTTTTCGTCATAAAATCTAAAGCAAGGTAGAGTCAGAAAATATCTATTGACATAGTGGGCAAATCTTGCCCAGTTTTGATGCATTTTGCGTACATCTATCGTAAATGAACTACGAAAAATGCTAGGGGTCCAGTGCATAACTTTTAGCTACGGCTGATTCCATGTACTACGTAATATAAATTCATAAACAGTGACTAGTTGCTGTTTGTTCATAAATTAAAAACTATATTGTAGTAACGTATTTAAATGAGGCATTATGTTTGTGACCTAACTCCAGGGAAGGCATTTTATAACCAAAAGCGATGTATAAACATTCGAAATCCGCGCGTCAGTTTACCACTCTAATGGCCGCCGGCCAGCTATTCAATTTGTCCGCTCTTCACAGTCGACCACTAGTGCGGTTGTGGGGGCCTGTGTCGTCTTTAGATCATTTTGTTATATTTCTTTGCCCTCGAAACTTACACAGAGAAATTATTATAATACGGATACATGAGAAAAATGTATGTACGTCTGAGCTGCTAGTGTCCGCTTATTATTCAGTTTTTAAATGTCTCTTCTTTATAAATTCTGTTTTTATGTCTTTTCTTAGTATTTCACTGGGGACGGTATAAATACCGTTCAGCAAAACGACGACATGAGGGACATATTATTACAAGAGAGACACCAAACTCAGAAGAATATTTCTCATCCCGTTGTTGAAATTAAAATTGGTTTGTATTTATTTTTTGCAGTGATCGACTCTGGTTCACCAGTAACAGTGTTAAATGAATCAAAATTCCTCGGGAGGACGACGGTTCAATCCCGCGTCCGGCCATTCTGATTTAGGTTTTCCGTGATTTCCCTAAATCGCTCCAGGCAAATGCCGGGATGGTTCCTTTCAAAGGGCACGACCGACTTCCTTCCCCATCCTTCCCTAATCCGATGAGACCGATGACCTCGCTGTCTGGTCTCCTTCCCCAAAAACAACAACAACAACAATCAAAATTCCAAGAATGTAACGCTGACAATACCTGCCCTACCTTTCCACTTGGTAAGACGAAAGTTAGAGGCGCAATTTCAAATAAGGGAGTAGATGTGAAACTGGAAACCCACCTACCTTTTATACTTGCTGATCACACATTTCATGCTAATTTCTGGATCGTTCCTCTCGTAACAACCGACGTCATACTTGGTATGGATTTCCTTGTCGAACATGATGCTGTTACCAACTTTAAGAAGTTGTTGCTTATAAGCAACAAATATCTGTCACTTTTCAGAGTACTTTGTCAGCTGAGGAGCAAGACATTAACAGAGTAGAGGTCATTTCAGCATCTAAGAATACTAATTGGCATTCTACATCCTTTATAGACACGTATTTCCGTAGAAACAATATCCCTGAGGAAGTATATTATGACATTATGCAGACGATCAACAATAAGATGAATGAATGTAAAGCTTCGACCGACGAAGAGCGCCAAAAGTTACAAGATATTCTTCTACAGCACTCTGAAGTATTTGAAATGTACCAGGAACTATGTCCAGTTTTGTTCACGAATTTCAAGTAAAACCGCATGATACATTCAAGGCAAAACATTATTCAAAAAATTGTTTAAATGGCTCTAAGCATTACGGGGCTTAAACATCAGAGGTCATCACTCCCGTAGACTTAGAACTACTTACACCTAACTAACCTAAGGACATCAAACACATCGATGCCCGAGGCAGGATTCGAACCTGCGACCGTACCAGCAGCGCGGATCAGGACTGAGGCGCCTAGAACCGCTCGGCCACAATGGCCGGCCAAAACATTATTCCATTCTGTTCATCTACCGAGATCAAGTCAAGCAAGAACTTCAGGCTTTGTTAGACCAAGGTATCATTGAACCAGCCATTAGTCAATATATTAACTCTCTTCACGTTGTTAATAAGAAGGATGGCACATTTCATCTTGTGTTGGATTCACGTCAGATCATCATTACGGAAACCGACCGTCCGCAAACGCTGGAAGAGCTCTTACAAAAATTTCATGGAACCTCAATCTATTCTACTCAGGACCTAAAATCTGGATTCTGGCAAGTTCAACTGCAGCCTAATTGCAGAAAATACACTTCTTTCCTTTGTTTCGGCAACTGCTATCAATTTTGTAAATTGCCTTTTGGTTTAACAATTAGCTCCGGTGCTTTCATCTGTGCGATGGATACCATTCTTCCAAATGAATTAAAAGACAGAATCGCCACTTACATTGGCGACATTTTAATTGCAGAACCTTCTTGGTCGGAACATAATTCTGTTCTTCGCATGCTATTGCAAACTTTTCTTATAAAAGGTGTTACCGTGAACCTCAGTAAATCTCATTTTGGCAAAATTTCTGTTAAATTTCTAGGTCACGTAATTTCCGCTGACGGCATTACGCCCTATCCCGACAAACTACAAGCCATCCGTGACATTACAATCCCGTCTACCAACAAACAACATCGCAGCTTCCTTGGTTTCATCATTTTTTTTTCGCCGTTTCATACACCGCTCTGCACTAGATACCCCTAGATTGTGTAATCTTACTGGTAAAAATACTATCTGTTCTTGGGACGATCAAACTCAATCCGAGTTTCTCAATGTAAAAAATGCTTTACTTAACGCTCCCCTTCTATCACATCCTGACCAGACAAAGAATTTTTGGATTGCTACAGACAGTTCAAAGACTGCTCTTTGTGTCCATGTATTTCAGGAAATAGAGGAAAATGGCACAACTGTTAAAAAGAACATTGCGTTTGCTAGTCGCATCCTGACATCGGCCGAAAGAAATTATTCTATCACCGAACTCAAAGCATTATGTGTTGTGTGGGCTTTCACTAAATTTCGTCACTTTCTGCCATCGTCCACATCCCAAGACCCCAGAAAACTTAGCAGATGCTCTTTCTCGCTTGCTGTGCAGTAACCGTCCAGAAAGCGCCGCTAATTTCTATCAAACTAATTTCAGCCTTCTCTACATTAAACAAGTAGCTTTTGAAAATTTTATTCCAGCATCGTTAAAAGACATTGCCAGAGAGCAGAGCAAAGATCAAACTTCTGTGGTGCGACACGAGCCAGGCAACAATCAGAAATTACTATACCGTGCAAATAATATTCTGTTCCGCCGCGTTCGCCGTGACAGCGATAACTGGACTCTGCATATCTGAAGAACTTGTCAATAAATTAATCTGGTATACACACTTGAGTTACGCCCATTATAATGCTCGCAAATGCTTTTTGATATTACGACAGAACTGTTATTTCACAAACATGGAAAAGCGTATTCGAAGAGTCTTGGCGACTTCCAAAATTTCTCAAAAAGCAAAATCTTCTACAATATCTCACATTGCCCCTCTGCACCCCATTGTACCCTTGAAATTAAGACATATACCAGCTGTTGATCTATTTGGACCCATTCCACGAAATAATAAAGATTTCTGCTACATATTCGTTGCTGTAGAGCTAACTTAAATTTGTATCTTTCACTCCGTTATGAAAAGCCACTGCTACAACTGTTTCTCATGCTTTTACTAAACATTTTTTGTCTCAGTTTGAACATGTTCAGAATCTAATCTCCGACAATGGACCGCAATTTCGATCAGTATGATGGAAACGCAAATTTCAAGCTAAAAATATTACACCCATTTTTATTTCCAGATACCATGCTTCTTCCAACCCATCAGCGCGCATCATGAAAGAGATTAGAAAACTTTGTCGTATCTACTGTCACAAAAACATATTGATTGGGAGAAGCACATTTCAGATTTTCAGGATGTCATCAATTCAATACCAGAAGAGTCCACCATGCTTTCCCCGCATCTTGTGTTGAAAAATATAGATCCTACTAATAAAATTTGTGAAACTGTTTCTTTTCCTTTCAAGAAGGTTACGTCACCATGAAATTATACACATCGCACTTAACAATATAAAGCGTGCAGCACAGCGCCGCAAACGTCAACAAAAACAGTTGAGTAACCTCCAGGAACTTCGCATAGGACAACAAGTATTGGTACTTACTCACTACCTATCCAACAGAGGAAAGCGTCGTTGCAGTAAATTTGAACTTTTATATTCTGGACCTATTTGGATACGGAATATTCCCCATCCCAGCATGGTTCACATTGAAACTTTACGAACGAGAAAATTGCGAGGTAATCATCACATCAGCAACGTCAAGCACTTTATAAAATAACTCTTGCTTTTGTTTATTTTACGTAGCTAGATAGAATTTTGATGATCACATACCATAACTGTTTATTTTTTCGTCGTTTAGCTTTGTGTAAATCTTTTTTCCTATTTTCCAGGAACTCTGGGTACTGCCAAAATTTTTTACTGATGTGCTCATTTGTATTGCCAGCTTTCATATATGCTTATTCTGATTTACGTATAAGTATACACAATAATATGACACAACACAGATCTTTTTACCTGATGCATTTCCCGTGCTTATACAAATTCTATTGGTACCTTGTTTTCAGGATTCCTTGATTACTACCTTGTTTTCAGGATTCCTTGATTGTTCAACAGTTCATTAGGTGGCGACGTTCCCGATAGGGAGAATCTTGCACGTCGGTTCTCTTACTGTAAGTTTAGGCCTGGCACCTTTTTCTGTTTTCATATGGATGTGCATGAAAACAACTGAAAGAGACACCATTTATTTTGACATGTGTCCAGCATATCGCATCCCTTGGGTGGTCTGACCGCTGCAAACTGTAACCCAAACATTTTTTATATAATAAGAATTTGTGTCCTTTTGTACCGGGTGATCAAGAAGTCAGTATAAATTTGAAAACTTAATAAACCACGGAATAATGTGGATAGAGAGGTAAAAATTGACACACATGCTCAGAATGACATGGGGTTTTATTAGAACCAAAAAAAAAAAAAACAAAGTTCACAAAATGTCCGTCACATGGCTATGGGCAGGAAAACGGCAGTGACTGCGAATGACAATCGTGTATAAAAGGAGCTGTAATGAGGGAGAGAATCCCCCTTCTCTATAATGATCGCCCCCTTCCTGACAACCTCAGTAAGGTCAACCACTTCGCTTCCCACCTCTCCGAAGTCTTCTCCATAACAAACCCCCTTCTGCCGCCTCTTCCTATCGTCCCATCTGCCTCACCTCCGTCTTCAGTAAGGTCTTCGAATCCATCCTCTCCCTCCGTATCCATCAGCATCTTATTCAACACCACCTCCTCTCCCTTACCCAGTGTGGCTTCCGACTCTTCTTCTCCGCTGAAGACCAACTCCTTAACCTCGTTCACCTTCTGTCTCTCCAGCTCAACTCCCGTCGCTCCGCCATTTTCGTTTCCCGTGACCACCAAAATGCCTATGACTGTGTATGGCATCCCGATCTCCTCTTTAAACTCTAAACCTACGCCCTGCCTATCAATTTTGTCCATCTGGTCGCTTCCTTCCTCTCGCACCATACTTCCTATGTCATCCTCCACAACACCAACTCCTGTATCTTTCATCCGACTGCTGGCATCCCCCAGGGCTCTGTCCTCTCCCCTCTCCTTTATCTCTTGTATATAGCTGATATGCCCAAGCCACCCTCACCTGTCCACCTTCTTCAGTATGCTGATGACACCGCCTTTCTGGCTCTCTATCCTACCCTTCAACGGTCCCAACATACCCTCCAAACCCACCTTAACCAGTTTACAACTTGGTGTAACCAGTGGTTCCTCCATCTCAACCCCTCCAAAACCCAGGCAATCATCATAGTCCGCACTACCCGCTCCTTTCATCTCCATGATTTCTACCTCACCCTTTATGGTTGTCCCATGCAGCTCACCCCCACCCTGAGATACCTTGGCCTCACCCTCGACTGTCACCTCACCTGGACCCCTCACCTCCTGACCATCCAGCAGAAAGCCCACTCCCGCCTCCGTCTTCTGAAACTCCTGTCTGGCCATACATGGCGATTGCATCCTTGTACCATCCTCCACACCTACAAATCTCTCATCTGTCCTATCCTCTGTTATGCCAGCATTGCCTGGATCTCCTCACCCACCCGCTTTTCATGGCCCTTCAAGTCCTCGAACACCATGCACTCCACTTTGCCTTCCATATCCGCCTTCCTTCTCCCACACGGCTCCTATGTGAACTCATTCCCTTCCCCCACCTCCTCATGTTCCTCAAACATCTCCGCATCCTTTACATTGTCTGCAGGCTTGATTCCCCCCACCCTCTGGTTTCCTCCTTCCTCTCCACCCCCTGCCTGTTGCCACGCCTCTATCACTGTATCCCTCCCGCCCTCTATCTCCTTCAGCAGGGCAATTTCCAGCGCCTCCCCCTCCCGGATGATGATGAACTTCGCCGTGACATCTACCCTTCCTTCCAACCTTACAACTATAACCTGGCCTTGTTCCCCCCCTTCCCCAGGGCCCCCTTTTTCCTCTCCCCTCCTTCTCCCAGAGCGGATTTTCCTCCTTCCCCCCCATGAGACCCTACACCCCATCCTTGCCTCTTTCCTTCCCACATCCCTCCCTAACTGGCCCTCTTCGATGGGCGCCCCACCCATCTCCCCTCTCTCTTCCCCTCCTTCTCTCCGTTCTTCTGGTCTCCCTCATCTCCTTGTGCCTGGCAGATCCTCCGTTTTGATCATCATCAGTGTGCCACGTCAGTGTTTAGTGCTGTTTCTCCTGTGTGTCGAGAGGTGTGATTTTAATTGTGTGCTGGCCTTGTACTTAGTGTCACTGTCAGTGTTTGTTATGTGCTATGCCATCCGTCAATACTTTTATGCTCCGGTCAGACTGTGCCTTGTGTTGTTTTAACTGTCCCAGTGTGTGCTTTTTTTGTGTGTGCTACTTTTTTACGGTTTTTATCTCCATTTTACAGTCGCCCCTTTTTTGTCTATTGTCTTCCATGATGTTCCCCCTTTTTTATATCTATGTTCACCATGTTTTCTCCTTTGTATATTTTTAAATGTCTTCTATTGTTTGTTCTATGTCTTTTGGCTGAAGAGCAGGGCATATGCTGCTGCCTGCCCGCCCCAATGGGGAACTGAAATACAATAAAGGCTAAAAAGAAAAAGAGAGAGAATCAGATGCGCCAGCAGTCGCAGCATGTTGATGTTACCTGAAAAGGCGCTTTTAGTGAAGCTGTATTATCAGAATGGGGAATGTACTAGTTCAGCGTTATGATCCTATCGCCATAGGAAGAGGATTCGAACGGGTAAAGATCTGTTGACAAATGCAGCTGTGGCGAGAATGATTTCGAAGTTCGAAGCCACGGGTTATTTAGACGATAGACCCTGTAGTGGCCGACCGAGCACAAGGCCTAATGCTGCTGAGACAGTTCAGGAAGAAATGCAGACTATAGCGGGTTCGTCTATGCACGGGGAAGTCAGAGCTCGTGCAGTCACACGTCGCACCAGCATTCAATACACTACTGTTTGGTTGACACTGAGGTGTACCCTCTGATGCTATCCGTACAAAATCCATCTGCATCATGAACTGTTCCCTGGTGATTTAGTGAAGCGGAGGGCATTTGTGGTGTGGGCGTTTCAAAAGATGGCGGAATATGACGATTGGTTGAGTAACGTGTTGTGGACCGACGAAGCTCATTTCACGCTCCGAGGGTCTGTCAATGCCCACAATTGCGGAATTTGGGCTACCGAAAATCCCAGAACTGTCGTGGAAACTCCGTTGCACGACGAGAAAGTTACGGTATGGGTTGGATTTACCACATCTACCGTTATCGGGCCTTTTTTCTTCGAGGAAATGCGTGATTCTGGTTTTGTAACTGCTACCGTGACGGGTAAGAGGTATGCCAATATGTTACAGACTCGCATCATCCCCAGCCTGGCTGATAAACACCTGCTGGAACGTACGATGTTTATGCAGGGTGGCACTCCACCCCATATTGCTAGACGCGTGAAAGATCTCTTGCAAACATCGTTTCGTGATGATCATGTGCTCAGCCGCCACTTTCGTCATGCTTGGCCTCCCAGGTCCCCAGACCTCAGTGCGCGCGATTATTGGCTTTGGGGTTACATGAAATCGTGATCGACCGACATCTCTAGGGATACTGAAAGACAACATCCGACGCCAATGCCTCACCATAACTCTGGACATGCTTTACAGTGCTGTTCACAACATTATTCCTCGACTACAGGTATTGTTGAGGAATGATGGTGGACATATTGAGCACTTCCTGTAAAGAACATCATCTTTGCTTTGTCTTTCTTTGTTATGCTAATTATTGCTATTCTGATCAGATGAAGCACCATCTGTCGGACATTGTTTGAACTTTTGTATCTTTTTGGTCCTAATAAAACCCCATGTCATTCCAAGCATGTGTGTCAATTTGTACTTCTCTATCTACATTATTCCGTGATTTATTCAGTTTTCAAAGCTATACTGACTATTTGATCACCCGGTATATAGCCTCCATATATCTTATGTTCATTTATTTCTGATGCTATTTTGTCTTTTACTGATACTATGAAACGTGCCGTTTTTTGTGATGATGTGCTACTCCACTTTACCATTATTGCACACCCAGCATGTTGCCATGTTTTATTTATGCCCCGTTTTGTGCTCTAATATGTGCTATACACGAAGCACATGAAAGTGCAGGCAATGCAGTACACAGAACGCACGAAATAAGCAGCTTATATGGAATACTAAACACCATTGACACTACTCACACTATTTCCCGGCAGGCTTTTATAACTAGGTAAATTAGGCAGATTGCCTATAAAGATTTAGGATTAAGGATTTTTTTTTGCAATTTGTTTGAGATATAAGAGTATTGTTAGATTATTTACTGAGTGTTCATGCCACGTACCACACCAAAGTTTTTGGAATAATGAGGGAATATTGATGTTTAATGAGTGTTCATTCCCTGAGCTACACTCCAATAATGAGGATTATATTGATATATTGATGATTTTTCTAAAATGACAGTCTATGATGATAATATGTATTTTGTGTAAGTTGTGTTCTTTCTAGGAAAATCTGTCTAGTGTTGTGCCACATAATTGGAGATGTTTATGGGAGACTGTCGCAGAAGCTTTACACCTAAAAACAATTTTTTCGCCATTTCTTATGAGATTGGTCATGATACTGCCTTCTTATGTTAGTATGCATGACTGCTTCTCTTTTTTTCAGTTACTTTTACAGGTTCCACTATTGCTGCAGTTCACCCTCATCCTTGTATTTTTTATCTCTTTATTTACAATGGTGTGGTACATTTATCTAGTGACTAATGTATATTGATATTGGTACTCCAGTCTTTATGCTTGCATATACTATAATCACAATTTTTCTTTACTTTGGTCATAGCATTTCTTGACCCAAGACAAATGACGATTGACTGTTAATCATTTTCTTTACAGGTAAAGTGCACTACCCTTATCAATCATTCCCATATCCTTCCCTGTGGAGATGCACATTGTTAGAGATATTGGTTATTTAATAGATAGTTTTATGAAGTGCCGAGGGTGCTACACAACCTATAAATATTATGTCTTTACTCAAATGGTACCATACTTTGATTCTATGTTTCTATTTGTCTAATAGTTATTCATACAAGCCATACAGAGTCGTACTTACATATAATACAGCTATTTATGCACTTTTTTCTTGTAAAAGCCATCTCAACTCATGTATTCTTATTATGAATTATGCATAGGCCTCTGAGTGCGTATGAAGTTATAAGTAAAGGATATTATGATGCTTTCTAAGCTTTGATGTTTATTCTTTGTAAAATTTGGCCACTTTGAGCCACAAATATTATGTCTTTAACATTTTATAGCTACTAAGATCAGCATTCATGTATGTAGAAAGGCCTCTTGGCACCTCTGATTGACTTTTTTCTATTCGACTGTTTTAGTTAGTAAGATTTGCATGTATTCTAAGTACTAGGCCACCTGGAGCCATCCAGTTCTTGATTGTCCTGTTACGTTTCTCATGTAACTATAGCACAATATTGCATATACAAGGCCACTGAAGGCCACAGTGTAATGTTATTAACCAGTGATGTCCTGGGTAACGTTTGGTTATTCTATGTCTAATTGGCAGCCTGATGCCACACTTATTGATATTGTTGTATTCAGAGTTCACTTTCCCTTTTGCCTGTTCACTCTGAAGTAAAGCATGGTTGCTTCATCCACTTTTTTTTTATCTTCCATTATCCAGTCTCCTACCTCTATTAATGGTACTGGAGCAATTTACTACTGGTATTCATATTTCAACATAAGTGACTATGTATGTTGTTTGTATCTCAGAAGAATCTCTACTGTTAAGAGCAGTGATGATGATGGTCATCATGTTATTGATATGGTAATCGCCAACTACGGTTGTCGGCAAAATGTTGCTGAGCACGTAATTGAGGAAAATAATACGAATTTCAGATGTGTTGGTACACTGAATGCAACCCACATTTGTCACTATTAGTTGGTGAACCTGTTCAAAACAAAAGGATATGGACTTTATTATGCAGTGACTGCAACATGCTCATAGGCTTCAGCCATGACTTTTCCCTTCACTTGCTCAATCCTATACCATTATCTTGACGATTAGGATTGTATACTGATTCTGCTTTACATGATTTATTTGCCAGCAACCTCGTTTACAAGAAAATTTACTCAGATTATGATTTACACTAGTCTACCTGAGCACTATCAATTTTATCGAGTTTAATGATGTTATAGAATTAGATAAATTACCACACGTTTGTTGTACAAGGTACTTCCAAATAAATGCCAAATTTGTTAAAGCCTGCTGGAGGGTTGCGAAAGGAGCTTACTGGGGCACACTTGTATGTGGCACCAGAATAAGATATCAATAAATTAAAATGAAACTAGTGTACTATAAACAATGAATGTCTCTGATAGGCTCGATAATGTGGATCGCTGACTGTGCGCGACCACAGAGCCAACGATACTGTACTGTTCTGTTGGAGTAAGAGTGCGCTGGGCGCTCAGCGTGTGAGTGAAAGACGATGCAGTAGGTAGTTTCTGTGGTGTGCTGTGTGAAGCCACCAAGAGTTAGATTAATGTAGGTATGTCAATATTGCTGAACATGAAAGCAGAAGTCTTCAGGCAAATAAGGTAAAGATTTAAATAATTATGATTTTGGTTTTTGCCAGCGTGTTGGTATAGATGAGTTGGTTGATAATTTGTAATTGTTGAGTAAACCGAGAATGTAAGTAAACTGTAGTGAGAAAAAGACTAGTTAAATACTTCATTTTTGTAATGCTTTTAAGATTTGTTAACAGAACTATGTGTAATTTGATAATTTGCGTTTATGTTGGATTAATGATGTCAGATAATACTTGCTGTTTAAATCTCATTGTTTGTGAATGAATTGTAATGTAGCTTTAATTGTCAGATGTTTTTGAAAAGCTAAACTTAACTTGCAATATAATTTTGCTAAAAAAATTGAGTGTTAGTAATTCACCATAATCAGTACCGACTCCCAGTCCAGGTCATATAATTTTCAAAGAAGTTGAGTTTTCTTAAATGTTCTCGTTTATCAGCCAAAAGAATTTCAAATGCATTTCAAGTATTATGGACAGCATTGCACACTGCTGAACATGTATTTTTTATGAGAGTCCAGAATATATCGCATTACTCCGTTTGCCACTTTAGAGGTAAGACAATTTAATTTACTTGTTATGTGCACAGGCAACAAAGTTATTTGTTTTGGACAGGGCCAGATTATTTAGTGCATAAGGGGCTGAATGTATTTTGCAGTGACTGTATTTCTTTATTGGTATTGGGAGTTGCATTGCCCACTCGATTTGTAAAGTTTTGCTAACAATAACATAGATTAAGTACACCACTTGCAATTACAACACGACAAAGCGAGTTCTGTATCCACTCCAAAGTTAATACTTCATTCAACGTAATCGTGAAGTTTATTATTTCATTATATTAAGGAACGTTATACTTGGCGACAGGTCTGCCAGGATGTTCGCTTTCTGAATTCTTTGATATTAAAATTGCAGGACGACTTGTGCCCCTACGTTGTTCTCCGTATTAATAGAAATATTGTCTATTGCTTTATAAACTGTAAGGCGGGTACGCCTTCTCCTCCTATAATATCGTGCCATCTTCTGTGTGAGGGGTCCAATGCTGTTGCTCGAGCGGCCGCACGAAGATTGACGCCTTCTTACCAGATTCATTATTACTATAGACAAAACTGTTGCATCCTTGAGCCCCTGGTTCTCGATGTACGTCTACAGGTTCTCGGCTGACGCTGTGGATCAGGAATGTATTATCCCACACGCGTGCTGTAGTCTTTCTAGCAGCACGCGCGTCCCGACTTCTGTAAACGCAGAGCGATAAGTGGTTGCGTAATCGCTGAGGTCACACAGAGTGTATCCCATGCGGCGGATGCAATATGCTAATTAATTAAGTAAGCGATTTGTAGTTTTTTTTAATAAGGATCAGGGAAAAGGAATAATTTATCTACTTTATATAATAATAGGTGAGATCATCGACGACTTTAATTTTTTTACAATTGTCGATACCTTTAACCCAGACTGACACAGATTCAGATTCATTTATTTTATTATTATTTATTATTTCATATTTATAAAAGATCGTTAAATTTTTTGATCTCGGCCTCTTAGAGCTAAAAATTTATCATTCTACATATCACTGCCCCAAAGTGCGGTTTTTTTTTTTTTTTAATGTGTTACTGGATGACGCGATTAATTACTGATTAATGCTCTGTGGTTGTCAGTTTTCAAAAAATTCCAAATTTGTGCACTGAATCCGTTTTCTTTATTCTAACATCTGAAAAGATAACGCAGATATTTCCTTCGATTTCACTGGTGAATTTGATCTTATGAATCAAACTACACTACTGGCCATTAAAATTGCTACACCACGAAGATGACGTGCTACAGACGCGAAATTTAACCGACAGGAAGAAGATGCTGTAATACGCAAATGATATAGCTTTTTGGAGCATTCACACATGGTTGGCGCCGGAGGCGACACCTACAACGTGCTGACATGAGGAAAGTTTCCAAGCGATTTCTCGTACACAAACAGCAGTTGACCGGCGTTGCATGGTTAAACGTTGTTGTGATGCCTCGTGTCAGGAGGAGAAATGCGCACCATCACGTTTCCGACTTTGATTAAGGTCGGATTGTAGCCTATCGCGATTGCGGTTTATCGTATCGCGACATTGCTGCTCGCGTTGGTCAATAGCCAATGACTGTTAGCAGAATATGGAATCGGTGGGTTCAGGCGGGTAATACGGAACGCCGTGCTGGATGCCAACGGCCTCGTATCACTAGCAGTCGAGATGACAGGCATCTTATCCGCATGGCTGTAACGGATCGTGCAGCCACGTCTCGATCCCTGAGTCAACAGATGGGGACGTTTGCAAGACAACAACCATCTGCACGAACAGTTCGACGACGGTTTGCAGCAGCATGGACTATCAGCTCGGAGACCACGGTTGCGGTTACCCTTGACGCTGCATCACAGACAGGAGCGCCTGCGATGGTGTACTCATCGACGAACCTGGGTGCTCGAATGGCAAAACGTCATTTTTTCGGATGAATCCAGGTTCTGTTTACAGCATCATGATAGTCGCATCCGTGTTTGGCGACATCGCGGTGAACGCACATTGGAAGCGTGTATTCGCCATCGCCATACTGGCGTATCACCCGGCTTGATGGTATGGGGTGCCATTGATTACACGTCTCGGTCACCTCTTGTTCGCATTGACGGCACTCTGAATAGTGGACGTTACATTTCAGATGTGTTACGACCCGTGGTTCTACCCTTCATTCGATTCCTGCGAAATCCTACATTTCAGCAGGATAATGCACGACCGCATGTTGTAGGTCATGTACGGGCCTTTCTGGCCTGGCCAGCACATTCTCCAGATCTCTCACCAATTGAAAACGTTTGGTCAATGGTGACCGAGCAACTGGCTCGTCAGAATACGCCAGTCACTACTCTTGATGAACTGTGGTATCGTGTTGAAGCTACATGGGCAGCTGTACCTGTGCACGGCATCCAAGCTCTGTTTGACTCAATGCCCAGGCGTGTCAAGGCCGTTATTACGGCCAGAGGTGGTTGTTCTAGGTACTGATTTCTCAGGATCTATGCACCCAAATTTCGTGAAAATGTAATCACATGCCGGCCGAAGTGGCCGTGCGGTTAAAGGCGTTGCAGTCTGGAACCGCAAGACCGCTACGGTCGCAGGTTCGAATCCTGCCTCGGGCATGGATGTTTGTGATGTCCTTAGGTTAGTTAGGTTTAACCAGGGGAGTGTAAATGCGACCTCCCACTCCTTTTTCCGCCATGATGAATCTCGAGCTGTGACGTCACCTGGCAGCTACTGCAGTTTGTTTACAACGGTGTCTCTCAGTGTTTCTATCGAAGGCGTGCATGCGAGTTCGTGTTACACGTTAGTTTGTGTGTAATTCTTGTCCTGCCGAGTGTTCAGTTGGAAAGGAATTGTTCCGTGAGCCTTGTAGCTTCGTTCTTGGAATTATGTCTACAAATACGTCGTATTGTGCAGTTGCTGAATGTAGTAATAGTGGACGTAAGACTGAAGGCGTAATTTATCATCGTTTTCCAAAAAATGTTGAACTACAGCGTAAGTGGATTGCTCGTTGTAAACGAGAGGACAAAATTAATGTTAATAATGCAAGAGTTTGTTCTGAACATTTTTGTGAAAGCGATTACAAACGAGACTTGCAGAATGAATTGTTAGGTCTATCTACACGGAAACTGCTACAGGATAATGCTGTTCCGTCTCTAAAAATACCAAACTGGCACGGAAATGTATTCGAAGTTCCAGGTCCCAGCACCGCGAATGTTACCGGTAGTGTTCTAACAGAGAGAGAACGTCGCTGTGACACTAGAACAGTTAAAAAAAGAGCTCTCTCAACGTTGAAAACTTTATCTCCCAAGAAAAGTAAGCTGGACAAATCCAGCAACACAGACGTTTTTACTGATCCGCTAATTTCATTTAAAGACCAGGAAATTCAAGCACTGAAGAAAGAATTGGTTAGTTTGAAGATTAAAAATGTTCGACTGGAACAAAGAATTAAGTCCATGAAAGAAGTTATAAAGCAAGCTACATCTGTAAAACCTAATGTGTCTCACACTAAGAAGCACAAATGTGTATGCTCGGATGTGAGAAGTACACTTTCTCAGTGTTTCCCACCAGGACAAATTCGTTGTCTGTTAAAGAAGAGGAAGCAAGTAAAGTGGTGCTCAGAGGATATTGCAAATGCTCTCACATTGAGAGCTTTGTCTCCTAAAGCATATGCCTACCTGAGGAGGAAGAATTATCCTTTTCCCTGCAGGTCAACTCTCCAGATATGGACGAAACAGTTCAAGTGCCGACCAGGTATATTGAAACCAGTTTTGGAGTTAATTAAAAGTAGGTCAGAAATGTTCACATCATTAGAGGCGATTGGTGTCCTAAGCTTCGACGAGATGAGCATTGACGGTCGTGTGACTTATGATTCGTCCGACGATGTAGTACTCGGACCACACAACAATGTCCAAGTTGTCATGGTTCGCAGCTTGTTTTCAAAATGGAAGCAGCCAGTGTATTATGACTTTGATGTTGCAATGTCTAGCGATTTGTTGCAGAATGTCATAAAAGAAGTTGAAACAGCAGGAATCCGTATTGTAGCTGTTACGTGTGACATGGGACCAAAAAATATGAATGTGTGGAAGCAACTTGGTGTGTCTACATCCAAGACATTCTTTTCAAACCCTGTTGATCACAGCAGAAAAGTTTGGGTTATTTTTGATGTTCCACATTTGCTTAAGTCATTAAGAAATCATTTTCTTGATGACGGAATCACTTTGCCTGATGGTACTGTGATTACAAAAATGGTTATAGAAGATCTTCTTCGACATCAGAAAGGCGACCTTTCGATCAATCACCACATATCGGAGGTTCATCTCAACGTTAGTGGACGTGATCGTCAGAATGTCCGAAGGGCTGCACAAATATTTTCACGTCGCACTGCCCAAGCTGTGAGATACGTTCTGCAGAAAAATCGCGAAGGAAGCTTCATTGAGCTCGTGAACGATGTTTTCGATGTGCTGAATTCGAGATACCCTCAAGATGAGAAAGCTCCCCTTAGAAGTGGTTACGGGTTTCATATCAGAAGTCAGGAAAACACTCTAAAAAGATTTCTTGAAATGTGCTCTAGTATGCGAGTAGGAAAAAGAAACAGTCTTCTCCCATTTCAGAAGGGATTCATTGTATCAATAAATTCACTTTTTGGATTGTACAATGATATGAAAAATTCCGGAGCTACTTATATATTGACAGCTAGACTTAATCAAGGTTGTCTGGAAAATTTCTTTTCCAGAATCCGTGGCCTTGGTGTCTTCTACAACAACCCCACTCCTTTTGAGGTGAAAAACAGAATTCGTTTATTGATACTGACTGGAAGTGCAAGTGAAATACCTTTGTCTTCAGGTGCTTCGACTTCAGAGGACAGAAATGAGAATTCTGTTTCTGAAAACTACCCGACACCAGCTGATGAAACTGAGGAAGATTTTGCACGTTTTCTCTCGAGTGAATTATGTATAAGAGTAACTGATAAATCATTTGACGTCGCTACAGATGACGAAAACTTGCTCTTACATTTCGAGCTCAGTGATTCAGTGTGTACCAGTGAAGATGTGAATGAGGATGCTCTAAAATATCTAGCAGGATATATAGCATTCAAGAGCAAAAACGTTGACAGTTCTTTGGGAAATACAGCAGGGCAGTGTGTTGTTGATACAGAACTAAGTCTGAAGCAAGACTGGATTACCATTATTTCAAAAGGGGGCCTCATTTCTCCCTCTACTGACTGGTTTGCTAAAATACGTGAGTTAGAAATTATATTTGCTGCTTTTCATGGATCAAATATTTCTCATTGTAATAGAGTGATGGCAACCTTAGCAGGTCATATAAGTGCGAAATTTCCCGAACTTAATAGCAAAATAGTTGAGTTATATGTCAGAACAAGAACTTTTATACGGATTAGACATTTAAACAAAAGAGCCAAAATTGATGCAATGAAACGGAATTCGGCAAGGAAGAATCGGCTCTGGTCAGCGTCGCCTTCAGCATCTTCGACGTAGCTTCTGCATCAGCTTTGTAAGGTAAGTTCGACGATTACTATCTTTTTATTTACAAAAACATGTGTAAAATCGGCAGTACCCAACTGTAAAACATTTACCATAGTCAGATGCCTAAAACACGAGCATGAATGCGGATGCGAACATCGGCCACTAGTTTTGCGTGGCGATATATCATCATTGCTACTAATATTTAACGCGTTTCTTTCGGAAACCTTGTATATAATATTAACATGAAGTGTGTTCAACCCCGTGAGCGCGAAACTTTACGTTATATGAGAAGAGAAGAGACGTGAAAACAGTTATTTTGCAATCACTCATATTCTACAAACGGAGACTGCTGCCGTCTGGCTGCCAGGTGACGTAACAAGTCGCTGACCAATGACAGCGCACTAAGCCAATCTGGCATACCTTTTTTATTCTATGTTCCTTGGGTTTAACTAGTTCTAAGTTCTAGGGGACTAATGACCTCAGCAGTTGAGTCCCATAGTGCTCAGAGCCATTTAGCCATTTTGTAATCACATGTCAGTTCTAGTATAATATATTTCTCCAACGAATACCCGTTTATGATCTGAATTTCTCCTTGGTGTAGCAATTTTAATGGCCAGTAGTGTAGTTGTGAATGCATATTAGCAATGTTCTTCTGTCACTGGAACTAAGGTGTCATCAACGCATCGTTTGTAATAAACGACTTTGTCGGTTGGTGGTTAATGAGTATGTCGACCGAGATTCCAGTCTATGGCTGACGCTACGGTCACGAGAAGGCGTTGCTATACAAACACGAGTGGAGCGCACGGAGACCGTCGCACTCGCGCCGTGGCAGCGTTGGAGCTCCCGTACCGCGAAACGGCTGAGATGCATTTGATTTATGTCATAACCAAATGCAATGGGTGAGAAACAGTGCGATTGTCTCGTTGGAAATATTCCGATAGAAAGGTGCCTTGCAACACATTATTCGCCACCCTGCATCGACGATTGTGTGAAACCGGCTCATTCTATGTGCACAAGACGGATGGTGGTTGCCAGCACGGAAAAATGCGGCGGAAGAAAGCGTTCTCGAACGGGTGCAGTGCACGTCGTCTACAAGTACACGAGGCGTATCCTACGACAATGATATCCCCCAGTCCTCCATCTGGTGCATTATACACGAGGAAGGACTGTACCTGTTTCATATCCGACAAGTCCAGGCATTGCAAACAGGGGACTGACAAGCGCATGGGAATTGCGCAGTGGTTTGTGCAGAAATCCTCTGCAGACCAAAGCTGCACAAAGTGTGTCCTCCTC
Organism: Schistocerca piceifrons; assembly: GCF_021461385.2. Lineage (NCBI taxonomy): Eukaryota > Metazoa > Arthropoda > Insecta > Orthoptera > Acrididae > Schistocerca > Schistocerca piceifrons. Next base: position 628,238,859 of record NC_060139.1, on the reverse strand, counting down.
ACCGACAAGGCTGCGTTCTCACTCGATGGTGTGATGAACGTTCACAATCTGGATACGTATGCGGTTGTGAACCCACGTGGTACACGTATGCATGCCTCACGACGCAAATTTACCATTAAAGTGTGGGCTGACATCATCGGAGACTGTTTAATTGAGCCGCACATTCTTCCGGACCGACTTGATGGTCGCACGTCTCTCGTATTCCTTTAAGAGGTTCTGCTGGGCATGCCGAATGAAGTTCCCACGCTTATTCGTCGCCGTATTCGATTTCAGCACGACGGAGCCCCGCGCATTTCAGCAGACAACTGAGGGCACGTCTGCATACAACGTTTCCCGGCCACTGGATTGGTCGCGGTCGGCCAGTCGCATGGCCACCACGATCGCTCGCTCCGTCACCAATCGAATTTTTCCTGCGGGAGTATCTGAAGGGCTTTGTGTATGAAACATGTGTTACATTGCTCGAGGACCTAAAGGGCAGTATTGTTTAGTGAGCAGCGTGTCTTCGAAATACACCAGGTGTCTTTGAGAGGGTGCACGGATCAATGCAGCATAGATGTCAGGCATGCCTTGATGCATCTGGACAAAATCCTTAAACATCTTCCGTAGTGGGGGCCAATACGTAGCAGGTGACTAAATAACTGCAATGCTATTTAGTAGTCCCGGGTGGCCTTTGAGACCCCCGGTTCCTATGTGATAACTGATCCTTGTTGTATACACGATGTACCATGTAGGTTTTTAAAAGTTTTTTTTGAATCACCGTATATATCCATCTCCTGCCCCCCGCTGACCGCCGGCCAGTGTAGCCGAGCGGTTCTAGGCGCTTCAGCCTGGAAACGCGCGACCGCTACCGTCGCAGGTTCGAATCCTGCCTCGGCCATGGATGTGTGTGATGTCCTTAGGTTAGTTAGGTTTAAGTCGTTCTAAGTTCTAGGGGACTGATGACCTCAGATATTAAGTCCCATAGTGCTCAGAGCCATTTGAACCATTTTTGAACCCGCTGCCCATCTCCTCTGTATCCTTCTACCTAACCTTGAACTTTGTTTGTTGTTATTGCTAACGAAACCTTGATTGGGAATTGAAGTTTGCTGAAATGAATGGGTAAATCGCTTGGGATCATTGGTATACAGGCAAGAGAGAGACCCCTCGAGGTACTGGAGACGATAGTAGCTTCAATGACAGTGTTTGGCATAGTTTTAATTTGCAAACACGGAAAGGATTACAAACTTTCGGACGATTCAGATTCCTTAGTAGTACTTTAATTATAAACCGTTAAGCTACCAATGCGACTTCCCTTTTTTCTGTGAAAACCGGCTGCGAGGAATAAAACAAAACAGCACATTTTTGTGCGTAAAATTGAAGACTGGAAACGAGAAATGCTGAAAGTGCCATAATTGTGCAAAGTCAGATTTTTCATGGAGACAATTGTTTGTGCCAAGACAAACAATATAGAAAAGGTTGGAAGTACCGCAAGGGTTTCCTTTTAGTTCGCAAGACATCCGATGGATGTAGGAGAATGGATGTTCCATCGACAACAGGACGGTGAACGATGAATGTGCAATGCGCCTAAAGAAAGTGACTGTTGTAACCTATGTCTGCTGTGAGCTCCTACCGTTGCAATACTTTGAAAATTGGGTATTTGTTTTGATACTGTTTATTGCTATGATGGAAAGGAAACGAAAGGTCACTGACTTACAAAGAAACTCAGAGCTAACAATTCATGGAAGAACATATTCAACGTTTAAAGGGACACCTGTTGCTCCTAAGCAGCCACCAACATGCGATGTAAGTCCGAAGCATAGGTATTGCTGTGTGTTTTGCATTATAATAAAATTGCCACTCCCATTGCTATTATACAAGGTGGTCCATTGATCGTGACCGGGCCAAATATCTCACGAAATAAGCGTCAAACGAAAAAACTAAGAACAACGAAACTTGTCTAGCTTGAAGGGGGAAACCAGATGGCGCTATGGTTGGCCCGCTAGATGGCGCTGCCATAGTTCAAACGGATATCAACTGCGTTTTTTTAAATAGGCACCCCCCATTTTTTATTACATATTCGTGTATTACGTAAAGAAAAATGAATGTTTTAGTGGGGCCACTTTCTTCGCTTTGTGATAGATGGCGCTGTAATACAAACATATGGCTCACAATTTTAGACGAACAGTTGGTAACAGGTAGGTTTTTTTAAATTAAAATACAGAACGTAGGTACATTTCAACATTTTATTTCGGTTGTTCCAATGTGATACATGTACCTTTGTGACCTTATCATTTCTGAGAACGCATGCTGTTACAGCGTGATTACTTGTAAATACCACGTTAATGCAATAAATGCTCAAAATGATGTCCGCCACCCTCAATGCATTTGGCAATAAGTGTAACGACATTCCTCTCAACAGCGAGTAGTTCGCCTTCCGTAATGTTCGCACATGCATTAACAATGCGCTGACGCATGTTGTCAAGCATTATCGGTGGATCACGAGAGCAAATATCCATCAACTTTCCCTACAGAAAGAAATCGGGGAAGGCAGATCCGGTGAACGTGCGGGCCATGGTATGGTGCTTCGACGACCAATCCACCTGTCATGAAATATGCTATTCAATACCGCTTCAACCTCACGCGAGCTATATGCCGGATATCCATCATGTTGGAAGTAGAATGAAATTTTCACTCTATAGCGGAGTGTGCGCTGATACTTCCTGGCAGATTAAAACTGTGTGCCGGACCGAGACTCGGACTCGGGACTTCTGCCTTTCGCGGGCAAGTGCTCTACCACTGAGCTACCAAAGCACGACTCACGCCCCGTCTTCACAGCTTTAATTCCGGCAGTACCTCGTCTCCTACTGTCCAAACCGTGCAGAACTAGCACTCCTGGAAGAAAAGACATTGCGGAGACATGGCTTAGCCACAGCCTGGGGGATGTTTCTAGAATGAAATTTTCACTCTACAGCGGAGTGTGCACTGAAATGAAACTTCTTCCAGGAGTGCTAGTTCTGCAAGGTTCACAGGAGAGCTACTGCGAAGTTTGGAACGTAGGAGACGAGGTACTGGTGGAGTTAAAGTTGTTAGGACGGGGCGTGAGTCGTGCTTGGGTAGCTCAGTGGACAGTGGGGCGAGGACGTCCGCTGCGCCCCACCGTGAGCGACCGTGAGCGCTTGCTTGTGTTTAACTTCTCGCGGCGCTAGTTGTATTTGTTCCAAGTTCGGTGCGACTATGACACACACATGGCGCCACGATACGATCAAAATTTCCTTCCAACCAGATCACGCGCGTCCTCGAACCTATGAAATAGAACAATTCATTCGTGACGATCTACGTTTAGATCGGGCGACTGTCGTCGGAATACATTTTTCTATAACGGCGAGCGTGGTTTATGTTAAAATGACCAGTGCATATGTCTGCGCGACAGTGGTGTCTAAATACGCGAACTCACTCAGATTCAAACATTCTGACGGGCATATCGGTCCAGTGTCAGTGGATCATACAGGCATGTGCCTAAGGATTATAAGAGTTTTTGAGCTTCCCTTCGAGGTCCCAGAGGAAGTTGTCAAGGACGCCTTCCGACCACATGGCAATGCCATCAGCCACATTGCAGAAAAGTGGGAAACTTTTTCTAAGTATAAGGTCTATAATGGTGTGCGCCAAATTAAACTTGAACTCAAGAAACATGTGCCGTCCTATCTGAACAACGGTGGCTGTCGTGCAATCATAATGTAAGACGGTCAACCACGTACCTGTTCCGGATGTGGCCAGGAAGGCCATGTTCGATCGAGCTGCTTACAACGTAGAATTATGCGATAATCCTTCCCCTCACGTACGCTCAGACGACGATGCGCACCATAGATGACGACGAAACGGGCGATCGGGCACATCCATCGACGGCAGAAGAACCAAGAGAGGAAGAGGAAGGACCCTCGACGCCAACCGAGATGGCGCCCCTCAACAGCAGCAACAGTCCCACAGAATCCAGACGCAACATAACATTCAGGACGAGATGGACATGGACGCGAACATTGTCCCGACCGCGGCTTTCCCAGCGGAAGGTGATACGACGCTGGATTGCCTCCCACATTCGGATGCGGATGTCCACGTTCGAAAGCAACGCTCGCCTCGACGACACAAGCGACGTCGACGGACCCCTTCTGACGATTGCCTCCTACACACGGCCCGTCAAGAAGGTGACATCTCGTCAGACGGCATGGATGCTGCACCTGCTGAGGATCTAAGTGGTCTAGACGGGTCGTTTGCCCATACTACGAGTACCCAGTTACTTCTTGCACCACAGATCCAGCAGGTCGCTTCGATGGCTGGCGCTCCGTCCAACTCTACCAAAGACGACGTGGGTGAGAGAGATTTAGGTGCCGATCAGCTACACAGCATCGTGTTGCACCCACTGTGGTCGGACGATGTTGAGGAACTTCCTGGAGAGGGCACGGGTGACAGGGGAGGCGGTGGCATTGGGGATGTCACTCCTAGCGTGAAAGACTCATAATCCGTGACGGGTTCGGTGGGTCCGGCATCTCTTGCGGTTATCTTCGATTGCCATGGCGTCTACCCTAGGTGAAGAGGCTAGGCAGCACACCATTCGCCTTGCCACAATCAATATCAATGCGATAAGGGCACCATACAAACTGACAATGTTACAACGCATGCTCGATGCGGCGGACATCGACGTGGCCCTCTTACAGGAAGTATGTGTCGCTAGTTTCTCTGACTTCTACGGATATACCGCCCACATCTTCCACGCCTCTTCTACCGTTCTACCGATTACGGTGTGGCTGTCCTGCTACGTGAAGGCTTGGCGGCTACGGACGTACTTACCGAGTGCAAGAGCCATGACCATAACTATAAACGGTGTACGACTCATCAATGTATATGCCCCTCCAGGATCAGGGAGACGGAGAGATTGGGCCCGCTTTTTTCGGAAGATATTACGTCTATTTACGGGTCGCATAGACGATGTGGTGATCGGAGGAGATTTTAACTATACTTTATCTCCGTCTGATCAGCAGCCTCATCACGTCCCGTGTGAGGAATTGGAAATGCGTGCGTGACCTCCACCTGCTCGACACGTGGCGCCACATCCATGGCCCAGCTCCTGGTTACAGTCATTATACGAATCTTTCGGCAAGTCGGTTAGATAGGATTTACGTCACAAGCATCCTTTCGACGGCGACGGGAGGAGCAGAGCTCTGGCCCACTGCATTCACCGACCACACAGCCTATATTTGCACCGTGTCCTCCAACCTGCACGTGTGTGGCGCAGTAGGCCCCCCTGGAAGCTGAACGTTGCCTATCTGGACGAGCCGGCATATAAGGTGCTATCGTAGAGTCGTGGAACGCGTCCTTACAGCGTCGTGGTCGTTACCGACCGACCCTCAGTTGGTGGATTGAATGTGCGAAGCCTGCTCTTACGTGCACCTTCATGGCTTACAGCCGGGAAGCGGCGGCGTGGAGGAGGAGCACGGAAAACTTTTATTACACTGTCCTACGGGAATGTCTTGCTAAGGAGCCCTCATCTGACAGGCAGATCATAGTCAATCGCGCGAAAGCGCAGCTCGTCTCCTTAGCACGCCATCATTTACAGGGCGCTGTTATACGGTCGTGTGCTCCAGACATGATACAATCAGAAAGGCCATCTATGCACCACGTGCTCCTGGAGCGCAGGAGGCTCCATAGGGCACTGGTCACCGACATGATAACGGACGTCGGTCGACACGTGATAGAACAAGCAGATATAGCAGAAGTCTTCTACGGGCATTACGCTCACCTTTATTCAGCAGTGCCGGCCGTGGTGGTCGAGCGGTTCTAGGCGCTACAGTCTGGAACCGCGCGACCGCTACGGTCGCAGGTTCGAATCCTGCCTCGAGCATGGATGTGTGTGATGTCCTTAGGTTAGTTACGTTTAATTAGTTCTAAGTTGAAAGTTAAGTCCCATAGTGCTCAGAGCCATATTCAGCAGTGCACCATGATATGGCGGCGGTATACGCCGTTTCAGCTCATGTCCCCGGTACAGTTCCACCAGACATGAGATCGACTTTACTGGGAGTAGTGACAGAAGAGGAAGTGCTCGACGCCATTGGTAAAGGTGCTCCCCATAAATCACCAGGAATCGACGGATTACCATTAGAATTCTATCGAGCCTTTAAACAACTGTTGGTACCGTGTTGGGTTGAAATTTGTCAGGAATTGATGTCCCCGGGTATACCGTTGCCTGCACCGTTCTTGGAAGGACTGATTGTACCCATCCATAAGCCGAAGGGACGGAATCATGTCCGCGATTATCGCCCCTTAACGTTATTAAACAGCGACTTCAATATCTTTTCGAGGCTGCTTTCAGAACGTATTCGCGGCACCAGACGTCCTTGGTAAGGGGGGGGGGGGGGGGAGACCCAACAACATCAGAACTGCGTTATGTCGTTACAGAGATCTCATCTCCCTTGCACGTTTGCCGGCAGCCCTGGCGTCTATCGACTTTAGCCAGGCTTTTGACCGTGTGGGCCACAAATTCCTCACGGCCATTCTGCGGCGCATGGAATACCCCGACCCCTTTATCACAGTGTTGACACGCCTTCTGCATGGTGCTACTTCTCGAGTTCTTGTTAATGGAAGACTGACGGCACCCATGCCGATCCACCGATCAGTACGACAGGGTTGTCCATGATCAACATTGTTATTTGCATTGGTCTTAGAACCTTTGTTGTGTGGTCTCCGAGACAGGCTCACTGGGATACAGTTTGGCGGCTCCATCTATTGCTGCACCGCATATGCGGATTATTTGATGATCGTCATACGTGGAGCTGACGATATGGCGGCTGCTTTGGACTGGATTGCAACCTACGGTACAGCTTGTGGTAGCCAAATCAACTCTGACAAGTCCGTCGCCTTGAGCATCGGGATTGGGCTACCGCAGGAACACATTGCCCCCTTACGCTTCAGTGATACTGTCCGCTGCTTGGGCTTAGATTTCATGAACGACATGCGACGCGCGACGACGGTCAATTATCGACGCCTTCTTAACCAAATTAGAGCCGGAATAGCAAATCAGCGCTTGCGATCCCTCAACATCGTCCAGTGGGCGCATTATGCCAATGTATACCTTGCGTCCCGCATACCGCATGTCGCCAAAACGCTACCCATTCCGAACCTCTTGGCGCATAGCGTTATGGCAGCGCTGGTATACTTCGTCAGCGCTGGTAAGGAAAATGGTGGTCTCGGCCTAGTTAACGTCCATGACAGTGCCAATGCCCTCTATATCAGCTCACATTTACGTCTGCTGCGCCGTTGTCCTACAAGCCTCACGAGTTTGCTTCTGATGGCGCTACGACCTTCTTCACTAAGAGCGCCGGTGCCACTGCAGGACATCCCAGCGCCCCTCTTTTATATAGGACGTTTCTATTTAGAACAAAATTATTCCACCACGAATGGCCACAACTCGACGCCTATATCACGACATGCTGCAACGCCGCCCCCTAAATGTGGTCGAACTAAAATATCCTGATGTACGGTGGCGCGTGGTGTGGAAGACTGTACACGATGCCATGCTTGATTCCGATGTCGTTTCCCAATGGTACGTAGTCGTTAATGGGAAGCTGGTGACGCAAGAACGTCTCTACAATATCCACATGGCAGAATCTCCCAATTGTGCGGGTTGTAATACAGTGCATTCTGACGAACACCGCCTCTGCTGTGGAGAGGCGGAACCGGTTTGGCACCTAGTGCGGCAGATGCTGCCTTATCTCTTGCGAGTTACGCCGGAGCATGTATCTGCACGCACGTTATTGTTTCCGTATGAGACATTTTACCACAAGACTCGGACCAACTCCGTCACCTGGATACGTGGACATGCGGTCCATTACCTCTATCGTGACGGACACAAGAATTTACTTGACTTCTGGCTCTATTTGCAAGAAAGACATCAATCATGCTATTTCCGAGCATACCAGATATCGACAATGCTTCGCAAACTACCTATGGAGTGCCTTTCATAACGCGCCGTGTAGCTGGAACGTTCCAGGCAGTACGTGAGGTCAGAACGAACTGCAAACGATCATATATTGAACTAACTGGGAAGCCTAACTACGAAGTGGTAGCTTTCTTTTCATGTTATTTATGTTTACTATCTTCGATGGTGTCTTCATTCTGTTTTAGTTTTCCAGGCTTGATAAACTATGACTGCTCGCACATTGACATGTAAAAAAAAAAAAAAAAAAAAAAAAAAAATCGAAGTGGTAGAGCACTTTGCCTCGAATCTCGGTCCGACACACAGTTTTAATCTGCCAGGAAGTCTCATGTTGGAAGTACATCGCCATTCTGTCATGCAGTGAAACATCTTGTGGTAACATCGGTAGAACATTACGTAGGAAATCAGCATACATTGCACCATTTAGATTGCCATCGATAAAATGGGGGCCAATTATCCTTCCTCCCATAATGCCGCACCATACATTAACCCGCCAAGGTCGCTGACGTTCCACTTGTCGCAGCCATCGTGGATTTTCCGTTGCCCAATCGTGCATATTATGCCGGTTTACGTTACCGCTGTTGCTGAATGACGCTCCGTCGCTAAATAGAACGCGTGCAAAAAATCTGCCATCGTCCCGTAATTTCTCTTGTGCCCAGTGGCAGAACTGAACACGACGTTCAAAGTCGTCGCCATGCAATTCCTGGTGCATTGAAATATGGTACGGGTGCAATCGATGTTGATGTAGCATTCTCAACACCGACGTTTTTGAGATTCCCGATTCTCGCGCAATTTGTCAGCTACTGATGTGCGGATTAGCCGTGACAGCAGCTAAAACACCTACTTGGGCATCATCATTTGTTGCAGGTCGTGGTTGACGTTTCACATGTGGCTGAACACTTCCTGTTTCCGTAACTAACGTAACTATCCGGCGAACAGTCCGTACACTTGGATGACGTCGTCCAGGATACCGAGCAGCATACATAGCACACGTCCGTTCGGCATTTTGATCACAATAGCGATACAACATAACGGTATCGACCTTTTCCGCAATTGGTAAACGGTCCATTTTAACACGGGTAATGTATCACGAAGCAAATACCGTCCGCACTGGCGGAATGTTACGTGATACTGATACCACGTACTTACACGTTTGTGACTATTACAGCGCCATCTATCAGATAGCGAAAAAATGGTCCAACTAAAACATTCAGATTCCTTTACGTACTACACGAATATGTAATAAAAATGGGGGTTTCTATTTTTTTTAAAAAAAGTTGTTGATATCCGTTTGACCTATGGCAGCCCCATCTAGCGGGCTAACCATAGCGCCATCTGGTTTCCCCCTTCAAGCTAGATGAGTTTCGTTCTTTTTAGTTTTTTCGTTTGATGCTTATTTCGTGAGATATTTGGCCCGGTCACTATCAATGGACCACCCTGTATAGGTTTGTTTTCAGGTGCTGTGTAAATCCAGATATTCCTACAAATCATAATCATACGAAGACAGATAGCTTCTGTTTGTGCAGTTCTATCAGCTCTCTGAAGAATAACTGGGTGCATACTTAATGGGGTGTATTCAAGCAATTCCTATTGCCAGAAGACGTCGTGGTACATATGATCAGTCTTGTGATAGCAGAAGGCAAGTAGGATACATTACACAGTACCTAATGGTTCCAGAGGGTGCATGCAAGTACATAGTAAAATGTTCTAGATATTTTTGAAATTTAGTCCCGACGGCTACAGACTCTTCAACAGAAACTTCAAAACGGGAAAACAACGTACAAGGACTGTAGAGCACGCACTGCTAGTTCTCATGCTGGTAAAACAAAGTTCAACGATGAAGACGTGAATCGAATCAAAGCACACATTAATAGTTTTCCCAGAGAAGAAAGTCACTACAGCAGAAGAAAGTCAAGCAAAGAATTTATCAGCCCACACAAGCCGTCTTTATACTTCCTTTAAAGAAAAACACGTGGCTTCTTCAGTGGCTTACAAATATTGTTCTACCGTCTTCAAGAAATTCACGAGATAAGCCGAGTATGCAGGCTAAAATTACCTCTGATAAACCTGGCAAGTTTACATTGCAAACTCATCATGAAAATGCCGAGAAAGCTTAGAACTTGACAAAAATACATTTTCCAAATTCAGTGATGCCTGTAGGTGAGACATGCACCGTGCCTACACATTCGCAGCAAGTTATGTTTACTTCTATACTGACACACAGCGGCATGTTTTACTCACGACAGCTCTCAAATTATAATTTGGAATTACAAGTTGATTCAGGAAAATCATTCGCACCCATGTGACACGAGGGTCTTGCTCGACGAGCAGATAATGAAGTGGCATCCTTTGTATTTGTGGTGTCACCGCCAGACACCACACTTGTTAGGTGGTAGCCTATAAGTCGGCCGCGGTGCGTTAGTATACGTCGGACCCGCGTGTCGCCACTATCAGTGATCAGACCGAGCGCCGCCACACGGCAGGTCTAGAGAGACTTTCTAGCACTCGCCCCAGTTGTACAGCCGACTTTGCTAGCGATGGTTCACTGACAAATTACGCTCTCATTTGCCGAGACGATAGTTAGCATAGCCTTCAGCTACGTCATTTGCTACGACCTAGCAAGGCGCCATTGCCAGTTACTATTGATGCTGTAAAACATGTACCGTCAAGAGCGATGTTCACCAATTATGGATTAAAGTTAAGTATTCCAGCAGCTACGTACGTTTTTGGCTATTCTCATTTCCGTGTCCTGTTCCAGACCTCACGCCAGCCTGCGTGAGCTTAAACGCGTGCCTTTCGGCTTCCTCGCAGTGGGTTGGCTGTCTTGCCAATCCACAACAGTATTAAAGGTTATGGCTTCGAGATTCACACTCTAAAACTCATTTTGTGGTGTGACAAATTTGTCGGATATAGGTAAAACAAAATTCATTTTGATGAAGCAGACTGGATTGAGTTCTGTGTGCAGAAAGCGACAGAACTTCAATGATCTGCCGTCCTTAGGAAATGTGCCCCAACGTCAACTGTCAAGCAAATTAAATGAAGAGAAAACGAAGGGCCAACTCGCTATGATTCCGTTTCTTTATGTGAAATATAGAGCATTTAGTGAATCTTTGCGCAAGTGATGCTCAAGTGTCAGAACTTGAATAGACTTTCAGCGTTTCCTTGGTTAAGTATCACGGCACATTCAGCGTTACCGAAATGTTAAGTTTTATGGGAGTCTGTACTCAACATCAAACGTTCCTTTTTAAAATGTGTTTAGGTGAAATTTTAACAGCGATATCTAATATCAGAATTTGTATTTCATTAAATACAAGTTGTTTGAAATATAGCTTCATGAGGTTTTTTCCCTAAATACTCATTTTTGGCACATACGGCGTTTCCTATTTCCAGTGTACACTTCTAGTTTAGAATTGTTTGTAAGGAGAAAGACAATAGTATACGGGAGAAACAATTTGTCTCGTGATTTAAAAGCCCTACTATCAGAGTTAAAACTGACTGCGAAAAAGAAAACAAAACTACATTTTCACAGCAGAGCCCAGCTAAACATTCCTTTCTCGCAGTCGGTTTTAATACATTGCGTGTACATTATGGTTTAAAAAATAGCGTATGTCCGGCTGATTGTTTATTGATTTGTTGTCCACCTAGCATGCTCCAAAACGCTGCGCGAGAAAATACGATTTTTCAGGGGATCATATCACTAAAATAGGGGTCAAGGGTTCTGAATAGCGCTTGGCGTAGCGACCATTCGTGTACTAGTCGGACGAAAGGACGTACTGCAACTATCCTACAGTACAGTTTCAAAATTAAAACATTACACACTTTCTCCAACACACGTAAATTGAGGAAATCGTTTGATTCTTTTGCATTAGATGCGGTCTAGAGTGAACCTTAGGCGGATTATAAAAGCATCGTTTGTTCATCAGCGGTTCCTAAGAAAACTCCGAGAAGTACCAATTGTGAGGATGGCCACTTCTATAATTTCTGTTCATTACAGATTGTCGAAATTTTTACCATATGTTCTTAAAATGATGTTCTCGGGGAGCTTCGAACCTTTTTTCGATATCATATCCGTTACAGAGATCCAGAGCTCAAAGTTGCCGTAGTTATGCAGAAAACCGTACGACTAGTTTTTAGGCGTCTTCACACTGTGGACGTAGTTATCAAAATTTTAACTGTACATTCTTTTGACATTTATGTGGAAACGGCGTTGTTCTGTTTTGGAAAACCTGTTACCGTTATCAAGATACACCCGGAAAACAATGATTTTTGGGTACTAAAACTACCAGTTGGGAACTGCGCTAGAAAATACGATTTTTCAGGGGATCATATCACTAAAATAGGGGTCAAGGGTTCTGAATAGCGCTTGGCCTGGCGACCATTCGTGTAGTAGTCGGACGAAAGGACGTACTGCAACTATCCTACAGTACAGTTTCAAAATTAAAACATTACACACTTTCTCCAACACACGTAAATTGAGGAAATCGTTTGATTCTTTTGCATTAGATGCGGTCTAGAGTGAACCTTAGGCGGATTATAAAAGCATCGTTTGTTCATCAGCGGTTCCTAAGAAAACTCCGAGAAGTACCAATTGTGAGGATGGCCACTTCTATAATTTCTGTTCATTACAGATTGTCGAAATTTTTACCATATGTTCTTAAAATGATGTTCTCGGGGAGCTTCGAACCTTTTTTCGATATCATATCCGTTACAGAGACCCAGAGCTCAAAGTTGCCGTAGTTATGCAGAAAACCGTACAACTAGTTTTTAGGCGTCTTCACACTGTGGACGTAGTTATCAAAATTTTAACTGTACATTCTTTTGACATTTATGTGGAAACGGCATTTTTCTGTTTTGGAAAACCTGTTTCCGTTATCAAGATACACCCGGAAAACCATGATTTTTGGGTACTAAAACTACCAGTTGGGGGACATCACTTGTATAATTTCAGTTCATGATAAATCGTCGAAATTTTAGTCATATGTTCTTAAGATGATGTTCTTGCGGAACTTTTTTCGATGTCACCAATAAAACGTTATGACGCACTAGCTCTCTATAATGGGCACTTCACACCTACATAAATATGCCCGAAGTGGTACTACAGTGAGAAAAAATGGGCTAAAAAGGATCTTAACATGTCTGAAAATAATTTGAAATGACTGCCAAGTTTTATGTAATACTGGAAAGACTGCAAATTCAGTTAAAAATTTGTAACAACATTTTTGCTCTTTTTAGATTAAATCATAAGCCAGGCGTTCTCGGTAAACTGGGATCGATGAGCAAAATACCCAGATAAAAATGTAAAGCAACTGATTTTGAGTTAACCTTATATTAGCCATACTTATTTTTTGTTTATATGTGTCAAAGTATATGTGTATGTCGAAGTATACAAATCAACTATCAAGACTTTACTGACCTATAGATATTGTTTTACTTAAGGAGCACACCATGCTGTAGCAGGGTAACGGAACCAGTGGAAAAATGCTTCTGTCTGAGCACAAAAAAGGCGAAAAAGACTGAAAGAAAAGTGAGCCGCGAGGTCGTAGGTACCTTGTCACAGTTGGCACGGCTCCCCTTGTCGGAGGTTCGAGTCCTCCCTCGGGCATGGGTGTGTGTGTTGTCCTTAACGTAAGTTATTTTAAGTTAGATTAAGTAGTGTGTAAGCTTAGGGACCGATGACCTTAGCAATTTGGTCCCATAGAGACTTACCACAAATCTTTCCAGAAAAGTAAGGAACCAGCTGCCTCAATCCTCATTCTTCCTTCCTCACCAAAAATGTTGATGTGCGAACGTTTTTCATTTGCTGAAAGAGAGTAGCCAAGAGACAGTGTAGGTGATAGGTAGAGGAGACAGCGCCAGTAGGAGAAAAAGAGCAAAGAGACAGTGACGGTGGGAGAGAAAAAGTGTAGCGACAGGAAAAGAGTGATGGATGAAGACAATATCAGTGGAAGCCAAAGAGAGCCTAGATATTGGTGGTTAGTGAGAGACAGTAGCAGCAAGAGAGAAAGAGAAATAGATGGAGGTAGAAGCAGTGGGACCGAAGGAGAGAGGGAGACAGTAGAAATGAGAAATGCAGATGAAGAGAAGGGAGATTGGGTAAAAGGATTTAGAATGTTCTGTGTGCTGGAAGAGCGCGAATATGTTTGTAAACCAAAAATTTTTGTGAGGAAGGCCGAATGAGGCACCTGGTTCCCCACTTATCTGTCAGAGCGACGTATTCGGCTTTTTTGTGGTCCTACAGAAACATTTTTCTGCTAGTTAGCATCAGGCACGAAATTTTAATTTATTACTTCTTTACTGCCAACTCTATTCGCAACGCAGTTTGCAGACAGTATCCACATATAGCCCTGAACGTATCTGCAGAATTTACGACACATGGTTCAGGAGATATGACGTCATAAACATTTAGATGCTTGGCGATCTAGCTTTTGCTTAAAATGGAGCGCAAATCACCCAGTTTATACTCAGCCAGTGTTTCATAACGAGAATACTTAGCGACTCCAACACACTTTAATCATGATTCCAAATCCTTTTAAACTTCTTTTCATTTATATGCTTAAAGGCAAATATTTGACATATAAACGCATCTGTAAAGTAATCTGACTTTTGAATGTGTTTTATACGTGGGAATTCTATTCTTTTAGGGATGAGGGCTCTGCTGGTAATACCCAGAAAGCTGAAGCAGTTACAAAAATGCTAATTTACAATAACTGAGTGAGCTCATTAATTTCA